>NC_139831.1:1814863-1942363 GCF_963691815.1 Echiichthys vipera
TAGCAACTAGTTGAGATTAGAGAATTGCCGTTCGCAAACAACAACCATATAAGGAGGCAGGAACAACCATGTAAGGAGGCTGTAGGGAGGATATGAGTATGTGCTTCTTTCACAGATAAAGAAGACGAGTCCTGTGGAACCAGAGGGAACCCCGACGCGCGGGGAGGAAGATGGAGGCTGGAGCAGCGGCTACTTTTGAAATACACATATATGCACGCACAAGCGGACACATAACCACGCCTTTGTAACAAGCATAAATACTGGAGTAGTTAGAATAGATATGAGGAACTTCTTGCCTCTGATCACGGGTACTGTGTGTTCACAGTTACTCTGGATAGAGAATAGAACATCCACCATGCCGTGGACGTGTATCGCTAAACCTCTATCCTGTCGCTAGCACGGTAGCTAGCAATTTAGGTTTTTTTTTTGTGCAAATTGAAAATGTGCATAAAAACATCTGTATGAACACCATAAATGTTAGTTTTTACAGTAACATTGAACCATGATCTTTACCTTTACCGTCCAAAGGCTTTAAAAAACACCTGAAAGTGTGTTTTTGGAGACTTTGGTGCCCACAAGTTGAGTCAAACTGTATTTTCCGTCTAATACGTGAGCAGAAATGTTCCTTCTGTTGTGTCTATTGTTCTGAAGCTGAGCCAAACCCAATCACTGTGCTATTTACTGTCTGAAGAATAAGCTCAAAGGTATTTTACTCAGAGGAAACTGGCCTTTACCGGCTCTCCCAGAGGCCTTGAATGCAGCATGAGCCCCAGCTGGATGAGGTGCGAGGGGGGCATGATGGGAGATGGAGGCTTTCCTGCCTGCGGCCGTGTTAGAGCGCAGGCCTGTAGTCAGAGTCCCACGGGCGCTCATTAGAGAGCCGCCACTCAGAGAACACACCTGCCGGCAGCCAATGAGACGCTGCCCTGAAGCCCACACAGGTCCCGCCCACACACGGGAACGGTAACACGCTCGCTCACAGACGATTAGAGAAGCTCAAGATCCATCCAAAGTGATAAAATACACTTTCCATCAGCTCCAAAGTGTCATGATTGTATAATACATGTTGCATGAATTAATGCTCCTCGCTCACACAGATGGATCACTGAAGGGGGCCCAGAGGGTCAGGGGCCCAGAGGGTCAGGGGCCCAAAGGGTCAGGGGCCCGGACTCACAGAACCCCAACTCAAAACAATTACAGAGACGCTAAATGACCACAAACATACACAAAATTACCGAAAATACACACATACAAGCAACAAACGACCGAAAAATACACAGAAAACCACCACAAAATTACTAAAACGTGTGAAACAACCAAAAACAGATGCAAAACCACCACAAAAAGATGCAAAAATGTCTAAAAATAGATGCAAAACCAGCACAAAAAGATGCAAAAATGTCTAAAAATAGATGCAAAACCACCACAAAATGATGCAAAATGACTAAAAATAGATGCAAAACCAGCACAAAAAGATGCAAAATGTCCCGTTTCCTTCACGTGGGTAACGCTGCCTGTCTCCTGACTCACTCTCACTCTCCCGCAAATATCGAACTCTACCTATAAAAGAGTTTTTCCGCCTCTGCGTGACGAGGGGCCGGCTGCACACTCGGCTGATATCCCACCTGAGGGGGAAATGAAGGTGTGATGAGGGAAGAGGAGAGTAAATATGAGGGGAAATAGAGAGAGAGAGGGAGGGAGGTCAGAACTCCTTTCATCTCTCCATCTCGACTTCAAAGGCAACATCGACACTGCTTTGATTCATCAGCACCTCCAGTCTGAGGAGGAGGAGGAGGAGGAGGAAGAGGTGGAGGAAGAGGTGGAGGAGGAGGAAGCAGGTGGAGGAGGAGGAGGAGGAAGAGGAGGAGGCCGGCTGTGTCCACATTGACTCTTAATGTGCGTCTGTATTGTTTTATTGTTCGTCATCCGTAGAGTTCTGTTCGTTCCGGCCTCACCGTTAACTCTCGCTTTCTAAAGATGTGATCAATGATGCTAACGCTATTGGATGCTATTGGATAATCTACGACCAATCAGAGCGACGGGACATGATCTACGACCAATCAGAGCGACGGGACATGATCTACAACCAATCAGAGCGAAGGGACATGATCTACGACCAATCAGAGCGACGGGACATGATCTACGACCAATCAGAGCAATGACATAGATGCTAAATGACAAAAAATAGATGCAAAATGACTAAAAATAGATGCAAAATGACTAAAAATAGATGCAAAACTGACACAAAAAGATGCTAAATTAATAAAAATAGATGCAAAACCACCACAAAAAGATGCAAAATGACTAAAAACAGATGCAAAACCACCACAAAAAGATGCAAAATGACTAAAAATAGATGCAAAACCAGCACAAAAAGATCAAAATGACTAAAAATAGATGCAAAACCACCACAAAAAGATCAAAATGACTAAAAACAGATGCAAAATAACATAACCGACGTCTAACCACAGCTTTAACGCGGCGTCCCAACTCTGGAAACAGGTTTTTAAAACATCTAAATCGATAAAAAGTAAATTTTCTTTTATAATCATCGTTGCTCTCGAACTCGTTTCCAGGTCAGGACTGAGTTTGTGTTGTTGTGCTTCTTCACAGGAGGACGGCGAGTTCTGCGTTGCCATCAAGGCCGCTCATGCGGAGCTCCGCGGATCCTCCTACCTGCTTTTTTTATTTATTTTTTTTTGCTTTCACTTCTTTTCATAAACGATAATTAGCAAAAACATTCCTGCGTCTGAAACAAAGAGTTGAGTCCTTGAAAGAAATGAAATATTTTCATGTGAAGTCGATGATTCAGAGACAAACAGACAAACTTTAGAAAGAAGAAGGTTGTAACTTTGTGATACTTGTTCATCTGTGGAGACGCAGTCTACGGATACATCAGTATAGACTCAACCCACACACACACACACACACACACACACACACACACAGTCTTTGCTGCTCTTCCCTCGTCTCTCATTTTAATCCAATCACCACTCAACCTTTGATATTAAATATGATAAATGCAGCGATCTGAAGGAGGAAAGTTGAATATTGTTATAATTCAAAACAATTACAGAGACGCTAAATGACCACAAATATTCACAAAATTACCACAGAGACATGAAACGACGGAAAACACAAACATACAAGCAACAAACGACCCCAAAGAAATGCTGAGCAAGTAAAAAATACACAGAAAACGACCACAACATTACAAAGACGTGTGAAACCTCCGCAGTAAGATGCAAAATGACTAAAAATAGATGCAAAACCACCACAAAAAGATGCAAAATGACTAAAAATAGATGCAAACCACCACAAAAAGATGCAAAAATGACTAAAAATAGATGCAAAACCACCGCAAAAAGATGCAAAATGATTAAAAATAGATGCAAAACCAGCACAAAAAGATGCAAAATGACTAAAAATAGATGCAAAACCAGCACAAAAAGATGCAAAATGACTAAAAATAGATGCAAAACCACCACAAAAAGATGCAAAATGACTAAATACGTGGAGACACAGTCTACAAATACATCAGTATAGACCCAACCCCCCCTCCATGGGCTTTTGTCTCTAAAGCACCTTTAGATATTAAATGCGATAACTGCAGCGATCTGAGGGAGGAAACACGACACGGATCAGTCCAATGTCGTCCCTTCTGGAATCATTAGAAACTAAAACGCCACGGTGTCGTATTCTTTCATCATGTTTCAGGATTTGTTTATATTTTTTACAGATTTTCAGATTAAAACATCTGCAAAAGCAACGAGCATCAGATCCGTCATCAGAGCCGGATTAAATCCCCTTAGCTCAGATCACACACACGGTATTTTTGGGGACCCCCTGGTGGGGACGCGTGTGACCGCGGGGCGATTAGTAGAAGGGGACGCAGGGATTTCCCCTCTCTGCTCTTCAACCCCCCTGAGTGAACGTGTTATCCCCTCTTTAAATATAGAATCATAAATAATCTGTAAACTCAGATTCCAGCCGTTGAGCTACTTTAAAAAGACGTCATGGACCCAAGTCGCTGCAGCCGCTTTAAAAAAACAGCGTGTCGGGGAAAATGGCACCTGATGATCGGCAGATCGAGGTTACATTGTGTGCGAAACGATGCAAAATGACTAAAAATAGATGCAAAACAACCACAAAAAGATGCAAAATGACTAAAAATAGATGCAAAACCACCACAAAAAGATGCAAAATGACTAAAAATAGATGCAAAACCACCACAAAAAGATGCAAAATGACTAAAAAAGATGCAAAATGACTACAAACGTGAAGAAACAGTCTACGGATACATCAGTATAGACCAAGTCGCTGCATTCATTCATTCATCTTCAGCCTCTTGTCCCTGTCGGGGTCGCGGGGGGCTGGAGCCGATTCCAGCTGACATCGGGCGTGAGGCGGGGTCCACCCTGGACAGGACGCCAGTCTATCACAGGACACATAGAGACGAACAGAAACAGACAACCATTCACACCTACGGGTGATTTAGAGTCATCAATGAACCGAACACCTGCACGTCTTTGGACTGTGGGAGGAAACCGGAGAAAACCCACGCAGACACGGGGACAACATGCAAACTCCACACAGAAGGGCCCCAGCTGGGATTCAAACCAGCAACCCCCTTGCTGTGAGGCAACAGGGCCAACCACCCCTCCACCGTGCCGCCCCCAATTTAGAGTCATCCCAAGTTGCTGCAGCAGTTAAAAAGAGAACAGCGCGACAAAGCGTGTCGGGAAAATGATCGAGGCTCAAGGCTACATTTTGTGCAACATTGCGATTGGCTGTCGCGGCGCAGCTTCACACGATGCCGCTTGAAAACAAATTTTTCAACTTCAAGCGTCACACGCGATGACACTTCGGGCGACGCGTTCCATGAGATAAGAGCGAAGCGTTGAAGCGTCTCAGCGGCACAGCTTACACACCTTCAAGCGTCACACACGATGAGGCGATGGATGCGCGTTTACCGCAATCTCTCGCTGTCGCGGCGCAGCTTCACGCGATGACGCTTGAAAAGTTCACATTTTTCAACTTCAAGCGACACACGCGATGAGGCCGTAGACACGATGGACGCTTCAGGCAACGCGTTCCGAGCGATGAGAGCGATGCGATGAAGCGTTGAGTTTACGGTAAACGTGCGCCATTTACATCGATTTTGATCGGCAGTGTGGCGCTTTCATCGCCTCCATCGCGTCTGGTGTGAACGCACGGTTAGTGAATGCATGTGAAATGTGTTGGAAGAGAGAACACACACACACACACACACACACACACACACACACACACAAACCTTTATCGACACTAATGCGCTTCAGCTGAACTTGTTTTGACCGCTCCGTGTCTTTGCAGCTGCGACAGAACTCACCAGTAAACAAAGAAAAGCAAAAGCTGTGACTAAAAAACAAACATAACTTACAATAACAGACGCTGAGCAGCTGATGCGTTAATGTTACAGTAAGTAGGTTAACAGCAGCATTAATGTAAGTACGGCAATATGATTGATAATCCAAACACGAGTGTTTATGGATTTGGAGGTTCGGTAATCCGGCGCGGACAGATGTCGACCGACGTGTTCGTGTGTTTAATCTGCTCAGACTCTGTTTTTCCTCTGGATTCATCGGAAAAACTCAACTTCAGGAAGTTTTCGACTGAAAAAATAAAGAAAAACAACCTTTTTTCTGGGTAATCTCTATAAATTTAGTGTATTTGTTAGTAACTGCATGAGTTTATATCCAGTAATTCTTTATTTAATGTGCAAAAACTAAGAAATAATGCACAAAAACACATCGTGTTAGTGAAGACTACAGGCAATGTCTGCACAATACTGTTAATTAGCATCAAAACAACAATAAAAACACGTAACTAACAGCAAAATATGCTGAATAAAACCACTTTTTATGTTAAATTCAACTCACAAATATAATAAATGGCATTTTTAAACACACACTCTTACTGTAATCTTGATTTATGGTCATTTAAGAGTTATTTTAATGGTTTAAACTTTATATAACTGCAAATTTTAAAAGAAAATAAGTGTATTTCACAGGTCCACGTGTGAGAGAACCCGTGTTTTCCCTCGTGTGTTCAGGACTAAACCCTGGAGAACTCCTTTGACAGTCGTCTCCACACATTTTAAACAACTTTTCCTAAAGTGTGAGTGTGTGTTTGTATCAGGTCTGGTCCCAGTGTGTCCACCATCACACACACACACAGCGACAGATCAGTGTGTGTGTGTGTGTGTGTGTGTGTGTGTGTGTGTTCAGAACTGTCCCACTGTGGAGCCACAAACTGCTGCAGGGCTTCGCTCAAACTTCCCCAGCCCTTCATGCCTTTTCATGCACTTCCTGAACTCCTGCAGCGCCACGCGGGACTTCCCCCTCCATCCAAAGTGTTCTTGCGGTGAGCAGCGCACAGGGGACGCGTGAAGGGAAGCCTGGAAATCAAACACACGTGCTGCATGTGTCAGTATACGGGACAAGTTTGCAGGTCGACGGAAGCACGAACGCAGGATTGTGTTGGTTTGGCAACGCAAAGTTGGTTTCTCCGCGGGGAAACGTGCAGAAATACGTCACGAAGTCACGCGGTGGAGAGTGAGGGGCATCACAGAAGTCACACCCGGCGTTACCTCGGCAACGAACACGTTTTTAAGGTCAAAGTTTAAGAAAATCGGTCATGAAAGCTGACGAAAAGAGAGCTGATGAAGGCAAAGCTCTGGATCTACCGCTCAGTCCTGGTTCCTACCCTCACCTGTGGTCATGAAAGCTGGGTCAGGACCCAAAGAGCCAGGTCCAGGTCCAAGCGTCTGAAATGTGTTTCCTCAGGAGGGGGTCTGGAGTCTCCCTTAGAGAGAGGGGGAGAAGTTCAGCATCCGTGAGGAACTCGGAGTAGAGCCGCTGCTCCTTTGCGTTGAAAGGAGCCAGTTGAGGTGGTTCAGGAAATGCACAAGACAGAAACCCCAAAGACAGGACGGACCTCACAGCGGCGTGACACATGTGAAATGTGTTGGAAGAGAGGACACATACACACACATGAACCTTTATCGCCATATAATAACGACTTATTTATGATTTAAAGTGTCCGTAGGTTTCTTGTGGGGGGGGTTTGAGGCTCCTTCGGTGACTTATTTGGTCGTCCGTCCAATTCTAGTCAAACACGTCAAACGATTTAACTTAAATTCTCTCCGATTTCTGCTGCAACACACAACCAGAGACTGTGTGTGCTAGTGCGGGTATGTACATGTTGATGTCTGCATCCCACTACATCCTGAGTTTTAAAGGCATCGACTGTGCCTCCACCACAGGAGCCGTTTCTCTGCCACGGGTTTTTCTGGCCGCCATCGAAGCTCCTGCTGTGGGAGGACTGTACTTTCTCATGGCCAAGAAAACACTGAACATGCAACGAGCCACTGATATTTATACGACGTGACATTTCCTCTTATTATCGTTGACATTAAAACGCCGGGAGGCTGGCTTCCTGACGAGATGGAGAGGGAACCAGCGAACGCTTTATTTATTAGATCCGCAGCGATCAAAGGTTGAATATGTAGAATCTTTATTAAAAGCTATATTTTAAAATATATAATACACCCGCGGGGCGTTTTGAAGGGTGCAGACTGAAAGTAATGCTTTTCCATAAACATATATTTAGTCTGACTTCCTGTCCTGTTGTGTTTCCATGGTAGCAGCTAATAGCGTTGCTGGTTGCCAGGGTTGTCTGTTGTTGGGTGCAGCTACTTTGGTCTGGCACTGGGTGAAATGGAGTTAGCCAATCCTGCAGCTGCTTGGGAGCCTCGGTGAAGGGGGCGTTCTTTGTCCCAGCAGCTGAGTGAGCGGAGACGGGCAACAACCAGAGTCACTATAGGCCGAGCATTCACTCCATGGACTGAGAGAAAGGAGAGGAACGCCATTCAAAAGCACGCCCACATGGCTACGCTGCTCCTTGATGCTAAAATCACTTTCATCTGCACTTAGCTGGAACGGCTAACGCTGGTGTTCTGCTCATTCTCCATATTCAACCTTTAAGTAAGGTTCGATTGTGCAAGCAGCTCGTACAGATCCACATTACATTTTGTTTTTTTAAGAATTAACCAACTTTTTGTTCATTTGTGACTCTTTTTAGCCAATCCAAGACCTTTTCTTCAGCCTATCCAAGTCGTTTTCTTGCCTAATCTTAAGTAGTTTCACAACATTAAACGGTTTAAAACTGCGACTGTTTCACAATGATAAATAGAACGATCACATAAAAAAAAACTGTGTCTGTGCGAAACTAGGGATGCTAATGCTGACTTTTCTTCCTGAGCGATTGCCGACCCTCGTTAACCAATCATTGACCCTTAACAGGCAACTGTGGGAGCTTCGGACCTTCTCTCCGCGGGTTCTCACCAACAGCCACCATGTTGCGTGCATTGTTGTTGACACATGCAGGAACTGTACTTGTTCACGTAGCCGGTCTATGCCTGGAGAAGGATTTTAAAGGGTCCTTGGTGTGAGCTGACCTTTAACCCCGGAGCTTGTTGTGTGTTGTCCTAATGAGCGCTGCGGTGTCGAGGGGAGCCGATCTGGTTCTGCGGGTCGGCGGAAAACCTTCCCCACATTTACAGCGTTTGACCTCTTGACCTCTGAACGCTCTGAGCTGCAGAGTCACGGATCATCGTCAGTTAAAGGGAGGATGAAGCTCTCGGTTCTAGTCTCAATACCGCGGTGACCCCGAGGAGGCGGGGCCTTGGGAACGCCCGGCCCGGCTTGTCTCGAGCGCTGCCTGTGCTTCCTCCACCTCGCCTCTGAATGGATGAATAATTAGCTCTGCTTCCTCTCCTCGTCCTCCCACACGGGGTTGAAGCCGCCGCTCCTCACCTCGCTCAGCAGGAGGAGAAGCAAACAGGACTGCAGCTGGAGATGCATTCAGGAAGACTGCGAAATCACAGCGCTGCGGCTCCCTCCTCTCATCCTCCGCACTCAGAGATGACCCTCGTTGGAAAGACACGCTGAGATTCGCAGAAACACAGACGCTTCACGGGCGAGAGGAAGAATATGGATCACTCCAGACGGTGAATCCTGCTACGGTCGATGTGGTGTTAAACACGCCACTCAGCACCTTCGCCTCCACCAGCTCGCCCTCTCCACTCGGCATCGGCTGATATGGATTTTTTTAGCTGATATTTGGAGCCGATGCGACTTTTGGTCCCTCAATTTCTCATCTCATTTCATCTTCAGCCTCTTATCTGGGGTCGGGTCGCGGGGGCAGCAGCTCCAGCAGAGGACCCCAAACTTCCCTTTCCCGGGCCACATTAACCAGCTCTAACTGGGGGATCCTGAGGCGTTCCCAGGCCAGTGTGGAGATCTAATCTCTCCACCTGGTCCTGGGTCTTCCCCGAGGCCTCCTCCCAGCTGGACGTGCCTGGAACACCTCCCTAGGGAGGCGCCCAGGGTTCATCCTTACCAGATGATCCTGAACCACCTCAACTGGCTCCTTTCAACACAAAGGAGCAGCGGCTCTACTCCGAGTTCCTCACGGATGCTGAACTTCTCCCCCTCTCTCTAAGGGAGACTCCAGCCCCCCTCCTGAGGAAACACATTTCAGACGCTTGGACCTGGACCTGGTTCTTTGGGTCCTGACCCAGCTTTCATGACCACAGGTGAGGGTAGGAACCAGGACTGAGCGGTAGATCCAGAGCTTTGCCTTCCTCAGCTCTCTTTTTGTCACAACGGTGCGGTAGAGGTGCGGCCAAACTCACGCTCCATCGTCCCCTCACTCGTGAACATCATAGAAATTACACAATGATGATAACAAATGGTACGAAAGGAACATTTATGAGCTTAAAAAAGCCGTCTCCGGTAACACAGAGCTGCCTGTGGACGCCTGTCTGTGAATAATGCCGTACACAGCAGCCCGCATTGGCAGATACACGTAAAAACCACAAATATCAACCGATGTAACAGTCTATCACTACTCTCCTCACTTCACTGATGCATCACCAGTGACCACAGGCGGAGGAGCAGCGCACAGCGTGAACTAAACCGCCAGCATTCGCTCAGACGACACAAAACAGCGCCGGAAATGTGCGGAAATATTTCAGCTGCGGTTGCCGTGAATCTTCAGGCGTCAAGCGTTCAAGTAAAAGGACAACACTCATCCCCAGTAGAGGTCAAAAACAGAGGTAAAGGAGATTAACATGGGAGCAAAACAGACCTTCAGTGAGGCGTAAGCTGGACGCAGGAAAAGCCTGATTACTGGCGTTCTAACTGTAACCGGATAAACGGTTCAGGTGAGATCGATGTTTTACAGAAACCCAGCGACAGCATCACGCTCATCTGTCAATATTTAATCAGGAAGAGCAGCGCTGGCAGCGAGTTAACATTTTCATAAAGCATGTTAACATTGATTCAGCAGGGCCCGCAGATTAAAGTGGATAAACAGGAGAGCGCGGGGAGTCGATCATTTGGCAGCGATGGAGCAGGTAATGGCGAGGACGGCAGGTGAATGAAGACGGTACCGGAGGAAATTAATACAGTTTTAGAGTTTTGTTCCTCTAAAGGAAAAGTAAATGGGATCTGATCAGTCTGCGTGGAAGTGAGAGATCATTAGTGTTATTAGTGACACCTGCTCTTTTCTCACATTGTCAAAAACGGGGTGTGTGTGTGTGTGTGTGTGTGTGTGTGTGTGTGTGTGTGTGGGGGGGGGGGGGGGTCTATTCTCCTCCGCAGACATCTGGGGCTCACACGAGAGCGGCAGGTGAGAAATAATAACAGAAATGAAAGAAAGGAGCTCTAATTAATAGCTGTGGGTAAGTCCAATAAAAAGTCCAATTTCAGTTCTGAAGCTTCGAAGTTTGGCGTCGATGCATCTGTGTGATAAAGGCGGCTCCGACAGCGGGCAGCGCGCACGCTGGAGAAGCATTATCTGGTAATTAATAGGCACTACAGGAGGAAATATGCGGCGAATTACTCAAGTGTGGCGACCTTTAACCCCGCGTGGAAGAGACTCCACTTGTTGTCATTAGTTACAGAGATATTTATCTGCAGGTACGCGGCACGGCTGTTATTTCTGATTCATTAAACAAGCAAACACAGTATATATATATATATTTATATATATATATATAAAGTATATATGTGTGTTCCAGCTGCAGTTCTACGTGTAGTGAAGAACCAACTGGGTCTTATTTAGGTACGTTTTGTAGCTTCGTCATTTAAAGCTACAGTCTACGATTTAGAATATTGGTTATTATTATTATTAACATCGTTTATACGGCGATTATGGTCCTGTCGTCCAATCTACACGATATAAATAGCAGAAATAACCAAAATAATCCATTCAGCCTATCAGCCCTAGGCCTGCATGGGAACTGACCAATGGGAGCCTTCCTCGTACCCTCCATCCAACCCCCTCGTCCCCTCCCTCTCTGTAAACTCTGAGCAGCTAGCGATTAGCTTAGCAGCCAGTGATTAGCTTAGCAGCTCAGCTAACGGCGCGTCCGTTACCATGGAGAAGGAAAAGACCGACACCAGCGAGAGGCCTCCGCTCGCCCCGACAGAGGAGGTTGGAAGAAAACGTAAGTGGAGCGAGGAAAAGGCAGAAACCAAGAGGAAATGTGACGTCCACAGGAACCAAAGAGGAGTCAACATCGGGGGTTCCTCTGAGCGCTGGAGACGGCTACAATAATGTAACGATAAAAACACACGTCAACACATGTTAGCATACGTTAGCCATGTGTCTTTAGCCGGTTGGCGGGGTGCTTTTTACAGATCTGTCTCAGAGGCTCAACTGGTTTTCAGAATTTAGTTTACAGCTTTAACGTACACCGTTGTTGCTGATTACACGGTTTTACTGAATGTTATGCAGAGAAGCTTTAAAATGGAGACAATGAAATAGTTATGGCGTCTTCTTCTGATTCAAAATAATCAAATAAGTCTCTTTTGACAGTTTTACATGTTTTTCTGATAAAAAAATCAAGCCTCATCCTTTACTGCAGCTGTACCATAACATGCACAGTCTGCCCCAAAGGTCAATAAAGCAAGAACATGCAGAACTAAAGCACAATACCAACAAACTTTACTTTACTTTAACTGTACATTGCTATAGAGGAGCGTGTCGTTAGGAGGCGAGGGAGGGCGATACGAGCTCGGGGGGGGGGGACCTTGGAAAGCCTTGGTGTGTGTGTGTTTTTTTCAAATCTGTCTCGGATGCTAAACTGGTTTTCAGAAACTAGACCAAAGCTGTAAAGGGACGGTAGACATTTCCTTGTTAGAGACAAATTTGCCAACCTTGAAACCTTGACAACAGGAAGGACTTTGAAACCTTTTAAAGGGTCTGTTGGCTCCTGCTTGGTTTATTAATTTATTTTATATATAATTAAATTAAAAATCTTTTGCCCCTGTCCTTAGAGAGTCCGTGCACGCCATCGCTGATTTGAGTGCAACCGTTTTTCCATGCATGCATTAATGTCGCTGCTGCAAACATTGTGGAACATTTAAGCAACAAAACTAAAAACTGTAGTTCTGAACTCGACAGAGAAACAGAAATAACATTTAAACTTCTGCAACAACCGACGAAGTCACGCTGACGTGTTTCCTGTGCGTTAGAGAGCCGAGCGGAGCAGCAGCTCTGTTCACGTTTTAGAGAATGTAATTCATATTTTCTGGGTTAATTTTATTATTTCACTCGACCGCAGCCACAAAGCATTCGCAGGTGAACGTGCATCACTGATGTACAGTGCTGGTTTATGATAATAGAGGGAAAAGTGTCAAAAAGTTTCATAAATCAGGAGAAATACGCGACACGACTTCACCTGCTTTAGGAGCGCAAAAGAACTTGAGCAACACTTTACTTTGTAGCGTAAAGAATAACTTTCCCGTAAGTCTGATGCATTTGAGCTCGTAGCCTCTTCTACGGTGTGACTTCCAAAGATATGTTGCTTTTTAAACAATGGATCTGATACCTGATGCACCGCTCGTCGCTGTAAAGGTGTAAAAGCCAAAAGGTGGGAAGGCAGAACGCTGTCTCCTGCCGTCAAACTGAAGCTACAGCTGCTGCCTCCCCTCACACACACACACACACACACACACACACACCTTTCTCCCACCGTCTGAGGTAATGATAATCTCACCGACGATATAAAGATTAGTGTGGGAGAATCTCACACATGAACCCGAGCCTCGTCGGGGTCTGCACGTGTGACGCGTGGTGTTAATTGGCAGCAGAACGTTGATGAAGAATTCATGCTGGAATAACAGCGGATTATTCTTGTTTAATTAAAGATGCTGCGTCGCCACGGCTGCATGCATATTTAACGAGCAACATCGCTAACACAAACTGATTACTGAGCCTCCCAACGTGTGACAACGCACAAGCCAACAGCTGCTTTTAACACACACACACACACACACACGCATGCACGCACGCTCTGTCCGCTGGACCAGTTGCATTCATGAGAGCTGTTCATCTGTTCTCATGTCGACTGCCTGATATATTACAGCTGATGTGAATATCAACACGCACAGAGATGATAATTAGAGTCATTCGGGGTAAAAACATCTCCATCACAATAACGACCATCGGCGGATTAACTGCCCCAGACACGACTGCAGCCCTTCGTGCGTCACTGTCACCTGGAGGAGAACGTCTGGACGTTAAACAGACTTTACTCCGCCAGAACAAAGTCCGAGGGATGTCCGACAGTGAAGTATAACTATTCACTGGACTATCATGCTGCTGAGGGCGGCACGGTGGAGTGGTGGTTGGCACTGTCGCCTCACAGCAAGGGTTGCTGGTTCATATCCCAGCCCTTCTGTGTGGAGTTTGCATGTTGTCCCCGTGTCTGCGTGGGTTTTCTCCGGGTTCTCCGGTTTCCTCCCACAGTCCAAAGACGTGCAGGTGTTCGGTTCATTGATGACTCTAAATCACCCGTAGGTGTGAATGGTTGTCTGTCTCTGTTCGTCTCTATGTGTCCTGTGATAGACTGGCGTCCTGTCCAGGGTGGACCCGGCCTCACGCCCGATGTCAGCTGGGATCGGCTCCAGCCCCCCGAGACCCCGACAGGGACAAGAGGCTGAAGATGAATGGATCATGCTGCTGACGCTGAAGTAAAAACTAAACATCTGAGGGTAACGACACACAAATGACAGTAAGGGCCAATGCTGTTCTTACCTTTCTGTCATTTTGACTCTTTTCTTTTGTAATCTGAAAAGGCTCCTGATAAGCGTACGGCACTCAAATGAAGAAACAATCCACCAGGTGTTCAAACTCCAAACTATTCAGTTCTCATATATTTCCGGTCATTTTATCCGGTCCGAATTAAATGATTCGCCGAGCTTCGTGCCTGTCATCATCGCGTTATGCTAATGCTGCATTCAAGCGCCATGGGAAGTCCGAAGTTTCTGACCTCCAACTGGGAAGAGCCGAACCCCCCCGCCCCTCAACGGGACACTCAGGTGCACAACGTACATGATCCTGCAGTGGCTGCATCACCGCCTGTTTAAAAGTACCCAGCACTTAGTTTTGCTTTCGTCAACGAAAATGATGACGAAATATCTCAACGAACCTTTATCACGTGACGAAAACTAGACGAGACAAAACAAAAATGCTGGTCATGTGACGACGACAGAGATGAAATATATAATAAAATTTCGTTGACGAATAAAAACGAGACGAAATAACATTGTTTCGTCTCGTTTAGTCACGTTATTATTATTATTATTATTTTGAAGTTTCCCTGTCTCGCGTCGGGGCGAAGTCACTTCCTCAATCCCAACACGCGTGTTATTTAGATTCTGAAGCTGCCGCTGCTGTGGGTTAACGTTAACGTTAGTGTTAGCGACACCTGACAACAACGACAACTTAGCTCCTTACTGTTTTAGAAAGCTCATGCGACATGAGGCTAGGGTTAATGTGGCTTTAGCGTTAGCCACTGGAGCTGAGAATGTGTGTGTGTGTGAGAGTGTAAAACTCTATAAGTGCACTTAACTTCACCTTGTTGGCCAAATACTTTCACTAGTTTTGTTTTTCACAGAGCAAATCACACTGAACTGAATTTGGCATCAACATAAATTGGATTACTAATTCTAGACCTGTACATGCTGTAAACTAAAGATATGTGCATGTAAACTACAGATATCTGCATGTGAACTAAATATATCTGCATGTGAACTAAAGATATCTGCTGTAAACTAAAGATATCTGCATGTAAACTAAATATATCTGCATGTGAACTAAAGATATCTGCATGTAAACTAAATATATCTGCATGTGAACTAAAGATATCTGTATGTAAACTAAATATATCTGCATGTAAACTAAATATATCTGCATGTGAACTAAAGATATCTGTATGTAAACTAAATATATCTGCATGTGAACTAAAGATATCTGCATGTAAACTAAATATATCTGCATGTGAACTAAATATATCTGCATGTAAACTAAAGATATCTGCTGTAAACTAAATATATCTGCATGTAAACTAAAGATACCTGCTGTAAACTAAAGATATCTGCATGTAAACTAAAGATATCTGTATGTAAACTAAAGATATCTGCTGTAAACTAAAGATATCTGCATGTAAACTAAAGATACCTGCTGTAAACTAAAGATATCTGCTGTAAACTAAAGATATCTGCATGTAAACTAAAGATATCTGCATGTAAACTAAAGATATCTGCTGTAAACTAAAGATATCTGCTGTAAACTAAAGATATCTGCATGTAAACTAAAGATATCTGCATGTAAACTAAAGATACCTGCTGTAAACTAAAGATATCTGCTGTAAACTAAAGATATCTGCTGTAAACTAAAGATATCTGCTGTAAACTAAAGATATCTGCATGTAAACTAAAGATATCTGCATGTAAACTAAAGATATCTGCATGTAAACTAAAGATATCTGCATGTAAACTAAAGATATCTGCTGTAAACTAAAGATATCTGCTGTAAACTAAAGATATCTGCTGTAAACTAAAGATATCTGCATGTAAACTAAAGATATCTGCTGTAAACTAAAGATATCTGCATGTGAACTAAAGATATCTGCTGTAAACTAAAGATATCTGCTGTAAACTAAAGATATCTGCTGTAAACTAAATATATCTGCATGTAAACTAAAGATATCTGCTGTAAACTAAAGATATCTGCTGTAAACTAAAGATATCTGCATGTAAACTAAAGATATCTGCTGTAAACTAAAGATATCTGCTGTAAACTAAAGATATCTGCATGTAAACTAAAGATATCTGCTGTAAACTAAAGATATCTGCATGTAAACTAAAGATATCTGCTGTAAACTAAAGATATCTGCTGTAAACTAAAGATATCTGCTGTAAACTAAAGATATCTGCATGTAAACTAAAGATATCTGCTGTAAACTAAAGATATCTGCATGTGAACTAAAGATATCTGCTGTAAACTAAAGATATCTGCATGTGAACTAAAGATATCTGCTGTAAACTAAAGATATCTGCTGTAAACTAAAGATATCTGCTGTAAACTAAATATATCTGCATGTAAACTAAAGATATCTGCTGTAAACTAAAGATATCTGCTGTAAACTAAAGATATCTGCATGTAAACTAAAGATATCTGCTGTAAACTAAAGATATCTGCTGTAAACTAAAGATACCTGCTGTAAACTAAAGATATCTGCATGTAAACTAAAGATATCTGCATGTAAACTAAAGATATCTGCATGTAAACTAAAGATATCTGCATGTAAACTAAAGATATCTGCATGTAAACTAAAGATATCTGCTGTAAACTAAAGATATCTGCATGTAAACTAAAGATACCTGCTGTAAACTAAAGATATCTGCATGTAAACTAAAGATATCTGCTGTAAACTAAAGATATCTGCATGTAAACTAAAGATACCTGCTGTAAACTAAAGATATCTGCATGTAAACTAAAGATACCTGCATGTAAACTAAAGATATCTGCTGTAAACTAAAGATATCTGCATGTAAACTAAAGATATCTGAGTGGGTTTGGCTAAAACAAAATGTTGGTTTCCTCAATACTACTAGCTACTTTTACTATATTGATGAAATATAATTGCATCACTAAATTTTCTTTGACTAAAACTAGACTAAAAGTAAAACAGGCCGCCAAAAACAACACTACCAGCACGTCACCAGGACAGAGCTGCCGTCCATGTCTGAACTGAATCCATACGTTTCAAATTCAAAATTCTGTTTATATTTAATTTACTCTACATTTGACTCGTATTCATGTTTCACCGCTCTCTTCACTTCAGTCTAAACCTGCACCACTTTGGGGTTTATTCAGTTCTCTCTCCCTTTACTCGTGTTTCACTCACGCGTTTCCTTTTTACGTCGCATTTTTCAAGGAGCCGGAGACTAAACCGGTTCGACGCCGCTGTAATTCTTGTGCGTATGAAAAATAAACCATCTTGAATCTTGACAGTCTCCTGTCGTGTGCTGCAGGTGTGAAAGGAGCTCAAATGAGAAATGACCACACACTTAAGGGCTCTCTGACAATCACACACACACACACACACACACACACACACACACACACACACTACATCTACAAGTGTGTATCAACAGAATCACATTTTGTCAGATAATTGAGTCTTTCTCCAAACCTAAGACGAGAACAAGCCCATCTGAGGTAAACAAAAGTCTTCAAGTCATCGATCTGAGTGAGATGAGGCGCGCTGATGTGAAGAATGACAGCGACCGCATACAGAACAATGGTTGTGTGAGTGTTGGGACGTGGACCGTGTGTCGCCGTCAAAGGCGTTTCTATGGAATCTGTTGCCGTCGCCCGTCTGAACCACCGGGTGGGATCTGCAGACATCTTGTTTCAGCCAATCAGAGATCAAAGTGACACACGTGATGCGTCAAAACAGGGTTTTCTGAACGCCCACGGGACGCCACTGCCTTCACTCTGTACAGGTCAAACAATATGCTCCACAGAATGGCACATCCAGGCCACCGTACCTTGGCTACTTCTCTCTGTACGACGTGTCTTGAAAGGAGCCAGTTGAGGTGGTTCAGGATCATCTGGTAAGGATGAACCCTGGGCGCCTCCCTAGGGAGGTGTTCCAGGCACGTCCAGCTGGGAGGAGGCCTCGGGGAAGACCCAGGACCAGGTGGAGAGATTAGATCTCCACACTGGCCTGGGAACGCCTCAGGATCCCCCAGTTAGAGCTGGTTAATGTGGCCCGGGAAAGGGAAGTTTGGGGTCCCCTGCTGGAGCTGCTGCCCCTGAGACCTGATCCAGGATCAGAGGCTGAAGATGAGATGTTCACAGTAGAACGTGCAGTTCTGCTTATGCATCCATTCATTCCCTCGTTTTCTGAACAAACAAACTCTTGAACACGAGTGTGAAGCTCAAAATCCAGGTTTCACCAAAGGGTCCCATTGTTTTACGTCGATGGGACTCGAGTGAATCGGAACGACGCGGCTGATCTCACGTATTTAGCAGCGAGCTCTGAACGAAGCAGCTCCAGAATAAAACACAACAACAAAGAGAAAATTATAACGACGCACGAAGCAATTAAGTGAAGTCAAACTCCATAAAACAACAATTATATTAAACCAGTGAACGCTGATAATAGCTCATCAGCTTTCCCTCTCACACACACACACACACACACACACACACACACACACACACACACACACACACACACACACACACACACACACACACACACACACACACACACACACACACACACACACACACACACACACACACACACACACACACACAAACGATCTTCTCTAATGTTTGTGGTCGTTTTGTGTCTTTTTGTGGTTGTTTTGTGTCATTTTGTGGTGGTTTTGTGTCATTTTGTGGTGGTTTTGAGTCTTTTTGTGGTGGTTTTGTGTCTTTTTGTGGTTGTTTTGTGTCTTTTTGTGTCTTTTTCTGTCTTTTTGTGGTGGTTTTGTGTCATTTCCTGTCTTTTTATGTCTTTTTGTAGTGGTTTTGTGTCTTTTTGTGTCTTTTTGTGGTCGTTTTGTGTCTTTTTCTGTCTGTATGTGTTCTTTGTGTGTCTGTGTGTGTCACCACAGCATGCAGAGCAGACGCCCAAATACAGAATGCATGCAACACAATAACAACAAGAGCACAATAAGACAGCACGCAGTGTGTCTTTGTCTGTCTTCTTTATCTTTTTGTGGTAGTTTTGTGTCTTTTTGTGGTTGTTTTGTGTCTGTTTATGTCTTTTTTTGTCTTCTTGTGTCTTTTTGTGGTTGTTTTGTGTCTTTTTGTGGTTGTTTTGTTGTGTCTTTGTGTGTCTGTGTGTGTCTGTGTGTGTATCCACAGCACGCAAAGCAGAAACACAAATACAAAATGCATGCAACACAACTGAAGACTGCAGTCAGAGGTGAACCCTTCCTCTGCCGACCTCAGGTACGGTCCAGGCTCATTTAAGCTCCCGTCACGTACGCAGATATATCGCAGTTCCACGTCGGGTCTTCACGTAACCCTGAACTCCGAAGGATGGGACGTTTCACCCCGGACTCCCTCGCCTCTCTTCAGCTCGCTACATCCAACAGTGACGCTAAACGGACTCAGCTAACGCGCACAAACGACCCGTCAGAGTCCGCATGTGCTGCTCTCCTGTTCTACGTTCTGCAGCGGCGACCGAACGCACGGAGCGAAGGTCGGCCGCGTCCTGTAACACTTGTGAGTGTGTTTGCCTCCTTTTGCCTCTGCTAATTGTAGCTTAACGTGTTTCTGAATCTATTCCCTAATTTTCCGTCATTATCCACTTTTGTAACAGCAGAACAAACCTTTTTTAAACGCCACACGTCCGCCAGCGTGAGAGACCTCCCTGACCCTCCCTTGATACCACAGTTAATACCGGGGACTCTGCTTAATAGCTTCAGCTGTGGACAACTTTTCTGATTCTTCTTGGTGTTTTATAGTACATCTCTGCCCTACACACACACACACACACACACACACACACACACACTCATATAAATGCGTGATGAGAGCAGAAGCAGCGGCAGTAGCAGAGGGACTGAGGGAATATTATTGTGCTCCTCACATCACTGTTAGTAATTAAAGTCAATCACCACTCGAGCAGGTTTGAACAGACGAGAGGAGAGCTCACACACACACACACACACACACACACACGCACACGCACGCAGCGCTGCCGTTGTGTTGGTGTGTGATTGATTGAGTCAATAACAGAAACATGGCGTCGCTCACACACACACACACACACACACACACTCTGGTATGAAGCATCGTATCCTTCTCCAGCCCGTCTCCCAGTAAGTATGACGACTCTCTCCCGGTGGAGCCGACGGCATCGAGCTGAAGCTGAACCTGAGTCAAGTTCGGATTCAAGTCCCGTTTCTTCTTCTGCGTTCTGCTTTTGTCTGCGTGCAGCGGTGGGAAGTCACTTTTACGCTTACTCAGGAACTTTACTTCAGAACAGTTTGAAGTGAAGCCGAAAATGGAAATTACCTCCAGAGAGAAACGTTTTACACTACGATGTTTGTAGATTCAGATTAATTAATTAATTAGCCACTTAACATCCAGGGTCAGCGAGTGGAAGATGTGCATGTATTTAGGCACCTGGGCACAGATATAGACACCTCCCTGTCCTTTTCACAACACACCAATACAAAATTCAAGGAAGCACAACAACGTCTTCATGTGCTCAGGAAACTCCGGACGTTTCAGGTCAGCGAGGACGTGCTCTCACTTTCAATATCTCTTCCTGGTACAACCGACTCACCATCAAGCACAGAACAAGACTCTCCCGGATAGTGAACCCTGGTTCCCCCCGTACCCCCCTATCTGAGCTGTGCAGTCGCTCAGTGATCAGGAAAGCCGACCTGATCACAGAGGACCACTCTCACCCCGTCCATCGCTCCTTCCAGCTACTACCATCAGGCAGGCGTTTCAATGCACCCCTGGCGCAGAAGAACATTTACAAGATCATCCCTTCTGCAACAGCCGTAGTGAACAACACAAAATGGCGACCACAGCTGACACCTCAACACCCCAGGTCCTGTCCTTACTGTATGTGTCTGTGTGAATGTTTGTGTAACAGACAAATAAAGTATTATCTTATCTTATCTTAATGACACAAAATATGAATTAACTAATACATTATGATGCAATAAAGGGCGACACGGTGGAGGGGCGGTTAGCACTGTCACAGCAAGAGGGTTCCTGGCTCGAATCCCGGCTGTTTTTTTTATCTTCAGTGTACTAAGCCGGTCTTTTCTGCAGAACAATAAGATGATATGTGAATGTGTTTTCCTGATTAAACGACACGGTGGTAGGGTGGTTTGCAATGTTGCCTCATAGCGAGAGGGTTCCTGGTTTGAATCCCGCCTGGGGCCCTTCTGTGTGGAGTTTGCATGTTGTCCCCGTGTCTGCGTGGGTTTTCTCCGGGTTCTCCGGTTTCCTCCCACAGTCCAAAGACGTGCAGGTGTTGGGTTCATTGATGACTCTAAATCACCCGTAGGTGTGAATGGTTGTCTGTCTCTGTTCGTCTCTATGTGTCCTGTGATAGACTGGCGTCCTGTCCAGGGTGGACCCCGCCTCGCGCCCGATGTCAGCTGGGATCGGCTCCAGCCCCCCGTGACCCCGACAGGGACAAGAGGCTGAAGATGGATGGATGATAATGATGCATTCTTGGTATTATTGTAAGTTTAAGGTAATAATAATTAACAACAATTGATAATTGTTACGGTTTGTGTTTGATCAGGACCCAAATGCACGACTCGACTCTGGTTCAAAGTGCAACAAACAGTCTTTAATGTTCAAAAAGGTGCAAGCATAGGTGGAGGGGTGGTGCGAGGTCCCAGGATCCTGATGTGGTAGGTGGAGTCACCGAGGTGCACGTGGATGCAGGTGGCGTGATGTGAGGTCCGCTGTAGGGGAATGGTGATGCAGTGAGAGAGCTCCGGGGACCTGGCAGCAGGCAGGCAGGTCCACAGGCAGGTCCACATGCAGGCAGGTCCACATGCAGGCAGGTCCACATGCAGGCAGGTCCACAGGCAGGTACACAGGCAGGCAGGGAGGAAGCAACGCTTAAGACTGCACAGCAAAGCACAGTAATGACGTAGACCAGGGGTGTCAAACTGATCCAGTAAAGGGCCGTGTGGCTGCAGGTCACCTGACTCGACTTACTCAATCACCTGAACTGTCTTCACACAGTTGATGTGTTGGACCAGGTGTGTTTTTGATTGGTTGGAATGAAAACCTGCAGCCACAGCGACTCTTTACTGGATCACTTTGACACCCATGACGCAGACTGACGGAACGATCTGGCGACGAGCAGGAGAGAAACCAATGGCTCTATGGCAGGCTTGATTGTAGAGTGAGTTCACCTGCTTCACCTGTGGAGCAGAAGCCACGCCCACATGCACACACAGCACAGACACAGACACACACAGCACAGACACACACAGACAGGGACACAAACACACACACACACACACACACAAGGGAAACTCAGGGATGCCACGGTGGGATCATGACAGTAATGCACATGAATGCACCCCTACGTATAACGCAGTAATATCTATTATTCTAAAATGGTCCATTCTGCATCATGAGCACTTTTACTTTTGTTTTTTTACATTAAACAGAATAAATAAGAGTTATTTTCATTCCCAAAGCTTCCTTTTTTATGCATTATGCTGCAGTGTCAGTTCAAAATGGAAAAAGTTCTGCATGCAGTATTTCCCCCTGACCTGTTTGGGATCTCTGGAAACTTCAGGATGTTGCATTGAATCTTAAAAAACACGGTTGAGAGTGTTTGTGTTTGAGTCGGGATGAGTGTGAGCGATGGAGCCACCGGTGCGTCCGGGGAGAGAACAGAGTTTAAGCGCTTACGGCAAGAAAAACTGGCCTGAACCGGATAAAGTCTCTGATGGACACAGACCTGAAAGTCATATGTGATGAGTCGGGGCTGAACTCAGTGAAGTCTGAAGTTCTTCTTCTGCAGCTGAAGCTCAACCTGAACCCGAGCGCTGCTTTAGTGTGATACCTCAGAAACGCCCGCCCCCCGTTCACTTCCTGTGCGAGTGAACAAAACTTCTGGTAGCAGAGAAAATCCACGTGGAGTCGGTGAACTTTGACCCTGACTGAGGCGACTTTTGCTTCCTGTTATCGACCTCGACGTCTTCTTCTTCTCTGTTCACTGGAGGATTACAGTGGATCTGTGTGTTTTGATTGAGATGCGAGTGTATCCATGTTCCCAGGATCACTACCTCATAAATATGACACATTAAGAAGACCTGAGGCGTTCCCAGGCCAGTGTGGAGATCTAATCTCTCCACCTGGTCCTGGGTCTTCCCCGAGGCCTCCTCCCAGCTGGACGTGCCTGGAACACCTCCCTAGGGAGGCGCCCAGGGTTCATCCTTACTAGATGATCCTGAACCACCTCAACTGGCTCCTTTCAACGCAAAGGAGCAGCGGCTCTACTCCGAGTTCCTCACGGATGCTGAACTTCTCCCCCTCTCTCTAAGGGAGACTCCAGACCCCCTCCTGAGGAAACACATTTCAGACGCTTGGACCTGGACCTGGTTCTTTGGGTCCTGACCCAGCTTTCATGACCACAGGTGAGGGTAGGAACCAGGACTGAGCGGTAGATCCAGAGCTTTGCCTTCCTCAGCTCTCTTTTCGTCACAACGGTGCGGTAGAGTGACTGCAGCACCGCCCCCGCTGCTCCGATTCTGCGGCCAAACTCACGCTCCATCGTCCTCTCACTCGTGAACAAGATCCCGAGGTCCTTGAAGTCCTTCACTTGGGGTCAGGACTCATTCCCTACCCGGAGTAACAATCCACCGGTTTCCTGCTGAGAGCCTCAGATGTAGAGGTGCTGATCCTCGTCCCAGCAGCGAACTGATCCAGTGAGCGCTGAAGGTCACTGACCGGCGACGCCATCAGGACCACGTCATCAGGACAGAAGAAGTCCTTCACCTCCAGCTCAGCGCTGATGTCACACTCCTAGAAAAACCTGCACGGCCTCACATTCGCAGACAGTGCTCTTGAATTTAAACATTGACATCTCCGCAGCGACTGCATTTGAAATGTCCGTCTCTCTTCGTTATTTTGCCATTTGAACCTTTAAAACGAGGACCAGAGGGAGAACGGGAGGGCGCCATTGAGATTCAACATCTTGTTACAGATTCCCGTCATTGCTGCAGACCGCTCTAACTGCGTGTGTGTGTGTGTGTGTGTGTGTGTGTGTGTGTGTGTGTGTGAGAGAGGACCCAGTAGGTGGTCTTAATGGTGGCAGCATATGTCAGCATTAATCTGATTTGGACGACTCGATGGACAGAGAGAGACGGAGGGCAGGAAAACAGAGAGAGCGAGAGAGAAAACACGACTCTACACGGAGAGAGAGGGATGTTATGAATGGATGGATGGATGGATGGATGGATGGATGAAAGAGTGGAGGATGGACGGATGGATGTAGCGGGGGCGCGGGGTTAAGACAGATTGTGTGTTCCTCTGATTTGCGGAGCAATGAAGGCGTAATGTGGGTCAGCTCTCCGTCTGCTGGCTGAACGGATCAGAGCACGTTTCCCCTTCATTCCAGTCTTTGTGCTAAGCTAAGCTAGGCTAGGCTAAGCTAAGCTAGGCTAAGCTAAGCTAACCGTGCCTTTTAGTAAAGTCGACCAAAATCAGTTATTTTATACTTAATCGTCCTGATCAGTAGATTCACTCGTGATCTGCGAATTAAACGCGGAAGTGTCGGGGGGGGGGGGGGGACGAGAGATTACTGCGAGCGAGCGACTTAAGTAATAATCCCGTGTAATCATGAAAAGCCCTTGTTTTGGTTTTATCGCTCACTTTCCTCCCCGCCACGGACAATGTTCACTTTTAAAAACACTTTTGTGAAAGTCTGTTTTTTAGGTTCTGATGCAGAGCTGAACCATTTTGCATCAAACTGTGGTGGTTTTACGTTTAATTTTAATAATTTTGTGCTTATTTTAGTCATTTTTAGTTACTTCCTTGTCACTTTACATCTATTTTTAGTCATTTTGCATCTCACTGCGGTGGTTTTACATCTATTTTTAACCTTTTTCTGCTTATTTTAGTCATTTTGCATCTCACTGTGGTCGTTTTACATCTATTTTTAACCATTTTATGCTTATTTTAGTCATTTTGCATCTCACTGTGGTGGTTTTACTTGTATTTTTAACCATTTTGTTCTTATTTTAGTCATTTTTAGTTACTTCCTTGTCACTTTACATCTATTTTTAGTCATTTTGCGTCTCACTGCGGTGGTTTTACGTCTATTTTTAACTATTTTGTGCTTATTTTAGTCATTTTTAGTTACTTCCTTGTCACTTTACATCTATTTTTTTAGTCATTTTGCATCTCACTGTGGTGGTTTTACGTGTATTTTTAACCTTTTTCTGCTTATTTTAGTCATTTTGCATCTCACTGTGGTGGTTTTACGTTTAATTTTAATAATTTTGTGTTTATTTTAGTCATTTTTAGTTACTTCCTTGTCACTTTACATCTATTTTTAGTCATTTTGGGTCTCACTGCGGTGGTTTTACGTCTATTTTGAACCATTTTGTGTTTATTTTTGTCATTTTTAGTTACTTCCCTGTCACTTTACGTCTATTTTTAGTCATTTTGCATCTCACTGTAGTGGTTTTAGGTCTATTTTTAACCATTTTGTGTTTATTTGAGTCATTTTGCATCTCACTGTGGTGGTTTTACGTGTATTTTTACTCATTTTGCATCTCACTGCGGTGGTTTTACGTGTATTTCTAGTCATTTTGAATCCCTTAGTTGTCCTTTATTCTATCCTATATTTAAAGGTATTTATAGAGTCATCAATAAATGACACATAAACACTCGTGTGTGTAAATTGCAGCACTGGAGGATTTCCTAATCGGTATTTCTTCATCAGCACCACAAACACAAACTCTCCTGAATCCTTGAACCACGGCTGAACTTCACAGATTTTTAAAATATTCTGTTAACAAAACAAACAAAGCGAGGAGAGGAGCAGAGAGGGCGCCGTGCTCTGGTTTGTATGAATAATAAAGAAAAATCGACCTGACAAATCGCTGCGGCGTCGACACGGGCGGGTTAATAAAACAGGAAGGAGCATTATTTATCGCTGTTTATCTCAAATTTTCTTTTTCTCCCTCATCTGAGAGGAAATATTTGCCATATTCAGACTTTTTAAATAGCAATAAAAGCGCTAAATATCACATTTAACAGCAAAGACGGACATTAGATCAAAAGGAAATGCTCATATATTCAAATATAGTGATAAAACACACGGATTCTACCGTTTTATGTCCATTTCTTTAACACAACAGCAGCTACCTGGTGTCAAACCAGTATTTGTTTGTCTTGTCTTGTCGCCCGTTGACCTCTGACCCCGAACAAAAGAAGCAGCTGGATTAATCAGCCCCGCTGCAGGCAGATGAGGCGCTAATCCGCTCTAATCCGCCACATTAGATACCAGCATACTTGGTTTATTCGTGTGTGTGTGTGTGTGTGTGTGTGTGTGGCTGCGACGTGGCCATCCCGCTGTAATGGCCATCGCGGGATTAAGTGAGAGCGTTAAACCACTTCTCGCTGTCAGAAAGCCGCCGCCGCCGCCGTCGACGTGAACAACAGCGACTTAAAGGCCGCGGCAGGAGGCAGACGTTTGGGTTTAATAAGGTGACACGACGGGGGTGACACAGTGTTTACAGCTGCGGAGGCGAGGGGGTGAGGCGAGGGAGGGAGGGGCTTAAGGTACAAGGCGTAATCCCGCCACAACAATACGGCTCGCACAATTAAAACTACAACAGCGTCTGTCAATATTAGCGCGAGGACAGATAGCAGCCGTCACATCACGCTAATCCCTGATAAACCTGCCCCGCGTTAATCCTTCATTTACCGCCGGTACACAAACACAGCCGTCCGCATGTATTTACTTTTCTTATTAAGAAAGTTTTACATTCAAAATGACTGTTTTTCTTTTCACTCAAGTGTGTTTTATTCTTTAAAAACTAACTTTATTACAGGTTTTTTCTTCATCATCGCTCTCTCAGCAGAGCAAAACACACCTCTTGCAAATGAGTTCACCCGTTGTCATTTTGCGTCTCACTGTGGTGGTTTTACGTGTATTTTTAACCATTTTGTTCTTATTTTAGTCATTTTGCATCTCACTGTAGTGGTTTTACGTGTATTTTTAGTCATTTTGCATCTCACTGTAGTGGTTTTACGTCTATTTTTAACCATTTTGTGTTTATTTTAGTCATTTTTAGTTACTTCAATGTCACTTTACATCTATTTTTAGTCATTTTGCATCTCACTGTGGTGGTTTTACGTGTATTTTTAACCATTTTGTTCTTATTTTAGTCATTTTTAGTTACTTCCTTGTCACTTTACATCTATTTTTAGTCATTTTGCGTCTCACTGTAGTGGTTTTATGTCTATTTTTAACCATTTTGTGTTTATTTTAGTCATTTTTAGTTACTTCCTTGTCACTTTACATCTATTTTTAGTCATTTTGCATCTCACTGCGGTGGTTTTATGTCTATTTTTAGTCATTAGTCACTCAAGTGTGTTTTATTCTTTAAAAACTAACTTTATTACAGTTTTTTTTGATTGCTTTGACCTGGTTGAAGAAACTGGTGCCCTCTCAGTCTTCATCATCGCTCTCTCAGCAGAGCAAAACACACCTCTTGCAAATGAGTTCACCCGTTGTCATTGTTGTTCCCACTTCCCACTGCACCCTTTTGCAAATCAGTTAACGCAGATGTCATTCAAGCATCCAAACTCCAGTGCTTTAGCTGTGGTAACCAAACAGAACATCATTCATTCATCTTCAACCGCTTATCCCGGGGTCGGGGTCGTGGGGGGCTGGAGCCGATCCCAGCTGACATCGGGCGTGAGGCGGGGTTCACCCTGGACAGGACGCCAGTCTATCACAGGACACATAGAGACGAACAGAGACAGACAACCATTCACACCTACGGGAGATTTAGCTTCACTCTTACACACCAATACAGATGATTTTTAAACTAATGTTTGCAGCACAATAAAAATAAGTCACTTTAAGTGCAAACAGGATCATTTGCAGCTGAATTTGCAGTTAAAAAAAGTGTGTTTCTTCAGTGTGTGTCCTCTGAAATGCCTCACACTGACTTTGGTGACTTGTATCTGGGCAAAGTTTGTCACTAGAGACGTGTTTTCACATCCCTGAAGGATGAGATCTGCGGTCTGAAGCCGGCTCAAAGGTCCACGCCTCTGGCTGTGTGTCTCCTCCGAGGCCTGATCCAGAATATCTCAATGAGGGAGACACTGTTGATGTGCTTCCAGCCCCTTTGGAGTGTATTTTTTTTACTTTCTATGTGTTAAAACATCATAGTTCAGTAGTTTGGACATCCTTAATGGACCTTTAACAGTTTTTAGCGGTTTTGAAATCTTGGTAAGACAAAACATTGTCACTTTGTGAAACTGTGATCGTGCATTTTCAACTATTCTTTCACATAAACAATCGAATAATTGAGCAGCACAATGAACAGTTATCACCTGACTCCGTTACACACACGCACAAACAGGACCTATGCTTGAAGTTGACGTAGAGTCCCACGAAGACGTCGTTTCATGCGTAGAAAAGTGGGTCGACACTTTCTGGGGGTCACACCTAGACAGGTTCTTCGATGGCTGTGAAGTCCGATGCGGGACTTTTGCAAACACAGTTGCAAACGTCACAGGGGAAGTTTCCATCTTGAGCTGGTTGCTGATGGCGTCGTGCGCGCTTCTCATCTGCTTTGCGCTCTACATCTGACGTATAGATCCTGACGCTTCTTCACAGGAAGTTCGCCATGTTTGACGGTCAGTGGCGAGGGTCTCCAGGGCCGGGGGTTGGAGATTCTTGAGAGATGTTTTCAGGTGGTCTTTGTAGCGCTTAGCTTACGCTGACCTCCTGCAGACCGGCGACCGGCAGAGAGATCCTTGATGGCGCCAATTTTCATGATGCTTTTCCTTTGATGAGAGAGCACAGTGAGAGCGTTTGGGGCCCGAGCGGGGCTTGAACCTATACCGTTGATACATCCTTTGCATGTTTGTTTGGCTTTGATCCACCGCAGCTGCTTGATTTTACTACTTCTTCCACATCTTGAATTGAATTCTTGTGCTTGTGAATGAATTCGGTGAATAACCTGAACTTTTAATCACCTCGTGGGTCAGCCTGCAGGTACTGGGCTCAAACCTTCAAAATAAAAGCCTCTCTCCTGCGTTAGAGACCGTAGCACAGGTAAATCCTTAAATTGCATGACCTGTCGTTCTCCCAGTCGCTCCCTCGCCAGTTCCCAGTGTCCTCCACTGCACTCGGTTGAGCGTCGATGTGACAGCCACTTTGAAATTAGGCAGCAGATTAAATTAGGGCTTTAAAAATCCTTTTGGAGTCGCTCATTCAGACGTGAAAAGATTAAGGGGCGACGATGAAAAGGGATTCTAGTTAAGACCTACATTATCGCAGACCTCGGCGCCCAGACACAAAAAAAGTGCACCGCATTTGAAGCCATTTGAGGATCAGTGTGAATTATTTCTTTGTGGACGAGTGAATGAAATTATAGAGCAGGGACCAATGCCTCTCCCCCTCTCTCTCTCTCTCTCTCGCTCTTTCTCTTATCAACCTTGCAAATGGACGAGGCCTGTGAATCAGACACACTTTCATTTCTGACAAAAAAGGCTCAGGGGCAGAGGAGGCGAACGCCAGGTGAAGTTATTCACCTCAAGGTAATATTTACCGAGACGAGGAGAGAGAGAGAGAGAGATGGAGAGAGAGAAGGGAGAGATATTCAGCCTCACCAGGAGCCGAGGATGGATGATGGATGATGGATGGAACAAACAAACTGAGACTTCAATTAAAAATAAATGGAAATATCTCATTTCCCTTTTCACAGATTGGATTTATATTGCCAGAGTTTGTTGCCTGGTTACCTCTCATTGCCCTGCTCATTTCCAAATGTTGATTAGTTCGGAGACAATAAATAAATCGATGGCTGTGGGTTGCCGGGCCTGATTGTTTCCGGGGGGAAAGGGGAGAGCGGTGGCGGTGGCGGTGGCGGTGGTCCTCCTGAGTGGGAGCGTTCGTCTGCTCGGAGGAAGTGGACCTGAACCGCGACGTGACCGCCATCTCAAAACACTTGAGTAGGGTTGTTCAAGGGCGTGGGGTTGGCTTGGTAAGTGTGAGGGGATTAACAATTTAGTGAGAGTCAAGGGGTCGTCCAACATCTAAAATATATTTTACAAATCTAGGGGAGTGCACGCCTCAACCAAGGCTGCACAACCCTCTGATGTGTTATTCTAAACCATAACCCCGGTGATATCCTACTGTTACTGTGTGCGTGTGATCTCTCTTCTGACTCCACCGCCCTGCTCACGAAAGTCCTCACTAGACCAACAAATGTGGATGAATCTGCCGCTGAAAATAGTCCCCAACGACTGCGACTGGGCGACTGGAAGAGCGGGTCGTCCTCCATTCGTGAGATTGTTGGTTTGATCCCCACCTCCCCCGGTCCACGTGTCGAAATGTCCTTGGGCAAGACACTGAACCCCAAATTGATCCTGCTGTGCATAGGTGTGTAAATGTGGTGTGAATGGTTACATTAGATTAGATGGTCTGTAGATGTCCACCGCCATCAGTGTGAAAGCGCCTTGAGTCGTCAGAAGACTAGAAAGGCGCTATAGAAGTACATAAGTCCGTTTACCAATACTTCCAACGACTTGAGCCCGGTACAGAAAAGACATTCACAACGAGACGAAACCGTTTCCGAGCGTTGCAGAGGTGTGAACCGGCCCGTCTCACCTCGACTCAAGGTTTTAGAACGTCCCCTTTCTCAACCGTCAATCAGCTCGTCGTAAAAGTCCACTGGTCAGGTGAATTGGAAATGGTCAGTTGGTGAAATGAGTCTTGGATGGAGGCTCAACAAGAGAGAGAGAGAGAGAGAGAGAGTCAAGCAAGCTAGAGAATAAATGAGGAGAGGGAGCGACGTTTGTCGAGAACAAAGTAGCAAATCAGAGAAATAAACCTTATTTTTCGCTGTTTCGCCACTACTGGAAATGCAGCCGTAGCAAGAATCTCACTATCTCTGTCATTTATATGTAAAAGATGATGCAAATTATATCCAGCTACCAAAAAGAATAAAAAATGGTTGGAAGGGAAGTAAAGAGAGTCGTTGCTCTGGAGATGGTACACCGTCTCCAAAGTTGCACACCTACACGTTGCAAGTAGTTGGAATGAGTGCGTTTGAACGTACCGTGCTGCGTCGGTTTTGAATGGAACAATAAAACTAATTCTTGCACGATCAGTCAGTCAATTTGTGCCTTTCTTCTAAAATTAAAAGTTCTGAATATTTAAGCGCAGGTGTCTCAACCAAGCAAGAACACACCTGATCCAACACACACAGCGACTCTGTACTGGATCACTCTGAGTCACCTGCTTTATGGTATTCTTGAACAACAGGAATTCAGAATATGGTGCAAAAACCTCATATTTCTATAGTTTAAAATGATTAAAGCACACGTTTTGTACACGTTATAAAGCATTAGCAATGAATCATTACGATTACTGTAAGTTGCAGCCGTGATAGCACTGTTGCCTCACAGCAAGAGGGTTCCTGGTTAGAATCCCGGCTGGGGCCCTTCTGTGTGGAGTTTGCATGTTGTCCCCGTGTCTGCGTGGGTTTTCTCCGGGTTCTCCGGGTTCTCCTCCCACAGTCCAAAGACGTGCAGGTGTTCAGTTCATTGATGACTCTAAATCACCCGTAGGTGTGAATGGTTGTCTGTCTCTGTTCGTCTCTATGTGTCCTGTGATAGACTGGCGTCCTGTCCAGGGTGGACCCCGCCTCACGCACGATGTCATCTGGGATCGGCTCCAGCCCCCCGTGACCCCGACAGGGACAAGAGGCTGAAGATGAATGAATGAACTTACTAATTACCATCTACGATAGACAGATGGATGGATAGATAGATGGATAGATAGACAGATGGATAGATAGATGGATGGATAGATAGATGGATAGATAGATGGATAGATAGATAGATGGATGGATGGATGGATAGATAGATACTCGTACTGAAGGTTAAAATGTACTCTGGCTGCTGAACTGTGCAGAGAAACACATTTAAACTTCACATTTCCATTTCCATTAGCTGACACTCTCATCCAGAGCGAGTGCCGTGAATTTCCTCTTCACTTTTTTTACATTTGATGGAAGAAAATGTCATTACGCCGAGAGAAAGAGGGAAAAAAGAGACATCTCTCCTCATCCAAACCTTTTTTTTTACCCACCGTGTTGCTTTCAGTGGAGTGTCAGAGAGCTGTTAACATGTTGATATCTGATCAGTGGCAGATTTCTCTCCCTAATGTCACCGAGACAAACATCATCACATGAAAGTAGTCGAGTCTGAAGCTGCTGTCACACGTCGAGCGAGTCAGTGTTTGTGTGTCATCTCTGATTTTAAAGTGGCGAGGCTTCTGCTTTAACTTTATCATTATAAAGTAGATGTAACGGCAACACAGTAATGGCACCATCTGCATTTAGACTGGTTCCCTATAGAGGATGGGAATGCGTCCTCATCAACAGCAAGTCGGCCATCTTTAAAGGGGTCAGAACATCAGACCGCCGCGCTAAGACTGCTAAACTCAACTAAAACACTGCACAGTAAATGAGATTCAAGCCACGCCGTGGAGTGTATATAGATACAGTCAGGTACAAAGGGAGGCTAATGTTGTTTTGCAACCTGGACCCCATCCCCCCCCATGTGTTTCTGTATAAGTGACTCTCACAGCTTGTTTTAAATGCGTCAGTATTGAGTGGAGCTGCAGCGAGGCTGCTGTGAACCAGCTGAACCTGCACGCCGACAACATCCATCCATTAAAAGTGTTAGTTTTTACACTCGGTGTGTTTGAAATGCAGTAAAAAAAACGATTATAAGGTCAAACTTAGGTTTCTCAAACGCCATGTAAACACCCTACCCCGGGTAAAATCTGAGTTTTCATACCCCAGTTAAAAAGAAGAAGAAGAATAATCAGTACTTTATCCCGCAAGGTGAAATTTCACTCTATTAGTATACAGGTTACACACACACACACACACACACACACAGGTCCGAAATACACACACATGCACAAACAGGACCTATACACATGCAATTAATGGAGAGATGTCAGAGCGAGGGGGCTGCTAATGGATCAGCGCCTCGAGCAGTTGGGCGTTCGGTGCCCAGGAGATGAACTGGCACCTCTCCAGCCACCAGTCCACACTCCATTCATGCTCAACACAGGGACTCAAACCGGCAAACCCTACGGTTCCCAGCTGAGTCACCTATGGACTGAGCTACTGCCGCTGACTGATGTGGCCCGTACGGGGAACGAACCCGCGACCTCGGCGTTATTAGCACTAGTTAACAGACCGTGAGAACTCCTTTATTAATCGGAGTACCCGCGTGTGTGAACAGCGTTCCCAGAGTGTGATCAGGTCACACGTCTGCGCATGCCCCCTCGGTTACAACTGCCCCTACCCACTCTGTGGCAGTGTTTTTGACCCGTAAATAGAATAAATCAGGAAGTAACGGTGCCAAAAACATGAAATACCCAACAACACGAGCATTTCCTTTAAACAGGGGGAGGACTTCACCATGGTAACTAACATTACTACGAAGAAGACCTGTTGCTGTCGTAATCCTGTCGACTTTCCGAGTCGTACCGGAGGTTGAGCTACTTCTGTCATTTTCCCATTCTCCCTGGGAAAGAACCTTCTCGGGTTAGTGATGTGACTGTAAACACACTGACTGAGGCTAATGACTGTTCTCACAAGTGTCTGACTGGATGATGGAGAAGTTTCCATTCTCCTGTCGTGCTTTGGTGTAAAGCTACTGATGCAGGTCAACACACTCACTTTAAACAACAACTTCAGCCGACGAAACAACAACTTAAGCCAACAAAACAACAACTTTAGCATGAAAAACAACCACTTTAGCATGAAAAACACTTGGTTAGGGTTAGAAAAAACGGATGGCCATGGATTGTTTTCGTACGGATGGGAATTGAACCCCCGATCCCCAGGCTCAGGCTGTTCTCACAAGTGTCAGACTGGAGGAAGGAAAGATGGAGAAGTTTCTGTTCTCCTGTCGTGCTTTGGTGTGTAGCTACTGATGCAGGTCAACACACTCACTTTAGCTAATAGCATTAGCATTAGCATTAGTGAGTCCACTCTTGGAGCAGCGTGTCTCTGTAGTAAAATGCTCTTTGGTAGCATGTCACGTCCTATCTGTCCCGGTCAAACTGCAGACCCTGAAGGTGCAGTGGATCCGGAGTTATCAGGATCCATTTGTGACAAAACTTCTGCCCGTCTGCGTCCAAAGGGAACGTTCGTCTGTGAAAGCTGCGTGAAGTGGCGCTACACATGTTGTTGGAACCATTCACAAATGAACTAGTTAAAAATACGTGAGACCTGTTTAATATGAGATCATATGTTTGACTTGTACAGCGGGGAGGGATGGTATGTATCCATGACTGAAGCATATATGATATGCGCCCAGTGGGTTGTAGACTGAGGCAGGTGTGTATTTTATTTATTCTTGTACATCTTCTTGTGTTCTACCTTTGGACAGGAGGACAGCGCGAACGAAGCGTTGACAGGTTGTATTTGTATTGAAACACTTACTTTGATTAACTTCCTGTCATTAACCTGGAAGTCTCTAAAGTTTCCTTCACACTAACAAACCCCGTCAGGTTTTCTACCTCTCCATCTTTTAAACCCTTCGTGCTCTACAGCCTTCTTCTTCTTCTTCTTCTCCCTGTCTCTGTGGTTAACGAGCTGTTCTCCCTGTTGATGGCTGACGAGCTAATTAACACACAGGTGTGACAGCAGACTCAGGTGCTTCTCGTCAACGTGACGGCGGCATCACACGGATCCGTGAAGACAAGCTCTGGGTTGTGTTTTAAGACGCAGCTTAAGACTTATCTGACATCTGGAGTCATGTCAGCTCTGCTGCGTTCACATTATTATTATTATATATTTAACTTTGATCCACTTGTGTTCTTTTACTCTTCACTGATTTCTTTAATGCTACAAAACATTTCATTGGTAGTCCATTACCTGTCATTTGAATTCATCTTAAACATACAAAGGGCTGTTGTTGTTTCTCTTTTCATAAAGCTTTAAGTGTCATGTGAATCCAGATGCAGCTTCTTTAAATCCCTAATCCATATATAATTACAGTCGCTCTCTCTGGAGTCACACAGCAGGTCGTCAAACTCGTCACATAATTGATTTATTGGTTACTCAGGAGACCTGCGAGCTAACTGCAAGAAGGTTTGCACTTCTGAAACAGCTTCCCACTAATTATTGGGCGTTGGATAGACGTGCAAATCATGTCTCTATTGGGTCTGCTGGTTCTATTCGACGTCCAAACTGCAGTCATTGCAGTCATTTTTGAGCCGAACGCGCTTCTGATCGTGCCAATAAATCTCACAGTAGTGGGATGCGTTGGAGCGGACAGGAGTCCTGCATGGTATACGACACAACATTCAATACTACTAGATCTACTCTAACGTGGGTGGTCAACATCTTCTGGCTCAAAGGAGAAGTCCACTTTGTCACCACTCGGGTCTCATTTCACCGCTGTGTCCGTCATTTAAATTCAACGGGGAGTGAAAGGTCAACGGGAGAGCAGAGGAAGGTCACTGGGATTCATGATGAGACTGGAGTCCAGGTTCAGGTTATCTTGATCAAAGTTGTTGAGTTTTTTAGAGTTGGATCCTTCATCCTTGGCGTTCATCATTTGACCTTTGAACTGGGAACACTTGTTAGACGTCTATGACGACAGGTGCAGAAGATGTACATAGTGTTTTTGGTGTTTTACACTACAGAAGCCTTCTGGATCACTAAGATCCTCTGAGTCTGTGAGACTGTTCGTGGTTTGCAGAGTAAACTCAAATCAAGGGAAAGCATCTTTCAGTCGTTATGCAACAAACAGCTGGAATCAACTTCTTTCACCCACTTTTAAAACTAGACTGAACACTGTTATGTTCACCTCAGCTTTCTGCTAAATCATTGCACTGTTTTTATTGTCTGTGTTTTTCTGTAATGCATTTTAACTCATCACATGTTGCTGTGAAGCACTTTGAGTCTGACTTGTGTATTTGCGTTACAAATAAAGCTGCCTTGCCTCGTTCCTGTTTTTATGCAACTGGTTTCTTTTGACTAATCAAATTATTTATGTATGCATATATGTTTCTTTGCATCTATTGTTTATTTATTTGGAAATGCAGTTTGTGTAAAATCGTTTCATGGTAGCCTCTTCACCTTATGACAGAACTCCGACAGTCAAATACGACCGAGCCACAAAATGCAGGTCAAGAGCCACAAGCTAACGTTAGCGCCTCTGCTAGCAGCAAACAGCCTGTTGCTGAGCTGTGGCTCAGGCGGGTCAGCGGTTTCGATCCCCACCCGGCCTTGGGTCATGATCATCGTGTCTTTGAGCAAGACACCCGGCGTGGTCGTTGGCGCTGAATGGCGGACACAAGGTCTGTGACCCATGTTGTTGTTGTCATGATTATTATTAAAGTCTAAATTTCAATTTGGACTATAAATAGCCCTGTTAGGTCCCAAATTATGTTAGGGGGAATAAGGACGGACACAAAACCTGAGGGGAAGAGACAAAGACCAGTTTTAAGAAAAAAGGAAATCCGTTTTTTATTAAATAAAGTAAAACCACAGCTTCACGCAGGTTCAAAGAACACGCAGCTCACGAGCTGTGAAAATACGCTGCTTCACACAACGGTGACCAGACGCAGAATGGGAGCGAGGGAGAGCCGCTGCAGATCCCCTCCTCCTTTTAAGGCCCCGCTGATTGGCTGGGATTGATGTCAGCCTCGGCGACCAGCTGGGAAAGAGTGGAACCTGCAGCCGTAGAGAGCCCAGGAGAAAACAGCAACCAGGAAAACAAAACACATAACCCTCAGGGTCGTAACAAGCCCCCCCACGGAGGTCCCACGTCAACGATGGACAGTTGATAAACGTTTAAATACGACACATTGCTCAAACATTTACTTCTGTCCCCATGTTTCTGTGTAATATGGTGGACATCATCGGCCTAGTGAGAGGTTAAATACCTGGCTCTCCACACCAGTTAGTTGGTCCAGTCCCAGCCTGGTCCTGGTCCTGGTCCAGTCCCAGCCTGGTCCTGGTCCTGGTCCTGGTCCAGTCCCAGCCTAGTCCTGGTCCTAGTCCTGGTCAGTTGCGTACATGAACTGATGAAGCCTCTTGGATGAGAGGTGAAACGTCTTCCTAGACCAGGTGTGGGCAGTTCCGGTCCTGCAGAGCCACTGTCCTGCATGTTTTAGGTTTCTCTCTGCTCCAACACACCTGAGTCTAATGATCTGCTCGTTATCAAGCAGCTGAAGCTCGTCACAGTCACAGTTTGATTATTGTTGGACTCAGGTGTGTTCGGGTAGGGAGGAACCTGAAACATGCAGGACAGAGGCTCTCCAGGACCGGGATTGCCCACCCCTGTCCTAGACAAATAACCAAGTCCAGTTGCTTTTGACTGAAATTGCTTTGGTACCAAACACTAAGCACGTCACCTACCAAAGTTTTCACTGACGATTATTCACAAGCCTTTGCTTTGAGTCGTCCGAAATCTGCAAAGAAACGTGTAAAACGTGTACGCGGCGATGGCGTGTGAGACCACTCGAGGGGAACCGACACCTTAATGGCAGTTTTTCTTTGGTTTTGCCGATGAGAGAGCCGGATGCACTGTTTCACCAACTCTCAGATTTTCTCCACCAAATTCTGACCTTTTTAAATATCCAGTTCAGTTCCTACTCTCTTTTCCGTCGATTTTCGTGAATGCTTGGACTTCTGACTCTGTACGGCCGCCTGGATTTGTGGTGGTGTTGCTCCGTTTCATCTCCGGACTCATACGCTCTCTGGTGACGGATCTGCTGACGAATGAAACCAAAGGGTTGGTATCCGTATTTACCGTAGGGTGGGAATGGGGCCTTTAACAACGTACCTCAGGCGACAGCGAGGCCGTTATCCGCAAGCGTCAAGGAAACGTGCAGAATTACAGAAAAAAGGAACGCAGAGTCACCGCGTAAACGTATCCAACGTCGAGCATAAATGATCCTCTAAGTGGTCGTGGTCATGTCTTTTCTTTGACACCAGTTTGAAATAAGTCTCACCTCTGTTTCGTTGTAAAGTCACGTGGTCAGAAATAAATCATCAGTAACAAATTGTGATAATTTAAAGCAAATATCTGCTGTTTTTAGCTTAAAGCATCAATTTGAAGGCATCACTTCGGTCTCTGGTGACGTTTTACGGTCATTCATCAATAGTTGTGTCGCTTTATGAACTAAAGTGTGCGGACGCCTGAGATTAATCTGTAATGAAGAGAGTTTGGTGCAGCCCTTATTAACAGCATGTTGCTATTTTTCTAAATTGCTTTGTAAATTGATTTTTTTCAGCACTGGTGAAAATAAAGTAAGTGAAGTGAGAGGCAGAGAGAGAGCGAGGGGGAGAGCGAGGGGGAGAGCGAGCATTGCTCTGCGTAGCCCGGGGCCTCTTGGCCTTGGTTATCCTCCATGCGGCCTCAGCTCCTCCTCCTCCCCTCCGGCGCATTTGTCAGAGCAGCTTTGTAGCGGCCAGCCGAGGGCCTCAGAGGTTTACCCACAATCCTCGGGGCCCGCCGGTATTTCTCCAGTCCAGATTCTGAGGTCAGGCAACCGCCGGCCATGACCACCCCGCAAAATTTTTTTTTTCGGGGGCACAGTTTTAACACAAACATGTCCAAGCTGCTCTCAGTGGAGAGTGTGAATAATAAAAGCGCAGAATGTGAGGCCTGAAGCTTCTGTGAGGAAACAAAGGCAGGAGTTTCATTTCATCCCCCAACAACAGAAATCACCTCAGAGTTACTTCAGTTCATCAGGAGCTGCGTTCACAACAGGACGGACATTTTGAATTCATATGAACTCGTGTCTGTGCGCTTACGTAAAGGTTGTCGTTGTTACTTAAAGAACAGATTTACAGGATGAAGAGTTCTGCAGTTTGTTTGCTGCATAATTAAGATTCATCTGTGGAGGAGGATCCTTCAGACACCAGCAGCTGGTTTCACACAGACGGACTTTGACTTTCTAAATTCATCTGAATAACACAGCTCTTAGTAAACAGGGACGCTGGTTCACTGTTTAGACTTAATTAGTCTCAAATATTGCAGCTAATTTGCTGTAAATCCCTTTTCGGACGGGAATCTTGACGTGGGGTTACCTCAGAAACGGTGGTGTGGTGGTTAGCGCTGTTGTCTCACAGCGAGAGGGTTCCAGGTTTGAATCCCGGCTGGGGCCCTTCTGTGTGGAGTTTGCATGTTGTCCTCGTGTCTGCGTGGGTTTTCTCCGGGTTCTCCGGTTTCCTCCCACAGTCCAAAGACGTGCAGGTGTTCGGTTCATTGATGACTCTAAATCACCCGTAGGTGTGAATGGTTGTCTGTCTCTGTTCGTCTCTATGTGTCCTGTGATAGACTGGCGTCCTGTCCAGGGTGGACCCCGCCTCACGCCCGATGTCAGCTGGGATCGGCTCCAGCCCCCCTGATAGGGACATGAGGTTACTCGATTGACGCGCTGCCTTCACCTCCCCGTCTCCATGGTCGTGCTACGTAGCTTCCTGATATCACAAAACTAACTAAGGACAGAATCCATCATCTAAAAAGAGTGATATGAGTTTTCTTCAAGCGCCTCTACGCTCAAAAAACACAGAAACTACGTTTTAACAGGATATGACGGAATATAAACACATGTTTCACAGAGGGTCGTATTCAGACCGGATTAGTTTTACCTGAGGGAATTTTTTCCGGACCGTTTTACAGAAGCTGAAAATCGCCGCCATTTTTACTGACATTATCCGGGATAATTACTGACACGGAGCATTCAGACGTCTCCACCTTAAACTAGTCCCGTCTGAATAGGACTTAAGACTGGTCCAACGCTGAAGACCAGCCGAAGATTTCTTTGTGAAACCAGCCCCAGAATTTGCTGCCAGACACATAAGCTTCAGGTCGCTTAGGTCGCACTCACACTGTCCATCTGTACCGTGCCCAAACACGTGTCACGGCTAAAGTCTGGTTCCTTTGACCAGTGTGAGTGCAACCGTACCGCGCCTAGGAGCGGCACGCTTGCTGGCCACGGCCCGTTTGGGAGAGGTGGGCTTTTGTAAAGCACGTTTGCACATGTACGAGCACGAGCGTGCGCACGTGTACGAGCACGAGGCCTACGGCGGTTCTGAGGTCATTTCCTGTGCGCCTGTTGGGACGTAGAAAAAAGAAGGAGGGACCATGCGCGGACATTTCAAACAATGGCGGTGAAAGGTTCACGTTGGTGTGATGCGGAGGTGGAGTGTTTACTGCAGATTTGGTCGATGAAAAGATTCAAAAACAGTCGACAAGACGCACAAAAACTCCGAGGTCTACGGAAAGATCTGGAAACAAAGCCACGCATCGCCATGACGTCATCAATGCGTGTGACGTGTTACGGCGTGATGACGTATAGGCAGCAAGAAGCATTCTCCGAGGCCCAGGTAGTGTGAGTACAAACGGGCCTGGAGGGGGGGACAAGGACCCTAAAGCACGGGGCACGGGACGGAGGCACAGTGGGAGGGCGCCCTTAACCTGCGGCCCTTTTGCTGCTTGTCATCCTCTCTCTCTCTCTCCCTCTCTCTCTCTCTCTCTCTCTCTCTGTCTCTCTCCCCGCCTTTCCTATCAGTCTGTAGCTCGTCTCTGGCATGAGCACAATTTTCATAAAAGCCCTAAAAAGCCCAACGTGAGGTCGTTTTTATTTGTGCAACAAATGTGGGCGAATAATTCGGGTTCGGCGTGCAAAGGCATTTAACCAACCTTGAGGCGGCTGATTGTTTTGGGCGATAATAGCCTCATCCTCATGAGCGTGCACGTCTCGCTGTGCAGCAAAGAGAGGAAAAATAACACTAAAAGCAGACACCATGTTGCTTTGGGATCATTTAGCAGAAGTGCTGAATGCTGTTGGATCAAAGCAGCGTTCAGAGACAAAATCAATAACAAAAAGAAAGATTCAGCCGCTCTGTCGGGGATCACGTGACCACTTTAGCAGCTGCGTGTTGGCCACCTCTCCGCTCACCCCTCCGTGAAGCCAACAGGTGAACATGTGTGTTGTTCCCTGCTGCTGGAGCCTCGGCGCTTCATGTTGAAGAACCCCGATCCTGAACGCTACTTCTCTCAGTCAGCAGCCTCCAGACGCAGGTCAATAAATCAGCCGATCGATGCGCCCTGATCGTTCTCCTCGTGTCAGACGGGGACAGAACAACGGAAACGGAAACAGAAGCATACAGAGGAACGCCGCGTTGACATTCTGCAAACACAAAGTGCAGCAATATTATATTAAAGCGTGTTAACATGTGAAGACGCCGGCTTACTCATCGACGCGTGAGAACTGCTCCCAGGTGACTCGAACGCACCGGCTGTGACTGAATCAGGAGGGTTGTTTAAGTGAAGTGGATTATGGGTAACTAGAAGAGCTTTAGTGACAGCGACGCTCTCCAGAGACTAATAGGAGCTTTTTAGAAGTAATGCTTTTCTTCACGCATTAACTTGTGTTTTAAAGACTCTAATTCATGTGACAGCAGGAGAATTATTATATTATATATTATGAATCCAGCAGATGTTACATGTGGCTGTAGAAATGGGATCCAAAATGTCAGCAAAAGAATGAAAAATTGGGCAAAACAATTAGAAATATATGCAAAACATGTACAAAATGACAAACTAGACATTAAACCATCACCAAGGGACGTAAAATGACTAAAAACAGATGTAAAACGACTACAAAGTGACACAAAATGACTAAAATAAGCACAAAATGAGCACATGGAAAATTCAAACATCTTAAATTAGATGCAGATTGATTCCAAAGGGACTCAAAATCATTTAAATAGATGCAAAACAACCACAAAGGGATTCACAATGACTAAAAACAGCTCTAACGCAACTTCGAAGTGACTGAAATCACTAAAAACAGACGTAAAACCACAAAGAGAGATGCAAATTCATTTTAAACAGATGTGAAACAACTACAGAGTGACTCAAAATGACTAAAATAAGCATATACAAAAGTCAAACATCTAAAAATAGATGGAAAAGGACCACTAAGTTTACTACTAAGGCTCTCCAGAGACTAATAGGAGCTTTTTAAAAGAAATACTTTTCTTCACGCATTAAGTCGTTTTTTAAAGACTCTAATTCATGTGACAGCAGGAGAATTATTATATTATATATTATGAATCCAGCAGATGTTACATGTGGCTGTAGAAATGGGATTTAAGTAGATTCAGCTGTTTTGTTTGTTACTTATTTAATTCTGTTCCTGCAAAAGTAAAGAAAACCAACTTCAACAGCTGCTTAATTCAAATTAAAGACGATACCGACTTATTGGGAATTACTTTTTGTGTGTTTTTAATATAATAATAACATTTTTACTGTTTCTTTTATTTTCTTTCTATATTTTCGTTGTATTTTTTCTCACGTACATGCATTCAAAATGTTTTATTTACATTACATTATATAAATTAATTAGAGGTACATAAAACGCATTTTCAAAAATGATGTGTATACAGGATAAACATGGGCTTACTCTGACCACAGCCACAAACGATCCAAAATGTCAGCAAAAGAATGTAAATCTGGGCAAAACAATTAAAAATCTATGCAAAACATGTACAGAGGAATAGACATAAATCCCCCACAGAGGGATGCAAAATGACTAAAAACAGAGTAAAACAACCTCAAAGTGACTGAAAAGGACTAAAAATCGACATAAAACAACCACAGAGGGATGCAAAATCACAAAGAAATAGATGTAAAATGACTCAAAATCACTCAAAATTGACGTAAAACCATCACAGAGGGATGCAAAATGACGTAAAACAACTAAAAAATGACTCAAAATCACTAAAAATTGACGTACAACCATCACAGAGGGATGCAAAATGACGTAAAACAACTAAAAAATGACTCAAAATCACTCAAAATTGACGTACAACCATCACAGAGGTTTCAGAATGACGTAAAACAACTAAAAAATGACTCAAAATTACTCAAAATTGACGTAAAACCATCACAGAGAGATGCAAAATCACAAATATATGTAAAACAACTAAAAAACGACTCAAAATCACTAGAAAATAGACATAAAACAACCACAGAAGGATGCAAAATTTCCAAAAAATAGATCTAAAACTACTAAAAGGTGACTCAAAATCTCTAAAATTAAATGTAAAACCCCCACAGAGGGATTAAAAATGACGTAAACCAACTTAAAAATGACTCAAAATCACTAGAAATAGATGTTAAACACCACAGAGGGATGCAAAATCACAAATAAATGGATGTAAAACTACTGAAAAGTGCTTTAAAATCACTAAAAATAGATGTAAAACAACCACAGAGGGATTCAAAATGACCTAAAACAACTGCAAAGGGACTCAAACTGACACGATGGGGCCTCTCACATGCCCGTGTCCAGGGGCCCATTATGAGGCCAAGACAGTTTATTATTTGAACCCTGAATGAAACGTAAACGTCCCTTTTTAACACAAATGAACGTGTTCTCGGCCCTCGGTGTCACGTTGGTAAAGCGGCACACTCTCTGTCTGTGACATGCAGGTTAGAGCGCTGAGCTGAAGCCATTTTCTTTGCAATATTGTGTGCGTTTAGTCAAACTGCCCCCCGCCGCCGCCGCCACCGCCACCTCCATTTCTCCACATGAACAAGGATCATTATTAACTCTTTTTGTAAGCGTTTCAATCTCATCACTCCTTCAGCGCTCTTTTCATTTCTCTCCGCGGAGATGAGAAATGAAGAACGTGTAATTACCTGAAAGAACGAGGCGAGCGAGCTGTCCGTCGGCGGCACAGAAACCCTGCAGTAATGAGAAAAGCTAAGCCACTTACAGACAAAAGGCTCTGCTATTTGCTTCACCTCATTTTAGCAGCTAATGGCAGAGACGCTAACTCACCGGCTTTCCACGCCGCTACACCCCGTCCACAGGAGAACCTGGAGAAATGTGCGGCTGGAGCTCCTCTGTCTTCATAAATGTGTCGTTACGGTGAGAGGTAATCTTCATTTGTGTTTCATCTCTGTATGTCCAGGACACGGTTAGCCTAAAGACGGGAGGCACACACACATTAGCTCCAATGCTAACGGCTACTTGGACACCATTTTTCCTCCCGTTGTCACATTTCTACACGTGTAACATTTAAGATGGCGTCGGCGTTGTTGGAAGGATTTTGAAGGATTGTCAGTGCACCATCTAAGGTGCGGATGTGCAGAGGGTCGGCCATCTTTGAAAAGTAGCTACGGCTACACCACATGGACAAACCAGTCTGCACGATCTGAGGTGCGGATGTGCAGAGGGTCGGCCATCTTTGAAAACTAGCTACGGCTACACCACATGGACAAACCAGTCTGCACGATCTGAGGTGAGGAGGTGCAGAGGGTCGGCCATCTTTGAAAACTAGCTACGGCTACACCACATGGACAAACCAGTCTGCACGGTCTAAGGTGTGGATGTGCAGGGGGTCGGCCATCTTTGAAAACTAGCTACGGCTACACCACATGGACAAACCAGTCTGCACGATCTGAGGTGAGGAGGTGCAGAGGGTCGGCCATCTTTGAAAACTAGCTACGGCTACACCACATGGACAAACCAGTCTGCACGATCTAAGGTGTGGGTGTGCAGAGGGTCGGCCATCTTTGAAAACTAGCTACGGCTACACCACATGGACAAACCAATCTGCATGATCTAAGGTGCGGAGGTGCAGAGGGTCGGCCATCTTTGAAAACTAGCTACGGCTACACCACATGGACAAACCAGTCTGCACCATCTGAGGTGAGGAGGTGCAGAGGGTCGGCCATCTTTGAAAACTAGCTACGGGTACACCACTTGGACAAACCAGTCTGCACCATCTGAGGTGTGGATGTGCAGAGGGTCGGCCATCTTTGAAAACTAGCTATGGCTACACCACATGGACAAACCAGTCTGCACCATCTGAGGTGCGGAGGTGCAGAGGGTCGGCCATCTTTGAAAACTAGCTACGGCTACACCACATGGACAAACCAGTCTGCATGATCTGAGGTGTGGATGTGCAGAGGGGTCGGCCATCTTTGAAAACTAGCTACGGCTACACCACATGGACAAACCACTCTGCACCATCTGAGGTGCGGATGTGCAGAGGGTCGGCCATCTTTGAAAACTAGCTACGGCTACACCACTTGGACAAACCACTCTGCACCATCTAAGGTGCGGATGTGCAGAGGGTCGGCCATCTTTGAAAACTAGCTATGACTAGCTACATGTGGAGATCTAATCTCTCCACCTGGTCCTGGGTCTATCGCATACTATCACATCTGTATTTGCCAGTTTATTGAGTACACCTGCGATAGATCCTGCATTCACAGTTAGTAGATCCCGTTGATTAGCGCAGTAGGTGCAAGAATTTCAGCATTTATCAAATTAATTCCTGGTGAAATTTGTTGTCGCCGCTCGCCGACGAGTCACCAGAAAAATAAACCTGTTTAATTAAACAGGTGAAGTTGAATAATGGTGCTTTTCAGCCTTTAAGCAGAACAAAAGTCAGAATGGAGCCAGTTTATCTTCATCTGCAGGTATTTAAGCATTTCTCATCATGACAACAAGAGCGTTTCCATCACACACACACACACACACACACACACACACACACACACGCGGCGGTGTCCGTTTGGCTGTAAAGGATTACAACAGTGTGGCAGTAATTAGTTGTGGCATAATGAACATTCGGCCCTGTGGCGAGGAATAATTAAGCAGCACTTTGCGGTGATCGGTAACGAGGCGACGAGGCCAGAAAGAGCTCGCGAGTTCACCAAAACGCTCACACTTAATGGGAATCATTACACTGCACAAGTGCATGAATAAAACATATACACATGTTCTGGATGTAAATAATTCAGCCCTCCTCAGCGTCAACTCCAGCGTGCATGTGTCTTCAGTGCTGACAAGGCGTTAGTGTCAAAGAAAGTTCTGGGTTTTATGAAACAAACAAACGTAATCCAGCGTCACAGGAGTGGATTTGTTTGTGAAAGCTCAATCTTAAGCTTGAAGTTTCATGTTTATGTCATTTTTGGCGTTGAAATGACTGAATACTACAAAACCCATGAGCATCTGCTGCTTTTTCTATGCAGGAGTCACAGTTCTTCTTTGTTGTCAAGACATTACGTTACATTGAAGCAATCACCAGCACATCCTGTATCATTCATTCATTCATCTTCAGCCTCTTGTCCCTTTCGGGGTCGCGGGGGGGCTGGAGTCGATCCCAGCTGACATCGGGCGTGATTCGGGGTCCACCCTGGACAGGACGCCAGTCTATCACAGGACACATAGAGACGAACAGAGACAGACAACCATTCACACCTACGGGTGATTTAGAGTCATCAATGAACCGAACACCTGCACGTCTTTGGACTGTGGGAGGAAACCGGAGAACCCGGAGAAAACCCACGCAGACACGGGGACAACATGCAAACGCCACACAGAAGGGCCCCAGCTGGGATTCAAACCAGAAACCTTTTGGCTGTGAGGCGACAGTGCCACCACTCCACCGTGTCGCCCCACATACTGCATGTATAATTTATATTCTATATTTATATCTAGTATTTGCAGTTCTTCTTAGTAATGTTAACTTTTACATCTAGTGTATTTTCTGTGTATTCTTTTTGCATATTTCTGTATTTTTCTGCCTCCGCTGTGCACGAACAAGAGGTCACAGTCCTTGTATGTAATCTGAGTAAGTACTTATATGAAGTTGATTCTGATTCTGAACACTACTGCACCATATTTGCCACCACAGAGATGCAAAATCACAAATATATGCAAAACAACTAAAAAATTACTCAAAATCACTAAAAATATACGTAAAACCATCACAGAGGGATGCAAAATGGCTAAAAAATGACTCAAAATCACTAAAAATAGACGTAAAACCACCACAGAGGGATGCAAAACAACAAAAAAATGACTCAAAATCACTAAAAATAGACGTAAAACCACCACAGAGGAATGCAAAATGACGTAAAACGACTCAAAATCCCTAAAAATAGACGTAAAACCACCACAGAGGGATGCAAAACAACAAAAAAATTACTCAAAATCACTAAAAATAGACGTAAAACCACCACAGAGCGACGCAAAATGATTAAAAATAGACATAAAACCACCACAGAGGGATGCAAAATGACGTAAAACGACTAAAAAGTGACTAAAAATCACTAAAAATAGAAATAAAACAACAACAGAGAGATGCAAAATCACAACTATATGCAAAACAACTAAAAAATGACTAAAAATCACTAAAAATAGACGTAAATCCACCACAGAGGGATGCAAAATGACATGAAACAAATACAAAGGGACTCAAACACACATGTCCGTGCCCAGGGGCCCATTGTGATATTCAGGAAACGCTTAAATCGAGAGTTTTTACGAGATTTACACATTTTTTATGTTTTGGCAAGTACGCAGATTTAGATATTAGCAGTTTTTGTTTGCACCGTACCCAGATATGAACAAACAACAACTGTATCACAGTGATACTGGAAAAAACAAAGTTCTGCAGTTATAAAAAGCTCATTTCCCTCTGATTTATGGACGTTTATCATGAGATAACGGGATCCTCGGAAAGTCACACTGAATGTGGTCGCCACCTTCTTCAGAACGAGGCAGCGAAATGTTTTTTAAGGGCTAATCAGGGACGTGACCTCCCTCCGTCGACCCCACCATGTGTTTGCTGCTCGAGACGAGCCCCGAGGCAAAATCTCCCGCCGAAAAACAAGGAGGAAGCAAAGATGGCCGCCGTCCAGGCCTGGCAGAGCTTCAAGAGAGGAGATAACAAGTGTCTGCAGACAGTCGCTGGCTGCAGAGGATTTGACACCAAACACTGATGATTTATTCGTGTTTATGTTCACTCTGCCCCCCCACAGTCGGTGTAGCGTGCCCGAGGGTCCGCTCGTCATCGGAGACAGGAAACGCCAGAGGAGGGGGCCGGGCACCAGACGCGATCACTACCCTCCTTCTCTGCTGTTACCTGACATGCCGACGTCCATCGATCTTTCACCTGCTGCTGTGATTAGCGTCCCGTTAGGGCCGTGTGTGCTTTAACTCCGCTGCACTCACTCTCCCAACAACAGCCCTCATTACAACAGTAGCAGGGGACGCCAACCTGCTAATTAGTGAGGAGACGGGTAAAGAAGAAAGGGCGCAGAGGGAGAATTGACTGTTGCCAAAGCTGCGTGGTTAAAAAAACCACACGCCCGTCCGACATCGGTGTGATTCTCCCCTGATTCTCTGACTGACGCCTTCATTTCTTGATGACCAGTTAGAGAAAAACAGGTAAAATGTAAAATAACAAAAACATTATGTACATCTTCTGCACCTGTCATAGACGTCCAAAAAACTGGTCCTGGTCCTGGTCCTGGTCCTGGTCCTGGTCCTGGTCAGATGCGTACATGAACTGATGAAGCCTCTTGGATGAGAGGTGAAACGTCTTCCTGGACAAACAACCAAGTCCAGTTGCTTTGGACTGAAATTGCTTTGGGGAGAACGACGACCTGGACACATGCGAACATTCACAGGCCAATTATTAACAAATAAATCTACTAGGAGCGAAAATACAAGCATACAAAGTACAGGAGCAAGGTCATCAGTGGGACTGGACACAGCTGGGTGGACAGACAGACAAACACTGAGAGGGGCGACACATGCAGGGAACAACAGACAGAGGGAGACAAACATAAGCACAAAAGGAAGGAGGGGGATGACTGCCAGGAATGGGATCCTGACACAAAATGTTGGGAAATGGTGAAAAATTTGTAAGATGACGTCTTTAAGGGGCGCACTCACACTGTTCCTCCGTCTCGTGCCCCGTGCTTTAGGGTCCTTGTCCCCCCCTCCAGGCCCGTTTGTACTCACACTACCTGGGCCTCGGAGAATGCTTCTTGCTGCCTATACGTCATCACGCCGTAACACGTCACACGCATTGATGACGTCATGGCGATGCGTGGCTTTGTTTCCAGATCTTTCCGTAGACCTCGGAGTTTTTGTGCGTCTTGTCGACTGTTTTTGAATCTTTTCATCGACCAAATCTGCAGTAAACACTCCACCTCCGCATCACACCAACGTGAACCTTTCACCGCCATTGTTTTAAATGTCCGCGCATGGTCCCTCCTTCTTCTTTCTACGTCCCAACAGGCGCACAGGAAATGACCTCAGAACCGCCGTAGGCCTCGTGCTCGTACACGTGCGCACGCTCGTGCTCGTACATGTGCAAACACGCTTTACAAAAGCCCACCTCTCCCAAACGGGCCGTGGACAACGAGCTGGCCGCAGTCATGCGCGGAGCGGTTGCACTCACACTGGTCAAACGCACCAGGCTTTACCCATAAAACCTGTTTTGGTCCTGTGCGGAAGGACAGTTTGAGTGCGCCAATATTCACATTTAAGACGTTTGAATCGGATAATTTGGACTTTTTCTTCTCACAAAATGTCTCAAACCAATGAAGGGACCATCAAAGTAGTGACTGACCAATCGAACATCTGTCCAAACTGCTTTTCGTAGCTCATCTTTGTCTCAGTCTTTTTTATTTATTCATATTTTCTGTAGCTGATTCACTCTTCCTTCTTTCATGTTTACGCCAATTATATAAATCCTTGAATCACGTTAATCAATCAGCGTTTGAACGTCTGAACAAGTACAGTTTCTTTTTTCCGCCGGCTGCCTTTCACCGCTCCTCTCTCCGGATAAAGAAGCTTTTACGACTCAGTGCAGGATTAAACGACTCCCTCATGATGGATATTTTTTTGTAGTAAGCGTCGACTTTCCTCTGCCTCTAATGTGCTTTACCTTCCTTGACACTGCACCATGCAACCAGTCAGATTGACTTGTGAATTATGTCAAAAAAATCCAGCAGATGAAAGAGTCCCTTTGAAAAGCAGCCGTAAAAGAAATCAGGTCTTTCAGGCGTGGTTTTGAACATCGACGAGGCGCTGCCAGATCAAAATCCGTTCAAACAATAACATTTTCCTGCTTTTTGATTGTGATTAGGCCTTTTTTTTCTGACAGCCACTAAAATAATTGTGAAAGTAATGAGGTAGTGGCAGTTCTTCCCTCTCTCTCTCTCCTTTCAAATAATGAAAAGATGATGAAAAAACATGCGTGACTTCAGGAAAGGAGCGTCGCTGGGCGGGAGAAGGACTTCAAAGGGAATGATAAGCAAATGTAGCCGAGCTTTCGTTCTGAATTAAGTCAACCAGCCACTTTAATCAAATTGTTTCAGAGGAATCAAACTACAAACACAGAACCAGAGAGAAGAGAGAGAGAAGAGAGAGAGAGAGATTGATTTCTCAGCTCTTCCTCTAACAGCTTTCTGCAACGCTGACAACCACTTCTTCCCATTAATGGTGGTTTTTATGTTGGGACTCCATTTGTTGACCTAGGGGCCTGTCGATCACATTTTAGCACGGACAACTAGCAGCGGGGGCGGTGCTGCAGTCGCTCTACCGCACCGTTGTGACCAAAAGAGAGCTGAGGAAGGCAAAGCTCTGGATCTACCGCTCAGTCCTGGTTCCTACCCTCACCTGTGGTCATGAAAGCCGGGTCAGGACCCAAAGAACCAGGTCCAGGTCCAAGCGTGTGAAATGTGTTTCCTCAGGAGGGGGTCTGGAGTCTCCCTTAGAGAGAGGGGGAGAAGTTCAGCATCCGTGAGGAACTCGGAGTAGAGCCGCTGCTCCTTTGCGTTGAAAGGAGCCAGTTGAGGTGGTTCAGGATCATCTGGTAAGGATGAACCCTGGGCGCCTCCCTAGGGAGGTGTTCCAGGCACGTCCAGCTGGGAGGAGGCCTCGGGGAAGACCCAGGACCAGGTGGAGAGATTAGATCTCCACACTGGCCTGGGAACGCCTCAGGATCCCCCAGTTAGAGCTGGTTAATGTGGCCCGGGAAAGGGAAGTTTGGGGTCCCCTGCTAAAGCTGCTGCCCCCGAGACCCGACCCCGGATAAGAGGCTGAAGATGAGATGATGAAATTAACTTAAACTGGAGAACGTCTTGGGATCACACCAGACACCATCAGGGGCACATTCGCACATCTGGACCCAGAGAACCCGTTTACATTCACACATGTGGGAGGTCAGAGGTCAATGGACGCCTTTAAAAAATGGCCATGCCAGTTTTTTCCTCACCAACATTTAGCCTTACTTTGGAGCGTTATTTAGCCTCCTTCCAGCATCCAATAACCATCAAATAGTGTGTGGAGTGTGCATGTTCTCCCCGTGTCTGCGTGGATTTTCTCCGGGCCCAGATTTACAATAGGTACATCAAGAATTTACACCATCGAGAGTGAGGTAGTAACACCACCTCAGGCAGTGACGGCGAAAACGTTTTTCAGGAAGAGACGTAAATACCTGAGCCGAACCCACCAGCGTTTCATTCATTCATTCATCTTCAGCCTCTTGTCCCTGTCGGGGTCACAGGGGGCTGGAGCCGATCCCAGCTGACATCGGGCGTGAGGCGGGGTCCACCCTGGACAGGACGCCAGTCTATCACAGGACACATAGAGACGAACAGAGACAGACAACCATTCACACCTACGGGTGATTTAGAGTCATCAATGAACCGAACACCTGCACGTCTTTGGACTGTGGGAGGAAACCGGAGAACCCGGAGAAAACCCACGCAGACACGGGGACAACATGCAAACTCCACACAGAAGGGCCCCAGCCAGGATCCGAACTAGGAGCCCTCTCGCTAACCACAGTGCTAACCACCACACCACCGTGTCGCCCCAGCAGCGTTCAATCAGGAAAACAGATTCACATATCTTCTCATTGTTCTGCAGAAAAGACCGGCTTAGTACACTGAAGTAAATCTCTCTCATGCATTTAGTGTAACAATGTCTTTTTAGGTGGAAAACCAAAAAAGCCAATCTCCCAAAATAACCTTAAACTGCAGGGGGTTCAGAGACACATGGGCAGTCTGAATAGATGATGGTGTTTCTGGGAGACGGCCGGATTTGATGCAGCGGCTGCTCCTCTCTCTTCCTTCAGGCGTGAAGCGAGAGAGAAAGCAAAGCAGATGAGCTGCGAACACAAGCCAAATATCCGTCTGTGAGAAAGGCAAACTGATGGCCGAGCATTAGTCTGCTTCCATGCGAGCCGGTTAACCGCAGAACTGCCATTACTCATGTCCTAACAGCCCGTAATGGAATTTTCCTCGGATGAGCAAAAGGTTGTCAAGACGCTCGCTGCCGATCAGAGAAAGCAGCTCGGCGGACTGGAAGTCCAACGAGGAAGGAATGGTGAACACACACACACACACACACACACACACACACACACACACACACACACGACACACACACGCACACACACACACGCACACACACACGTTTCCGTTAATTATAGCTTTAAGGACGTCATTAACAGATGTTTTCTTTTACTAATTAAAGCGAATCTCTGTGTTCATAACGCCTAATTCTACACGACGTTCTCCATGATTACGTTACTCAGAGTTCGTCATCTTTAGTAAATGTAAATATTAAAAGGACATTTTCTTCCGCACGTTAAATTCATGATGTCCAATTATCCCTTGGTGTGCATCCTTATGTAATGTTGTTTTTTAATTGGATTGTCGTCCACTCATCGGTTAGTTTCATGTTATTTTTTGGTGTTTTCCTGAATTGTATTTGTATTAGATTTTATTCTTTGTCCTCGTTTGTTCTTCTTCGGTTGAGGGAAGGTCAAAAATCAAAATGGCTTCTTGACCTTGTTTCCATTATGCAGTCATAAAATATAGAATCAGAAAAACTTTATTGACTGTCGTAACTTTGACGTGACTCAATATACTAACAGTCACACAGCTACGATTTCTGCGAGCACACACACACACGGTGTGTAAAGGTCTTAAAACAAGAATAAAGGTTAAAATTAAAATATAAAAACTGTGGTTATATGTAAAGGGACAGGGTTTATTCGTCCATTGTTCATTTAAGCTGTTTATTCATTCATTCATCTTCAGCCTCTTGTCCCTGTCGGGGTCGCGGGGGGGGCTGGAGCCGATCCCAGCTGACATCGGGCGTGAGGCGGGGTCCACCCTGGACAGGACGCCAGTCTATCACAGGACACATAGAGACGAACAGAGACAGACAACCATTCACACCTACGGGTGATTTAGAGTCATCAATGAACCGAACACCTGCACGTCTTTGGACTGTGGGAGGAAACCCGTCTGAGAGAGGTGGGCTTTTGTAAAGCACGTTTGCACATGTACGAGCACGAGGGACCATGCGCGGACATTTCAAACAATGGCGGCGAAAGGTTCACGTTGGTGTGATGCGGAGGTGGAGTGTTTACTGCAGATTTGGTCAATGAAAAGATTCAAAAACAGTCGACAAGACGCACAAAAACTCCGAGGTCTACGGAAAGATTTGGAAACAAAGCCACGCATCGCCATGACGTCATCAATGCGTGTGACGTGTTACGGCGTGATGACGTATAGGCAGCAAGAAGCATTCTCCGAGGCCCAGGTAGTGTGAGTACAAACGGGCCTGGAGGGGGGGACAAGGACCCTAAAGCACGGGGCACGGGACGGAGGCACAGTGGGAGGGCGCCCCAAGAAAACCACCAGACGTGTCCTTTAATCTCAAACGGTTGTGTTGTTTGTCCGGACACATCAGTCCTCCTGTATTACATAATCAATAAACTGAAGGTTTCCCTGAGAGGAGTCGCTCTGTAGAGCTGGAAAACAATAAAAGTAATCCGTCAACGGTCATTCAAAAGGATTTTGTACAAATCTAACATCTATATGCTCCCACTAGGACAATATGCCGATGACACCCAAATCTATGTAGCACTATCACCAAATGACTATCGCCCCATAGATCTACTGTGCCAGTGCATTGAGCAGGTCAAACACTGGATGTGCCAAAATTTCCTTCAACTAAATGAGGATAAAACTGAGATAATTGTTTTTGGTGCTAAGAAAGAAAGGTTTAAAGTCATCCAACACCTTCAATCACTGTCCCTGAAAACCTCAAATAAAGCCAGAAATCTTGGGGTTATTATGGATTCTGATTTACATTTCGACAGTCACATCAAATCAGTAACAAAATCGGCCTACTATCACCTCTTAGAGGGCTCTTGTCAGCTCAAGACTTAGAAAAACTTGTCCATGCCTTTATTCATTCAGTCATTTAACATTAATAACCCATTAATAACACTGTGAGTCACGTGCAAAGTTGATAAAACCCTTTAAATTAATATTTGTGCCTCCATGAAGTCCCCGTGAACCGCTGACACTGACCCTAACTGTGACGTTTAATGAACAGTTGAATGGAAAAACGACTTGAAGATAAAACACAGTTTATTTGGATAAACCGTGGCATGAGCGGCGTCTTTAACCATGGAGACGCTTAGTCAGGACTGAGGAAAGGTGTTTTAGAGCTATGAGAAACATTTAAATGTACATTAAAGCAGAAATATTTGTGTGCACAGTGGATTCACCCAGCAGCAGCAGCAGCAGCAAGGAGGGTCAAAGGTCAGAGGGAGAGCACCGGCAGCAGGTAATCGCTTCAACATGGCGTCCGACACGCTGGCCTTTGCTGTGATCAAACGCCGTGACCTTCTGATCTGCGTGAGCGCCTCACGCTGACATTCAGGCTCATTCCCTTCCATTTGAAACAGCAGATGTTTTTATCACTGAAGCTCCTTGTGGGGGTGAGTAATTACTGATGTCATCCTGACTCACACTTAACCCGCGTCACAGCGTCTGCATGACTCACAGCGCCGGTTCCTGCTGTCAGGTTGGCGGCAGCGGCGGCGGCGGCGGCACTGAAACGCAGCGTGCAACAATGAGAATGTGTAGATTCACAGGTTTTGAGCAGCAGACGTTGGATATTTCTGTTTTCTCACAGATGAGACGGTTGAATCATCCGTACGAGAGACGATCTGCTGTGGTGAGAAGTTCCAGGTTAAAGAACAAGAACTTGCCGTTTCGTTTCAGGGCGCACTCCCACTGTTCCTCCGTACCGTGCACCAGGACGTTTCACGGCTAAAGTCTGGTTCCTTTGACCAGTGTGAGTGCAACCGTACCACGTCTAGGAGCGGCACGCTTGCCGTCCACGGTCCGTTTGGGAGAGGTGGGCTTTAGTAAAGCACGTTTGCACATGTACGAGCACGAGCGTGCGCACGTGTACGAGCACGAGGCCTACGGCGGTTCTGAGGTCATTTCCTGTGCGCCTGTTGGGACGTAGGAAAAAGAAGGAGGGACCATGCGCGGACATTTCAAACAATGGCGGTGAAAGGTTCACGTTGGTGTGATGCGGAGGTGGAGTGTTTACTGCAGATTTGGTCGATGAAAAGATTCAAAAACAGTCGACAAGACGCACAAAAACTCCGAGGTCTACGGAAAGATCTGGAAACAAAGCCACGCATCGCCATGACGTCATCAATGCGTGTGACGTGTTACGGCGTGATGACGTATAGGCAGTAAGAAGCATTCTCCGAGGCCCATGTAGTGTGAGTACAAACGGGCCTGGAGGGGGGGACAAGTTGTCCCTCTCGGGGTCGCGGGGGCATCGGGCGTGAGGCGGGGTCCACCCTGGACAGGACGCCAGTCTATCACAGGACACATAGAGACGAACAGAGACAGACAACCATTCACACCTACGGGTGATTTAGAGTCATCAATGAACCCAACACCTGCACGTCTTTGGACTGTGGGAGGAAACCGGAGAACCCGGAGAAAACCCACGCAGACACGGGGAGAACATGCAAACTCCACACACAAGGGCCCCAGCCGAGATTCGAACCAGGAACCCTCTTGTTGTGAGGCAACAGAGCTAACCACTACACCACTATAGTGAAAAAAAATCAATGTGACTCCCAATCAATGTGTAATAACATGGAATATGATGATGATGATGATGATGACGGTGATGAAATCAAAGTGTTTCCGTATTAAAACCCTGAAAATCCGACGCAGCGATGACGGTGAGCGCTAAAGAGAGCGCAGGGACAATGAGCTGAAATGCACCTTTAAACCCCCCCTCCTCTTATACGGAGCCACTTCCCGTTGACAGCCTGCTGGGACTCTGAATTGAAAGGGCATGATCTTTTCTGAAGGCAGACAGGGGATTGTACAGACACTATTTTCAGAACCACATCAAGCCAATTAGCACAGCAGCAGCTAAGCTGGTGCATGCTGGGAGCCTGTGAATGTATGAGAATGTGTGTGTGTGTGTGTGTTACTGTGTGTGTGTGTGCGTCTATTTTATGTAAGCTGAGCCATATGTTCATATTCCGACTGTATGTGGTCGTCATGTCTCTTCGCAGCCGTGCGGAGGGGTAAAATTATCCTGGGCTCGTTAGCTAAAGCGTCCCTAGCGTCTGCTAATTAGCACATAATAGGACAGGCGCGTCCGCCGCAGAGGGGCCTGTAATTTAAGAAGAAAGTTCATTTTTCCTTCCACAGACGTTCCTCACAGCCGTGACCAGGCAACTACAATCAGCCCCCTCTCCATTAGCATCGCCCCTCAGCCGTGAACCGTCAGTTAGGATTAGCTAAAAGTGCCGTTATTACACGACATGTACGGCACAGGAGGGGCCAGTCTCAGGACACACACACACACACACACACACACACACACACACACACATACACACACAAAAACTCCTTGTAGTTTTCATCTATTTTTAGTCATTTTACATCTTTTTGTGGTGGTTTTGCATCTATTTTTAGTCATTTTGCATCTTTTTGTGCTGGTTTTGCATCTATTTTTAGTCATTTTGCATCTTTTTGTGCTGGTTTTGCATCTATTTTTAGTCATTTTGCATCTTTTTGTGCTGGTTTTGCATCTATTTTTAGTCATTTTGCATCTTTTTGTGGTGGTTTTGCATCTATTTTTAATCATTTTGCATCTTTTTGTGCTGGTTTTGCATCTTTTAAAGTCATTTTGCATCTTTTTGTGGCGGTTTTGCATCTATTTTTAGTCATTTTGCATCTTTTTGTGGTGGTTTTGCATCTTTTTGTGGTGGTTTTGCATCTTTTTTTAGTCATTTTGCATCTTTTTGTGGTAGTTTCGCATCTATTTTTAGTCATTTTGCATCTTTTTGTGCTGGTTTTGCATCTATTTTTAGTCATTTTGCATCTTTTTGTGCTGGTTTTGCATCTATTTTTAGACATTTTGCATCTTTTTGTGGAGGTTTTGCATCTATTTTTAGTCATTTTGCATCTTTTGTGGTGGAGTTAGTTAAACAAGGGTTCGATAGATTATCAGATTCATCTCTAATAAACAGAATATTTGGGTGCAGCCCTCTGAAACACTCACCAACCCTTTAAATTCTCACTTTCAGAAAAAGCCTGTTAATTAGGAAACACTCCGCGCCGCATTAGCATCGCTCCTCAGCCGTGAACCGTAAGTCACGATTAGCTAAAAGTGGCGTTATTACACGACATGTACGGCACAGGAGGGGCCAGTCTCAGGACACACACACACACACACACACAAAGACTCCTTCCGGTTTAATTTCTCAGTTCGGTGTGAAAGAAAAAGTTGTGTTCTTTTTCCTGAAATCCAGTAAAAGTGTAAAAGTGTCGTTATTGGAAAAGAAACTTCAGGGTCGGCTTTTTTCCGCAGGAGCGAGAAAAGTGGAAATGTGGCCGCGTCGAAGGTGTGAGAGCGCGAGCAGCAGCTGGAAATAGAAGTGGATGTGGATGAATCACATTGGGTTTGTTCTGTAATTGCAGACTTCATGTTTACACAGGGAGGGAGAGAGAGAGAGAGGGAGAGAGAGGGAGAGAGAGAGAAAGAGAGGGGAGAGAGAGAGAGAGAGAGAGAGAGAGAGAGAGAGAGAGAGAGAGAGAAGAGAGAGAGAGAGAGAGAGAGAGAGAGAGAGAGAGAGAGAGAGAGAGAGGAGCCATCTGGAGCTGCAGCGATCAGCGTCTGAGACATTATCACAATATCAACATTAACGAGAAGGATTTCTGTGATAAACCAACGGCAGGTGAAACATGTGACACCTTTAATGACGCTTCATTAACGTCGAACACAACGAGAAAATAAAGCAACGACGCAACAAACAGAGTCAGAGCCGTGAACTTCCTCTAAAGGTGCAGTCAGAGGGTTTTCTCTTGGCCTTGAACGATCGTTATCATGGTTCCCACACGTCCTGGAAAACCTGGGAAACACAACTTCTGTGGTGGTTTTGCATCTATTTTTAGTCATTTTGCACATTTTTGTGGTGGTTTTCATCTGTTTTCAGTCATTTTGCATCTTTTTGTGGTGGTTTTGCATCTATTTTTAGTCATTTTGCATCTTTTTGTGGTGGTTTTGCATCTATTTTTAGTCATTTAGCATCTTTTTGTGGTGGTTTTGCATCTATTTTTAGTCATTTTGCATCTTTTTGTGGTGGTTTTGCATCTATTTTTAGTCATTTTGCATCTTTTTGTGGTGGTTTTGCATCTATTTTTAGTCATCTTGCATCTTTTTGTGGTGGTTTTGCATCTATTTTTAGTAATTTTGCATCTTTTTGTGGAGGTTTTGCATCTATTTTTAGTCATTTTGCATCTTTTTGTGGTGGTTTTGCATCTATTTTTAGTCATTTTGCATCTTTTTGTTGTGGTTTTGCATCTATTTTTAGTCATTTTGCATCTTTTTGTGGTGGTTTTGCATCTAGTTTTAGTCATTTTGCATCTTTTTGTGGTGGTTTTGCATCTATTTTTAAGTAATTTTGCATCTTTTTGTGGTGGTTTTGCATCTTTTTGTGGTGGAGTTAGTTAAACAAGAGTAAGATTATTAGATTCATCTCTAAAAACAGAATATTTGGGTGCAGCCCTCTGAAACACTCACTAACCCTTTAAATTCTCACATTCACAAAAAGCCTGTTAATTAGAAAACACTCTGCGCCGCATTTGGACGGGAACCGTGCTCCTGTGAACGTGACAACAAAGCTGTTGTGCAGAGAAAGGCCCTGCCCCTGTGTGTGTGTGTGTGTGTGTGTGTGTGTGTGTGTGTGTGTGTGTGTGTGTGTGTGTTTTATTCCCTCCCGTATTGAACTCTGCTTCCATTTGTTCCCACTAATCGACAGCTGATATTTAAAAATGTGCAGAAACTGTAAACTAATGACAGCAGACGGAGAGCGCGGCTGACGTCCGCGGACAGCCGATCGATCACAGAGCCGGGGAGTCTCACTTCCCCTCGGCCCCGCCCACTTTAACCTTTACCGCCACTGGTGGACAGGTCCATCAATCAACGTGAGTGACGGCCGCGGCGGCCCCTCATCCCGCCGGTCGATGCCATGGATTTTCTCCTCTCAGACGCAGATATTATGACATCTGACGGCGACGGCGACGGCGCGGTGGTTAATATTCTCCCATCTGAGATAAACACACAGAGCGCAGAGAGAGTGGAGGTGCGGATCAATCCGCGCGTCTGTTGTCTTATCGCCGCCGCCGCTCAATAACACTTTGAATGGGCGATGAATGCAGCACGGAGGAGGGGGATCGATTGTTTTTTTCAATGAAGCATCGAGGAGGAAAAAATAATACAGTTAAACGTCTGAGTTCTATTTTAAAATGTGGGAAAAACAAACCTCAACAACCTCGACACTGTTCAAGCGTTTGACCACAAAGACACTCACGTTACTACTGCGGCGTGGGCGGACGATGAGTGGGCCCCTGGGCACAGGCGTGCAGAGGCCCCTCCAGCTTCACCTCTTTACTTTACTTTTTGGGCGCCATTTTGTGTCTTTTTGTCGTCGTTTTGTCTCTTTGTGGTCGTTTTGTGTCTCTTTGTGGTTGTTTTGTGTCTTTTTCTCGTCGTTTTGTGTCTCTTTGTGTTCATTTTGTGTACATGGCCATTTTGTGGTCGTTTTATGTCTCTTTGTGGTCGTTTGTGTCTCTTTGTGGTCGTTTTGTGTCTCTTTGTGATCATTTTGTTTCTCTTTGTGGTCGTTTTGTGTCTCTTTGTGGTTGTTTTGTGTCTCTTTGTCATCGTTTTGTGTCTCTTTGTGGTCGTTTGTGTCTCTTTGTGGTCGTTTTGTGTCTCGTTGTGATCATTTTGTTTCTCTTTGTGGTCGTTTTGTGTCTCTTTGTGGTTGTTTTGTGTCTCTTTGTCATCGTTTTGTGTCTCTTTGTGGTCATTTTGTGTGTCTTTGTGGTTGTTTTCGTCTCTTTGTGGTCGTTTTGTGTCTCTTTGTGGTTGTTTTGTGTCTCTTTGTCATCGTTTTGTGTCTCTTTGTGGTTGTTTTGTGTCTTTTTGTGGTCGTTTTGTGTCTCTTTGTGTTCATTTTGTGTACATGGCCATTTTGTGGCCGTTTTGTGTCTCTTTGTGGTTGTTTTGTGTCTTTTTGTCGTCGTTTTGTGTCTCTTTGTGTTCATTTTGTGTACATGGCCATTTTGTGGTAATTTTCTGTCTCTTTGTGGTCGTTTTGTGTCTCTGTGGTCATTTTGTATCTCTTTGTGGTCGTTTTATGTCTCTTTGTGGTCGTTTGTGTCTCTTTGTGGTTGTTTTGTGTCTCTTTGTGGTCATTTTGTGTCTCTTTGTGGTAATTTTGTGTCTCTTTGTGGTCGTTTTGTGTCTTTGTGGTCGTTTTGTGTCTCTTTTTAGTTGTTTTGTGTCTTTAAATGGTTATTTTTTTGTCTCTTTTAGGTCGCGCTGTGTCTCTTTGTGGTCGTTTTGTGTCTCTTTTTGGTCATTTTGTGTCTTTGTGGTCATTTTGTGTCTCTTTGTGGTCGTTTTGTGTCTCTTTGTGGTCGTTTGTGTCTCTTTGTGGTCGTTTTGTGTCTCTTTGTGGTCATTTTGTTTCTCTTTGTGGCCGTTTTGTGTCTCTTTTTGGTTGTTTTGTGTCTTTTTGTGGTCTTTTTGTGTCTCTTTGTGGTCGTTTTGTTTCTCTTTGTGGTCATTTGTTTCTCTTTGTGGCCGTTTTGTGTCTCTTTGTGGTCGTTCTGTGTCTCTTGGTGGTCGTTCTGTGTCTCTTTGTGGTCGTTCTGTGTTTCTGGGTACTAGTTTGTGTGTAGAATTCAGCAGAACAAATCTGTGCACACGACTTCTAACCACCTCGACCCCTGACCCCTACATTTATCTCCTAAGTATAAGAAAAGAGTTCAATATAACAGGAAGCAGAAGTGTGTTTGTTGTTGGTGAAGTTGGTGCGTGTTTGCGCTGTAAACTGTGAGGCAAACAGAGCCGTGAGCAGCATCAACTTGTCTCGACACCCTCCATGCCGCCGCGTCTGACTGTAGGGAATCATTATGAGCCATCTGAGGATGTTTATTAATGACCTTGGCATGGCTGGAGGTAGCTGCCATGCTGTTAATGCTATTCACTGGCACACAGCGAACCGTGGCAGCGCACAAAGAGAGGCAGGGAGGCAGAGGACAAGGCGCCTGGTGGACATCCATATTAATGCCAAGCTTAGCCTGTGTTCTGCTGCCATGAGCCCCAGCTGAAGTCCAGACAGAGCAGCCCGATCCCTCTGGACGCGCTCCTTTATCTTCATACCAACACACCGGCTGCGGTCCAAACTGTCACCAGACGTCTCCAAAGATGTCCAGAGACGTCCTCAGAACGTCTTCGGACGCCTTCTGATGTTCAGAGAGAGTCGCCGAGAAGTACAAGGCGAACTTTTCGAAGTCAGCAGAGAAGAATGTCAGTATGTTGGAGTCAAATGTGAAGTTTTATGCGTCAAGTGTTTTATTTTGAATTTAAAGATGTTTGTCTTTTGTCCGTTGGACGTTGTTGTGGCAACGCTCAGTCAGCTGCACGTTCTTTACTCTGCACTGTGTAGAACGACGCGGTGCAAAATAAACCGTGACATTTGTCAGATCGTGGACAACCTGATCTGCATGAGCCACTTGGCATTTAGTGCAGGTTTGATTTAAAGGTTGTTGTTGTTTTTTACAGTCAAAGGTGATGTTTTGTGCATCTAAAGAAGAATGAAAACAAAGAGAAAGGAAAGTCATCTGAGGATCTAAATGCATCCAGAGGACACAGTAGAGGAGTTCAGGTTATGGGGAGCAGGAGCTTTCTCCTTCATTGAGAAACTCAGTGGCCACGCACATTGATGCTTAAGGGAGCGCCCTCCCACTGTACCTCCGTCCCGTGCCCCGTGCTTTAGGGTCCTTGTCCCCCCCTCCAGGCCCGTTTGTACTCACACTACCTGGGCCTCGGAGAATGCTTCTTGCTGCCTATACGTCATCACGCCGTAACACGTCACACGCATTGATGACGTCATGGCGATGCGTGGCTTTGTTTCCAGATCTTTCCGTAGACCTCGGAGTTTTTGTGCGTCTTGTCGACTGTTTTTGAATCTTTTCATCGACCAAATCTGCAGTAAACACTCCACCTCCGCATCACACCAACGTGAACCTTTCGCCGCCATTGTTTTAAATGTCCGCGCATGGTCCCTCCTTCTTTTTTCTACGTCCCAACAGGCGCACAGGAAATGACCTCAGAACCGGCGTAGGCCTCGTGCTCGTGCACGTGCGCACGCTCGTGCTCGTACACGTGCAAACGTGCTTTACTAAAGCCCACCTCTCCCAAATGGGCCGTGGACGGCAAGCGTGCCGCTCCTAGACGCGGTACGGTTGCACTCACACTGGTCAAAGGAACTAGACTTTATCCGTAAAACCTGTTTGGGCACGGTACGGATGGACAGCGTGAGTGCACCCTAAGAGAGACTCCATGGTACCTGTGCTCCAGAATTGACCCGAAGTTGACGAGCAGGCCGAGGTGAAAGAGAAGCGTGCCATCTGCCGATCAAGATGACTAAAAGCATCGGAGAGAATCAGCCATAGCGTTACATGCTCCTTGGGGGAATGACTGCCCATGAAGCTAACGTTAGCGTCCTGTAGCCAGCACCAGTCAGACCCACACTCAGATGAGGAGTCTGCTGCCACTAAAATGATGGACTAGCAAAAGGATCAGAATGGAAAAAGTGTAGTTAAAGGCTGAATATGGAGAATGAGCAGAACACCGCCATCTAGGGTCTCAAGATCGTAGTCGCAACAACAAAAAAGAATCCCAGCAGTGGGGTTGCCAGGTTGGTCAGACCCGGCCCAGTAGCTCCAGGAGACCGGAGCCTGTTTGAGCCTGTTTGAACCCGTCCCCTCCAGAAAATCACAGCATCAAAACAAGGATTAGAGGAGTTTGACTGACAGTTAGCATTAGCCCTTAGCGTTAGCCGCTCCAGCTAAGTGCAGATGAAAGTGATGTTAGCGATTAAGGAGCAGCGTAGCCGTGTGGGCGTGCGTTTGAATGACGTTCCTCTCCTTTCTCTCAGTCCATGGAGTGAATGCTCGGCCTATAGTGACTCTGGTTGTTGCCCGTCTCCGCTCACTCAGCTGCTGGGACAAAGAACGCCCCCTTCACTGAGGCTCCCAAGCAGCTGCAGGATCGGCTAACTCCATTTCACCCAGTGCCAGCCTACAGTAGCTGCTCCCAAGGAGAATTTGGAGTTTACTCTTTTACACACAAGGAAGTAAAAAGATGTACGTTAGGAGAAATACTGTGGAAACTTTTGGCTATTTTCTGTGATTTGTTGTGTTTTACGTGCAGGGTTTCTCAGACCAAATCCAAGAAACAAGAGCAGTTGGAAAAGTTGGTTACAAACAAAAATTTAATCCAGAGTATCTAAAAATAAATAAATAAATCAATTAAAACAAACTGGCCTGACCCTTTGGTCAAATGATGGCGCTCATAAAACATCAGTGTATATAAGAGAAAGGTGTTGAGCATCCTAAAAGCCATCATGCATGAAGCATTTGTCCGAGTGTAGCCGTGTAATTATGGTACCGCTTTTATTACGGTGACGGTCGGACGCCACATGCGGCGTGATTAAACCCCATTCAAACAGGATCACCACCACAGGAGGAGTTATGGACTAAAACGTTCACTCTGCTTCATTTTAATCAAAGTGAAATTACAGGCTGTGGTTGTGTAATAGGTGTGAATATTCCACACAGGACAACAAAGCCCACATAGAGAACCACCTGCGGCGGACATTAAAAGCTTTTACAGGGGGGAAGCTTCATTTGGTGCCAAATTGGTTTCCAAAAATATGTTGGTGTTAATGTTTTTGTCCGTCACATTTTTGGTTTCCCTCCATTTTTTAACAAAATTCAACTTTAAGACAAAGTTTTTCAGCACTTACAATAATCAACTAAGCCAATACACAGTTTTTTTCCGTGTACGAACTATTAACGGAGAAATCTTGGATTCAAGATTCAAGAATCTTTATTTATCCCGAGGGAAATGATTGTCACATTTAGTTATCGTTTGATTTGATTTATGTTTTTATGCTTATTGTTACTCTGATCCTTCCCTTTGTATTGAAACTGTTGCACAGAGTGCAACAGACATTGTGGTTAAACACAGGTTTATACAATATACAACAATACGCAGCGTGCAGTTTAGCAGCAGATGAAATAAAATAAGTACAAACTAAAATAGTGATAAGGAGCGATAAGTGATAACAGTGTTAAAGTGCAGCAGCATTTCTTACTGAACTAAGTTACAGTACAACTCAATACAGTGATGTAGTGATGATATAAAGCGAAGGGTGTCAAACTCAGGCCTGTGGGCCAAATCTGGCCCGCAATGTAATTATATTTGACCCCCAAAGATCATATCAAGGTTCTGTGAGAGCTGGCGTGTGAGTATAAAGCACATACACGTCTACTTTTCTGTTGACAAACATGAGCATCCATGCTGCCAGTCTCTGCAGACACACTGAATCCACCCCTCCTCAAAAACGACCCAAAGAAAGATGGAGGACAGGAGCTTTCAGCAGATGATCTGTGTCTGAAGGTAAAGAGCTGTTTGTCACCGTGGCTGTAACCAAAGAATCAAACAGAAGAAACACCACGACAAGAACAAGGAACTGCACTGGAAAGGGTCAACGTTACACATCTGGAGAGAAGAAACACATGCACATTTGAGCTTGGCTGCAACTTTATCCCAGTTTTTAAATTTGGCCCACTGTGAATTGGAGTTTGACACCGCTGATATAAAGTGACATTTGCTCAGGACACAGTGTCTCCACTGCTCCTTACCTGACTGGGGGGAGATGTTCAGTGTTACACCGGGGGAGAATGAGTCTGTGAGAGTCGCTAGCATCCGGACGTGGCTAACAGTGATTAGCTCGGGGCAGCACGGTGAAGGCATTCAAAGGTCTTTTTTAACCACTAATGCTGCTGAAAATAACAGCAGACCTCTGCAGCAGCATGAGAAGAGTCCCTACACACACAACAAAGCAGCAACAGCGTAGTTAGTGAAGCCAGAGTTTATTAAAAGAGTGCTTTAAAGACTTACCTACTGGCCCCTGTACCAGCTCCTCTCATAGTAAAGTCCATTACAGTGGATTACCAAAGTCAATCCCAAAGGAAGGAGCCCATTGATGACACGTAAGACTTTGTGGTTTGTGGCAGTTTGGTGAAATATAAGTTTATTTTCATTTTCATTTTATTTCATCTTCAGCCTCTTATCCGGGGTCGGGTCTCGGGGGCAGCAGCTTTAGCAGGGGACCCCAAACTTCCCTTTCCCGGGCCACATTAACCAGCTCTAACTGGGGGATCCTGAGGCGTTCCCAGGCCAGTGTGGAGATCTAATCTCTCCACCTGGTCCTTGGTCTTCCCCGAGGCCTCCTCCCAGCTGGACGTGACTGGAACACCTCCCTAGGGAGGCGCCCAGGGATGTAAAAGGTTTGGAAAAGTCCAAGATAGCGAATTTCCCTGCAGCACCCAAATGTCACGTGAGGGACGTCTGTTGAAGGGGCTACAGGTAGAGGACGCATCGGTCTCAAGTGCGGGCATTTGTTGGTCTGTCTGTGGGCACTGAGGAAGGATGTTTATGCTGCCAACTGAGGGACATTTTTCACCGTGGCCTGGACTCATTGAATACTGCAACACGCTGTGTGACGCGTGAATTCAGCGTGTGGTTCCTGGGATGTGATGTAACGTCCAAAGTCAGACAGGATCAGTTTCAGTTCCTCTAATGAGCGACATCACTTCAGAGCGGCTCTAATCCTAATCTGGTTTTACAGGTGGATCCTCTCTGTGCCGCCTTTGACCCTCTCTCGTCACACGGCTCATTTTCAAATCCGCTTTTCTGATGCAAACTGGATGAAACGCCTGAACGAACGCGCTGGCTCAAATGGTGGAAACCTCACATACACGCCGGGTATTTTATTCACCTATTGCTCTCAGAGTAGCAGACATATTTTTGCAGCCTTTGTAGGTATCGATTCCACCAACAGCAGCGTCGTAACGCGGCCGGGGAGCTGCAGGTTGGGCAGAGGCCGTCTCTCTGCAGGAATAATTAATCGTGCAGGCGAGGAGGGAGTCTGAGCAGATCTACATGTTAAGACACAGGAACAGAGGAATGCGGTGCGTGGGAGGATAACACGTTCTGCCGTCCTCCGGGGTTTCAAAGCCCCGACGGTGAGGGGAGAGCGAACCCTCAGCCTCCCCAAGCAGCTACCTAATTACCTTTCCACACAATGGCAAGATGAAGAGGGTGTGTTTTCCCTACCTTTCCACAACTTCGGCTGTGTAATTGCACGTTCTTAGCCCTTCATTTTCCTCCATGGCGAGGGCTAAAACACAGGATAGGGGAGCCGGCGAGCACGCGCTGCTGAGTGTGTGTGAAATGTTTCTGGATGTGTAGTTTGTCTCCGAGAGCTGAAATTGTCTCTCGAGAAGTTTTCCCAGCAGGACTAAAGAGTCTCCAGCGATGCTAGAAGCTCTGTGAGGCTGTACTTATGCACCGAGTGGCGCTCCCAGGTTAACGCAGGGTATAATTTTCACCGTGTTCGCCATCTTAGCATACTACTTTACTGCTTAGCGCTAAACATAGGACAGCCACGACAAGCGGCACACCTCCACCTAACAAACAATGTTAGAGTTTGTTTGCTACCTCCGAATCAAAACTGCTCCGACAATTAGAAATTAGACAGAGGTGAAGACGAGTGCAACCACTTCAGGTACTGTAAGAATCATCCGACCATGAAAACATGGTGAGGATGGCCCACAACATTTCTTCTGACCCACTGGAAAGTGTGAACTTGCTGAGAGGTCGTTACAGAGAATTGAGAAAAAGAGAATTGTGCATGTTTGTTTTTGCGATTGAGAAACCTGTGGGTTCATTTTTGGTTTGTTTGTTTGTTTGATTTATTTGTCTGTTTTGTCGCCATTTGGGCTGTAACACGTATATTTTTCTCACTGTAAATAAATCTGCACTTTTCACCGTCATCCACGTTTGCTGGCTGTTGTGTCTGCACCCCATCGCCACCCAACCTCAGTGTGTCCTTGCCGCCACCATCCTGTGTGGACGTGGACGGCAAAGTCCATTCTTCACAGACACAAACTCCAACTCTCGTGAACTTAATATTAAAATATACTTTCAAACGATGACCCTTGTGATGGTTTGGGGACAGAGAACCAGGAGTGTAAAGATTTTAGATGTTCTGAAACACTTAGGGCGCACTCACACTGTCCTTCCGCACCGCGACCCGGGCTTTAGGGTACTTGTCCCCCCTCCCTCTCCCCCCGAGCCCCAGCCCCGTTTGTACTCACACTACCTGGGCCTCGGGCCAATGCTTCTTGCTGTCCATACGTCATCACGCCGTAACACGTCACACGCATTGATCGCGTGTGTGTGGCTTTGTTTCCAGATCTTTCCGTAGACCTCAGAGTTTTTGTGCGTCTTGTCGACTGTTTTTGAATATTTTCATCGACGAAATCTGCAGTAAACACTCCACCTCCACATCACACCAACGTGAACCTTTCACCGCCATTGTTGTTGTTGTCAAATGTCCGCGCATGGTCCGTCCTTCTTTTTTCTATGTCCCAACAGGCGCACATAACGCTACTGCCGTAGGGCTCGTGCTCGTGCTTGTACACGTGCGCACGCTCGTGCTCGTACATGTGCAAACGGCTCCGCTAAAGCCCACCTCCTTCAAGCGGGCCGTGGACGGCCGCAGTTATGCGCGGAACGGGTGCACTCACACTGCTTAAAGGTACTAGGCTTTAGCTGACAAAACGGTTTTGGCCCCGGCCAGAAGGACAGTGTGAGTGCGCCCTTCAACTCAAACTGACCTGCAGCTATTCCCCCAAACGTTCAGCCGGACTCATTCGGTGTGTTTGGAAACTTTGAGACCCCTACCACAGAAGCTCTGTGGGTCTGAACAGCGTTTGGCCAAACAGCTTAAGATTGTAATGATGGAGCCTCTGGCGGATTCGGCAGGGAAGAGGAGGTTAAATAGATTTATAGCTCCGCGCTTCCTGGGAAAACATTTCACAAACACATTTTGGCTGAAAGTACAAGCTGAAGATCTTACCGCCACACATTGGCAGTCCTGCAGAAGCTCGGCCGCAGCCAAAAACACTGAATATTCCAGATCTTCTTCTGGTTTGAGCGTCTGCAGGCTGCTAACCACAAACTCCCAACACCACAATTAGAAGGAGAGGATAAACAACAGGCAGCGGGAGGCTTTATCGACATCACACAGCAACACAACACGGACAGGGGGGTTCAGAGGGCACGGAGGGTCAGGGGGTCGGGGAGCGAAAACCCCGGACAAAAACACTGTTGACTGGAGTCAGACAGAAGGCCGGACGCCGCTCCGTGACCAGGCCCACGAACCACTCATCAGCCACCGCCAGAGAGAGAAAAGAGGAAAGAAAATAACCTGTAGGAGGACACACACACACACAAACACACACACACACACACCTCCTTAATCTCCATCTGAATGTGCTTTGTTGAGGATGAAGGTTAAAAGTGTTGCGTTGACATCTGATTGGTCCTTTTCTTCAATAAGCAATCTGATAAAGTGACAGGCAGAGAGAGCTGCGGCGAGATAAAAGCTTCAAGGCCTCCCACTGATTTCCTGATGTTTGTGTGTATATGTGTGTATGTAGGTGGCGGTGGCGGTGGTGGTGGTGGTGTTGATGGTGGCGCCGGTGCTTCATCGTCACCTGTGCGATAGTGGGAGTCGAGCCGGGAAAGAAAAGAAGAGCGGGAGTGGGATCCTGTAGAGAAAGACGCTGACAAACTAATTACATTCAGAAATCATCTTCAGGCAGGAGGATTTCTGCTACACACACACACACACACACGCACACACACACACACACACACACACACACACACACACACACACACACACACACACACACACACACACAGCATAATCTCTTTTAATATACAAACGATTGATAATCTGGAACGACACGTAAGTATGTGAACGCAGTAGAAATGTGGTCTATAGTTGGTTTCTGGGTTCATCTCATCTCACTTCCCTTTCCCGGGCCACATTAACCAGCTCTAACTGGGGGATCCTGAGGCGTTCCCAGGCCAGTGTGGAGATCTAATCTCTCCACCTGGTCCTGGGTCTTCCCCGAGGCCTCCTCCCAGCTGGACGTGCCTGGAACACCTCCCTAGGGAGGCGTCCAGGGTTCATCCTTACCAGATGATCCTGAACCACCTCAACTGGCTCCTTTCAACACAAAGGAGCAGCGGCTCTACTCCGAGTTCCTCACGGATGCTGAACTTCTCCCCCTCTCTCTAAGGGAGACTCCAGACCCCCTCCTGAGGAAACACATTTCGGCCGCTTTTACCCGCGACCTGGGTTCATATGTAATAATCATCAAGTTGCAATATGAGTTTTAAATACGTTAAACATGGTTCTGACGGTTTCTGCGTGGTTCCTGGGATGTTCGTGTCCAGTCTGTGTCTGGTTTTGAGGTGGTTTCTGGGTTTAGACCCTAATGCCGCCTTCAGACCGGTCGAGGTAGATGCGGTGAAATCACAAGAATAGCGAGTAACGTTGCTACTTGATCGTATTTGGATAATCCCTCTAAAAGGGCAAATTGCGTCACCCACGCGATGATGATGTGAACATTTTTTGCCCGCTGTTTCCTGTCTCTCGTCAATCGTGGCTGAAATGACCACATTGCTGCGTTGTACCTGCTGTGGAAGTCTGAGATACGTCTCCTTCATTGTTGGTAGTGCCTCAAGGCAAGGTGGGTGAAGTGTCTCGCCCAAGGACACAACGACCACGAAACAAGTAGGGCAGGGCTGGGATCGAACCCCTGACCCTTCGGACATTGGCCGACTCGCTCTACCAACTGAGGAGGGGCGACTGTGGCTTTATAGGAATAAGATATTTAATTGCTAACACACTAAAATGTGGCACAAATATTCAAACTGATACACAGAAAAGAAAAGCTCTTCCCAAGTCTCCGAAACCTTTGCATATTTTCTGCTTCACACACATTTTACAGCTCAAAATGTCACTTTTTAAAGGCACTGGACATGTTTCTCTGCATTAGACACAACAATCTGACAGAAAGTCACATATTTGCCATTTCAAAACACCGCCATTCAAAATGTAAATATAGCTACGGTGTATTTGTTGCACAGTGTGTGTATCTGCAAACATCTCTGTGCAATTGAACAATCTGAAGAATTCTCTACAGTTTGAACTATTTTAGTTTTATACGGCAGAGCATGCTAAGGACGAGAATGCTTTTCATCCTGCCCAACAGTGTGATTTTGATAATGCTATATGTAGTTTTGGTTGCAGTGCTTCATTTTGCGAGATATTTGAGGTATTTTGCAAGTTTGGGTGTGTGCTCTTGTGAATTCAGGGCCCTTCTGTGTGGAGTTTGCATGTTGTCCCCGTGTCTGCGTGGGTTTTCTCCGGGTTCTCCGGTTTCCTCCCACAGTCCAAAGACGTGCAGGTGTTCGGTTCATTGATGACTCTAAATCACCCGTAGGTGTGAATGGTTGTCTGTCTCTGTTCGTCTCTATGTGTCCTGTGATAGACTGGTGTCCTGTCCAGGGTGGACCCCGCCTCACGCCCGATGTCAGCTGGGATCGGCTCCAGCCCCCCGCGACCCCGACAGGGACAAGAGGCTGAAGATGAATGAATGAATAAAACCAGCTGAGTTTGCAAAACTTGTGTTTTAGCAGTTGGAAAAAACTGTAAACAAGACTTGAACGCTGTTTTCAGCTCTCTTCATACATCCACAGTCTTTCTAACTGACTCCTCCAGATGGATCCTCATGGTCTCAGCAGATCCATCTGAACTCTGATCTGGCGATCTTTGGGAAGGGTCGAAAATCCTGGTTTCTGATTGGATAAACCATCTGTCCATCACCAACATACGGTCCAAACCAACCAATCAGATGACTGAAGCGTGTGACGTGCTAACAGCGTGGAGGCAAAGCTCAGAAAGGAAACAACATGTGGGTAAAGGAGATTTTCCCTTTGTGTTTAACGTGAATTTACGGATCAAAGGCCCAATTTCAGGAGCCCGGTCCATATTGAACAGAAGGATCCAGAGAACAAAGAGTTAGTGGCGGTGTTAGGGTTGTTCCAAGCGTCTCCGTTGTTGTCACGGTGAGTTTTGGTTGCTGTTGGGGAGAAAAGGAGCCTCTCTGCAGAGCCGGTGGAGCTCCAGACTGAGACGCCTTATTAGTGATAAGGGTGGAAGTTGTGATCTTGTTGAAACACTTTGAGACTCAGAGAGCAGCCACGGCGATGAAGCCACGGCGATGAAACGCCGCAGGAGGAAGGAACCGGAGAGGTCAAAGCACCTCCTCCAAAATATCTAATTGGTATTTTCTCGCTCTCTCCGGCTCTTTAGCACTGAAAATACTCTACCTCACTGGCTGCTGCCGTCTGTGTGTGTGTGTGTGTGTATGTGTGTGTGTGGCAGAAACACTGATTACAGGTTTTAAATAGTACTTACTTTTTGTTTCTGAAACTGCTTTAAAAAAGACATAAACACAACCATAAATGATGAAAACATCACGTTGATGACACCCAAACAAACACACAATACACACTGAAAGACTGCAGATCCTCTGAGTCTGGTGTCATCTCTCGCCTTCCAGGTTAGATTGCTTTGATTCAGTGTGTTGCTCCTTAAATATCGTAAATCTGCGACTTTTTTCTCGTCGATTTGCCACTTTAATCTCATAAATCTACGACTCTTTTTTCGTAGATTTGCTACTTTAATTTTGTCAATCTGCGACTTTTTCTCTTATATTTGCTACTTTAATCTCATAAATCTGCGACTTTTTTCTCGTCGATTTGCCACCTTAATCTTGTAAATCTACGACTCTTTTTTCGTAGATTTGCTACTTTAATCTCGTAAATCTGCGACTTTTTTCTCGTACATTTGCTACTTTAATCTCGTGAATCTGCGACTTTTTTGTCGTACATTTGCTACTTTAATCTCGTAAATCTGCGACTTTTTCTCTTAGATTTGCTACTTTAATCTCATAAATCTACGACTTTTTTCTCGTAGATTTGCTACTTTAATCTCATAAATCTACGACTTTTTTCTTGTACATTTGCTACTTTAATCTCATAAATCTGCGACTTTTTTCTCGTACATTTGCTACTTTAATCTCATAAATCTGCGACTTTTTTCTCGTACATTTGCTACTTTAATCTCATAAATCTGCGACTTTTTTCTCGTAGATTTGCTACTTTAATTTCGTAAATCTGCGACTTTTTCCTCTTACATTTGCTACTTAAATCTCGTAAATCTACGACTCTTTTTTCATAGATTTTGCCGCTTTAATCTCATAAATCTGTGATTTTTTCTGGAGTTATTACCCCCTCTCCCGGGTCCGTATTAATATATTTTTTTTCATACCTGGCCCTAAAACGCTGTCGTAGCTTTATTTACGTTACATGTAGATTTAATTTAAATTCAATCATGTTCTCAGGATGTTTTAAGAGGAGTAGATGTCTGTTTTCCATAATGAGCAGGTCTAAAACACACTATGACGTATTTATGATTCCCAACAATTCCCCCATGAGCAAACAGCGAGTGGCGACTCAAACCTGAGTTTTTACAGGCGATCACAGCAGAGACTGTGCTCTTGCAGAGATGCCAAGCAACCACAATAATAACACTATGATAATAATAGAAATATGACTAACAATAGCTTGTTCTGTATATTAATTGTTAATTGTGTAAGTAGGGGCGTCCTGTAGCTCACGGGGCAGAGCGTGCGCCCCCATATAGACTCAATTCTACCAACGTTTCATTGTATTTTATTATTATTGTCTTGTGATTCATTCTCTGAGGATGTTTTCCTTTGCTCACCTGATGTGTTTGCTCAACATATATGGGAATATAATGATAATAATCATAATAATAATGATAATGATAATGCATTTCGTAAATACTGTATAGCGCTCTTGTAATACAAAGAAATCTCAAGGTGCTTCAAACTATTATGATGCAAAACAGGTAAATTTACATAAATCTCATGAAATTAAAAAGCATAAACATAAAGATAAGGTTTAAAATAGGTTGGACGGGAAACACACTGGTGTGTCAGTAACACGCGGATGGCTCTGTTCAGTCCTGACAGTGAGAGGCAGCGTGCACGTCACATGGCAACCGAAGCCGTCGTTCATCGTATCCAAATCGAGCGTCTCTCTGTTTTGTGGTCAAGCTGTTATTGTGTGCATGAACGCATGTGTGTGTGTGTGTGTGTGTGTTTTAATCCGACCAATCAGCCGTCCGTCAGAGACACAGAGGGGCGGGGCTCCGGTGGGAAAAGACAGAAAGCGAAGTGAACAGGAAGTGGAGCCTGTGAACGTTCTCATGTGTCCAGGTCGTCGTTCTCCTCAAAGCAATTTCAGTCAAAAGCAACTGGACTTGGTTATTTGTCCAGGAAGACGTTTCACCTCTCATCCAAGAGGCTTCATCAGTTCATCTGACCAGGACCAGGACCAGGACCAGGACCAGGCTGGGACTGGACCAGGACCAGGACCAGGCTGGGACTGGACCAGGACGAGGACCAGGCCGGGACTGGACCAGGACCAGGGCCAGGCTGGGACTGGTCCAACTAACTGGTGTGGAGATCCAGGTATTTAACCTCTCACAAGGCCGATGATGTCACTGGAACCCTTTGTGCCAACGACCGTCGTTAGAGTGACAGTCGTTGGTGGGAAGTAGGTCTGGACTTTGTTAGTGCTGGTCCTGGTCCTAGTCCAGTGGTTGGGGGAAGTAGGTCTGGACTTTGTTAGTGCTGGTCCTGGTCCTGGTCCAGTCGTTGGTGGGAAGTAGGTCTGGACTTGGTTAGTGCTCTATTGAGTCTTAACGACAGTCGTTGGAGTCACAGGAGGCCATTTGTGAACAGTTGTTCTTTGAGGTTGGATTGTTGGATGAAGGGATGAAAGGGCAGCATTGTAAACTGGAGATAAGTGGTTTCTCAGACCTCCTCCTCTGTTTAGCGATGGTCCAGTCCCAGCCTAGTCCTGGTCCTGGTGTCTCAGACCTCCTCCTCTGTTTAGAGATGGTTTCTCTACTTTTGCATAGATGCTTCTTTTACTCCTCTTTCAAACCATCTGTCCTCTCTGTCCAGGATGTGGACATTGCTGTCATCAAAGGAGTGGGCTTTGTCCTTGAGGTGTAAGTGGACAGCGGAGTCCAGGCCTGAGGAGTGAGCGCTCCTGTGTTTGTGCGTTTATGCAGTGGAAGTTGAGCGTCCTTAAGTCGGATTCGCTTCGACGTAATGAGGACACGGGAACATCTCGTTAGGAGCCGCCAGCTCTGATTAACTCCTCTCTCTCTCTCTCTCTCTTCTCGTCTCTTCCTGTTTACTCGTGCTTTTCTCACTATATTTTATTTATTTACTTACACAGTTATCGGAGTTATTATATCAGGATCTTTAATGTTTTCAATAGTTTTGATTTAACATGGATTTCTTTCTCTTACTCTCATCGTATTCATCTGATATATGTTTGTATTAAAGATGTTTTCCTCCTATTATCAAACACTTTTTAATGTTTAATGTAAAGCACTGTGGATTACCTTGTTGTTAAATTGTGATAAACAAATAAACATTATGTTTAATCCATGTCAGGTTAATTTTTCTTATTTTTATGAATATTTTAATGTGAAAGGTGCATTGTTTTGCTTGCCGTGTTTATTATTTATCCTTATTATTGTCTGTTTTATTACAAATTCTTGTTTTTTCATATATATTTATATATATTTTTGACCTCAGCGCCCAAATTTTTCACTTTTTTTTTGTTTAAGGGCGCCCTCACACTGTGCGTGCGTCCCGTGCCCCGTGCTTTAGGGTCCTTGTCCCCCCTTCCAGGCCCGTTTGTACTCACACTACCTGGGCCTCGGCGAATGCTTCTTGCTGCCTATACGTCATCACGCCGTAACACGTCACACGCATTGATGACGTCATGGCGATGCGTGGCTTTGTTTCCAGATCTTTCCGTAGACCTCAGAGTTTTTGTGCGTCTTGTCGACTGTTTTTGAATCTTTTCATCGACCAAATCTGCAGTAAACACTCCACCTCCGCATCACACCAACGTGAACCTTTCGCCGCCATTGTTTTAAATGTCCGTGCATGGTCCCTCCTTCTTTTTTCTACGTCCCAACAGGCGCACAGGAAATGACCTCAGAACCGCCGTAGGCCTCGTGCTCGCACACGTGCGCACGCTCGTGCTCGTACACGTGCGCACGCTCGTACATGTGCAAACATGCTTTACAAACGCCCACCTCTCCCAAACGGGCCGTGGACGGCCAGCTGGTCACACTGGTCAAACGCACTAGGCTTGACCCGGAAAACCTGTTTTGGCGCGGTGCGGAAGGACAGTGTGAGTGCGCCCTAAGTGCACAAAAACATTCACAAACTGATACTAATCCAACATTTCTTTCCTCTTTTCATGACATTTTCTTTAATTCCTTGTTTCCGTGCACATTCGTGTTCCTGTTTGCATGATTCTGGATCAGTAGAGCAGATTTCTTCAGCTATAAAAGTGAATAAAAAAAGGTTAAATGCGCTGAATTTTGCTGCCCTAAAGTGCAAACTCTTTCTCAGCACAGTAACTAAAAATGAGCGTGTTATGAAAACTTTTATTTCTACCTCCTACAAGCAGGAAGTCAAAGTTCAGCACCAGGAGAATGTTGTTTTACATGCAGGAAACTTCTCTAATTAGTCAGAATTGTATTTGCTCCAGCGTCGTTACAGAGAACGACGTGACCTCTGCGTGGGATTCACCTGGCCCGGCCTCCCTCTGGGTCCGACCCTCACGGTGGTCAGTGTCTGTGACCCGCTGATTGGCGTGGGCAGGACGGGTTCGCGGCGAGATGTCGGGGTCGGAGCTCGCCGGCCGAACGGAGGGAGTGGGAGGAGTGTTTCGGGAGCTGATTGGTGGGAGTGTGCAGAGCGGCGGCGCTGGGTGCTGCAATAATGAGATACTTTGTGAGCTGTTAAAATAAAGCTTCATCAGCCTGCAGAGGAATTGGCGTTGGTGATGGTGACTGTGAGGACTAAGGGTGGGGAGGGGGTGGGAACGATGACGATAAAATACAGGAGCTGTAGAGTAATGGCGCCAGAGAATGAAGTCTGTATCGTGCCGCAGATATGGAACAGGACTGATGATGATGGCCTTAAGGTGTTGCCCTTTATCTCCAACTTCAAAAGACAACTAAAAGGTGTGTGCTTGAAGAAATAAGCGATCGTAATTGTTCACAGGTTTGTCCCCACACGGGGAGAACATGCTACACAGAGAAGGGCTCCAGCTGGCATTCAAACCAGGAACCCTGTGTGGGCGACAGTGCTAACCACCAAACCATCGTGCCGCCATAATCAGAACACTTAACCATAAATAATGTTTGTTATCTGATGTAGCAGGTTCAACATGTGAATTCCACAAAAACATTTATTTTCATGTATTATATTTTGTTGTAATCTCTTGCCTGTGTGTGCGTTGTTGTCATGTGTGTATATGTGTGCGGCGTCTGACTGCGTGATGATGTAAATCCGACCCCTGCTTTGAACCTCGGTAAGCTCCAAACTGCCCTTCTCTGCCGCTAAAAGCTCAGATAAACTCTATTTATGGTTAAATGAATATCAAACTGAAGTGTTTGGTGGATCATGAGGATGTCACAGATGTTAGCTTCACCACAGTCTTTACAGGTTATGTGGAGTTTTTTTGTTCTCTCACTTTATTTGTTGCTTTCTTCTCGTCTTACGTCTCAAACAGAGACGAGAATAAAGAAAGGTTAACAGAACAAACCGATCGCTCACTGGAAATATCCCACAGGCGTACGGACGTTTGACCAAATGTGACTAAATGTGAATGCATAACCGGGTTTCACAAAGTGTCACTTTCACGGATCGTCAAGGAGGAGGACCCAAGAGCAGAAGACTGAGCGAATGAACACAGGAGTTTATTAACAAAGTCCAAAAATCAACAGAAAGTGTCCAAAGGGATCAACACAAGGTGTCCGCGTAGGCAGGCGGCTGGAGGCTGGAGGCGAGCGCGTGGCAGGCAGGGCGGTGAGGCACCGAGCTGACGAGTTTTACCAAGACGCAGAGAACGCTGGCGACAAGCTCTACGGATGAGACGGACTCATCTGGCACCGGAGTCAAGTCAGAGCTTCTTATGGAGCAGGTGATCAGGTGAAGATGGGAACCAGGTGTGCCTCGCTGAGCTTGCCTGAGTGGGTCAACCCCGCCTCCTGCCGCTCTCCACCCTGAAACACAGAAAAAGGAGCAGCGTGCACACAGTCATACGTCGGGGAAGCCCGAGCCATGACAATCACACAACAACCAACTTCTAAAAACCTCTTTCGTCAGGACTTGATTCAAAAAAGAAGAAGAAGAAACTTCCTCTTCCCTGCAGCGGAGCCTTGTTGTGTCTCGGTCTCGACGGTCCTCCTGACAGGCGTCGTCATCCTTGTGTTGCGTTATTCAAAACCTTTGGGATCGCTGGAGTCTGCGGTAGCCTCGGGCTTCTGATGTGAACCTTGTGCTCCACATTTACATCGACACGCAAAGTCCCCACTCCTGTCTGTGAAACCGTGACCACCGCTCGTTTCCCGCGTGAACCCCGTAGCACGTGCAAATTAATATCATGTTATCATCAACACGTTAAAGGGTTTGAAATGCCTCAGTTGCTCTGATCGTTGGTTTTTCTCTTAATGTAAGGGACGGAGGAACGTTCCTCATCGCTGAAAGATGAAATATAAAGTTTATTTTATTATTTTATTACTTTAAACGACTGTTTGACCTTCAGAGGAACACTCCGAAGCTGGAAATGCAGAAAGATTTCAAAGCTAATATTATATAACAAAAAGAAAATGTTTTAAATGCGGGACTTGTACATAAACTGAGGCCAAAGGCTGATTTATGCTCAATGTTAGATACAGATGTAGAGTCTTCTGTCAGTGCTCTGCATTCATGTTGTGCATGTCGTCTAAAAGCTGACTGATGAAAGGGAGCAGAGCGTCCTCCGCCCCCACCTGCCTCGTGAAGCGGGGGCCTTCACATGATCAGCTCTGTGCTGGGAGGTTGGTGCAGGGACCCAGTCAACGGCTAAATCCACATTAGCATCAAAACAACCGTTAGCTCGTGAACTGCCTATTCACAAACCTGGTAAGATGCTTATAATCACACCATATCTTAGGTTAAAGTTTATGAATAATTAGGGGCGTGGCCTCTTGAGTGACAGCTAGCCTCTGGCCCTCACTTCTCCTCGGAGGTAAACGTCAGCCAGATGGATGTATGCCCCTCCCCCCAACGTCACATACATGCCCTTTTTTGGTCAGAGGAAATGAGGAGGAGTCAAAGTCTGACAAGATGGAGACTCCCGTAGGCGAGGATGATTGGATCAAGTTGAGAGAACGGACCTTGACGGAGACGCTACGTCCATTTTTCATACAGTCTATGTCGAAAGCGCGTAGCACGTAGAGCTTTATGTCCCTCGTTCATAGTTTCTTATAGACCAGAAGGACACAGAAGCCTAAACAGAGCGACTTGTTCTTTGTAAATACAGATAAGAAATTATTTAATCAGGATGATAGGTCTGATTGTTGGCAGAGGTAATTGTACTGAGGACTTATTTATGAATGAACGTTGATTTGACGTAATCAAATACTTTCAGGAGCAAAAAGTGAAATCGTTTCACCGCTAGCTTTGCTGTTGAGCGTTGTTGAGACCAAAACAAAGTGCCATAAGCCTCCCCACACACACACATACTCCTCCTTTATCCTTTTCTTTATCTGACAACTTCTTGGCTTGTATTCATTTGTACGTTTCGTTCCACTGTCTGAAAATGCTGCTGCTGCCACTACTCGCTGGCTGTTGCGCTTTATAAGGAGGGAGGGGGCAAAAGGCACTGAGAGGAGAGAGGAGGCGGCGCTTCACATTAACGCAAATGAAGGCGCGGCCGGACCGTCTCGTAAACATGATGCTGGAGATAAACGCAGAGAGTGGGTGTGTGACGTCATCCTATACTCCAGGTGAAATTACACCGCTCGATCTTCACATAGCCATTTTTTAATTCCTTCAGTCTAAAAACAATGCATTTCCGATTATTTCTCCTTTAAAACAATGTCCCTTTTGAACTTAACAGTAATATAAACCCAACACTTTTGTTTTCACGTTTTGAGGGGTACAGAATGAAAGTATTGCTTTTCCATAAAAAAAAATATATTTAGTCTGAATTAATGTTTAAAATTTTTGACGGGTTTCACAATGACTTCCTGTCCCGTTGTGTTTCCATGGTAGCAGCCGATAGCGTTGGGCGTTGCTGGTTGCCAGGGTTGCCTGTTGTTGGGTGTAGCTACTGTAGGCTGGCACTGGTTGAAATGGAGTTAGCCAATCCTGCAGCTGCTTCTTTGTCCCAGCAGCTGAGTGAGCGGAGACGGGCAACAACCAGAGTCACTATAGGCCGAGCATTCACTCCATGGACTGAGAGAAAGGAGAGGAACGCCATTCAAACGCACGCCCACATGGCTACGCTTGATGCTAACATCACTTTCATCTGCACTTAGCTGGGACGACTAACGCTAACGGCTAACGCTAACTGTCAGTCAAACTCCTCTAATCCTTGTTTTGATGCTGTGGTTTTCTGGAGGGGACGGGTTCAAACAGGCTCAAACAGACTCCGGTCTCCTGGAGCTACTGGGCCGGGTCTGACCAACCTGGCAACCCCACTGCTGGACTTCTTTTTTGTTGTTGACGACGATCTTTAGAGATAAGATTGAGCTGTTCTGCTCATTATACAGATTCAACCTTTAATTAGTAAAAGATGGAGAAGAGAGTTATTAAGACCAGCTCTGAACGTTACCTGCTCTGGAAGTGAGACGCGAGCGCCCCGGCCCGTCCGTCAGCAGCAGTTCCTGTTCGCTGTGACACACTGCTGACAGTCAGAGTGAAGTTTACTCTGTAAGTGTGTGTGTGTGTGTGTGTGTGTGTGAGAGAGAGAGAGCACACTGTGGTTGTATGTAAACAGTGATATGTAGAGTTTAATACTGTGATTATTGCTTTGTCTATTATTTAGGTTTCTGTATTATCGTATGAACACAAAGTAGTAAAGGTGTGTGTGTGCGTGTGTGTGTGTGTGTGTGTGTGTGTGTGTGTGTGTGTGTGTGTGTCCTCGGGAAGAATTCCTGGTTTCTACTGATGATGCATTATTGATACACTGTTATCAATAATGCATTTGCTGCTGAGTGTGCAGGCTGAGCTGAGACTTGGTTGTAGTTTTTTTTACGTTTTTAAATTAACCACCACCTTTTTTACATGAGGTAACACACACACACACACACACACACTGTAAACGTGAGAGAACTCTGCGTATGCTGATGAGAAGGTGTAGATCTGAATTACCTGCTGTATCGTACTGCAGGGTTTAGTGCAGGGAACACACCTGGACGGGACTTTTGGCTTCACACACACACACCGTCTCCTGGGTGCTTGTTTCAGGAGCTATCCACCACCCTGACTTTCCTCCCCACACACAATAACAAAATTTAAGTTTTGTTATTACTCACTGTGCACGTATAGAAGTTAAATTAAAGTGATTTAGCATGCTTTCACATTGACAGTGGTTTAACACAGATGGTATAATTAAAGGATGTTGCAGATGAGCTCCAGGTTGAACGTAGGTGCAGTTAGAAGAGAGGGAACCTACGGTGTAGGGAGGGTTCTTTCTACAGCAAGTGGCTGTTCATTGGAGGAACCGTGTGACCAGGGGGCGGAGGATTCAACTCCTGAACGAATGAGAGCCAGTCTGGGAGTGACTGACCCAGGGCTGAGACCGCCTCAGCACATTCTGAACCAATCACAACAACCCAATGAACTTTATTGCTGCATAAATTACTCGAGTGGGTGGGACTCAGCGTTGTTTCTGGCTCATTGGTTGCAGCAACAACTCGGCTGAAAGCCAGGATGACTGTAATTTCTGACCCCAGAGAGAGACCACCAACCACCAACAAGTGGTACTTAATGCCCCTGCTACACGGTTGTGTAGTGGTTAGCACTGTTGCCTCACAGCGAGAAGGTTCCCGGTTTGTGTCCCCGCTGGGGCCCTTCTGTGTGGAGTTTGCATGTTGTCCCCGTGTCTGTGTGGGTTTTCTCCGGGTTCTCCGGTTTCCTCCCACCAAAGACGTGCAGGTGTTCGGTTCATTGATGACTCTAAATCACCCGTAGGTGTGAATGGTTGTCTGTCTCTGTTCGTCTCTATGTGTCCTGTGATAGACTGGCGTCCTGTCCAGGGTGGACCCCGCCTCACGCCCGATGTCAGCTGGGATCGGCTCCAGCCCCCCGCGACCCCGACAGGGACAAGAGGCTGAAGATGAATGAATGAATGAATGTTTCATGCACATCCTGTATGCAATGTCCTGCGGACGGATGGAGAAGAGAAATGCATTTTCCTTTTGAGGACTTTGTTTATTTGAGGCGGTCTGCAGCTCGTATTTACAGACTGGAGGACCGGATTTGGCTCAAGATCTTCTATTTACTCCCAGAGCCACCTTTAGACGTTCAGTCTTATTATTCCATTTGTTGTTATCTCAATACTTATCCACAGCAAGAACAGTATTCACTGTGTCTTTCCTGTTAGCTGGAAGCGTTTCTTCCCTTCTCTGTGCACCAAAGACTCAGCGAGTCCAGAGTGACGCTGGCTGACGATCGAAGCGCTCTGTAAAATTAAACGGCGTCCAGATGATAACGGGGCTGTTTTGGTGGGTTGGATGATGGAAGGGAGAGTGATGAGTGGGAGGACGGAGAGAGAGATGCTGTAGGAGTAAAAACACGAAGAGAGGGGGGGGGGGGTCAGAGGTCAACACATCATACCGCTCACATGTTATCCTGACGCTGGATGCCCGAAGGTGATGCTGTGCGCGAACGTGAACTCGGAGGCTGAGAGGGATATTAGAGAAAGCTGGAAACACTTTGTCCTGATGCAAACACTTAACAGTCGTCATGTCCTGTGAATAGCTGCAGTTGGATGCGAGATATAGGAGGAGGGAAACAAAAGGGCGGCAATTAAAGCTCGATACGTCTCGTCTGGATGTGTTGCGTTACTGTGATAATGAAAATATTTAATATGGATCTCCCGTCAGGACGCGCCGAGCACTTAAGACATAAAGGAAAAGATAAAATGAGCTGCAAATCGATCTCTGCAGAGACGTATTTTTGTTTTTCCAGTTTCGTCTATTGTCAGAGTTTTTGAACTGAACTCTGAAAAACTTCATTCATCCCTTCAAGCTGCTTCTCGAGGTGAATCCACTCACATCACGACATGAAACGATGCAATATTAATGCTCATCATGAGTGAGAATACAAGAGATACAAAGGTGGGAAAGAGGTTTCACAGCTGCAGCAACGACAACCGCAACGTCTCAACGGGGGCATCGGACTTTGTTTTTGTGTTAAAATGAAGTTTCAGTCGTTTCCCCTTTGCTCACGTTTGCATAACTGTGTAAGTTTGGGAGGAGACGCCACTTAAAGCTGCGTTATCTCTAATGTCCAGCAGGAGGAGACTCCACTTAAAGCTGCATTCTCTCTAATGTCCAGCAGGAGGAGACTCCACTTAAAGCTGCATTCTCTCTAATGTCCAGCAGGAGGAGACTCCACTTAAAGCTGCATTCTCTCTAATGTCCAGCAGGAGGAGACGCCACTTAAAGCTGCATTCTCTCTAATGTCCAGCAGGGAGGAGACTCCACTTAAAGCTGCATTCTCTCTAAAGTCCAGCAGGAGGAGACTCCACTTAAAGCTGCATTCTCTCTAATGTCCAGCAGGAGGAGACTCCACTTAAAGCTGCATTCTCTCTAATGTCCAGCAGGAGGAGACTCCACTTAAAGCTGCATTCTCTCTAATGTCCAGCAGGGGGAGACTCCACTTAAAGCTGCATTCTCTCTAATGTCCAGCAGGACGAGACTCCACTTAAAGCTGCATTCTCTCTAATGTCCAGCAGGAGGAGACTCCACTTAAAGCTGCATTCTCTCTAATGTCCAGCAGGAGGAGACTCCACTTAAAGCTGCTTTCTCTGTAATGTCCAGCAGGAGGAGACTCCACTTAAAGCTGCATTCTCTCTAATGTCCAGCAGGAGGAGACTCCACTTAGAGCTGCATTCTCTCTAATGTCCAGCAGGGGGAGACTCCACTTAAAGCTGCATTCTCTCTAATGTCCAGCAGGAGGAGACTCCACTTAAAGCTACATTCTCTCTAATGTCCAGCAGGAGGAGACTCCACTTAAAGCTGCATCCTCTCTAATGTCCAGCAGGGGGAGACTCCACTTAAAGCTGCATTCTCTCTAATGTCCAGCAGGGGGAGATTCCACTTAAAGCTGCATTCTCTCTAATATCCAGCAGGAGGAGACTCCACTTAAAGCTGCATTCTCTCTAATGTCCAGCAGGAGGAGACTCCACTTAAAGCTGCATTCTCTCTAATGTCCAGCAGGAGGAGACTCCACTTAAAGCTGCATTCTCTCTAATGTCCAGCAGGAGGAGACTCCACTTAAAGCTGCATTCTCTCTAATGTCCAGCAGGGGGAGACTCCTCTTAAAGCTGCATTCTCTCTAATGTCCAGCAGGGGGAGACTCCACTTAAAGCTGCATGCTCTCTAATGTCCAGCAGGAGGAGACTCCACTTAAAGCTGCATTCTCTCTAATGTCCAGCAGGAGGAGACTCCACCTAAAGCTGCATTCTCTCTAATGTCCAGCAGGAGGAGACTCCACTTAAAGCTGCATTCTCTCTAATGTCCAGCAGGAGGAGACGCCACTTAAAGCTGCATTCTCTCTAATGTCCAGCAGGACGAGACTCCACTTAAAGCTGCATTCTCTCTAATGTCCAGCAGGAGGAGACTCCACTTAAAGCTGCATTCTCTCTAATGTCCAGCAGGGGGAGACTCCACTTAAAGCTGCATTCTCTCTAATGTCCAGCAGGAGGAGACTCCACTTAAAGCTGCATTCTCTCTAATGTCCAGCAGGAGGAGACTCCACTTAAAGCTGCATTCTCTCTAATGTCCAGCAGGAGGAGACTCCACTTAAAGCTGAATTCTCTCTAATGTCCAGCAGGAGGAGACTCCACTTAAAGCTGCATTCTCTCTAATGTCCAGCAGGAGGAGACTCCACTTAAAGCTGCATTCTCTCTAATGTCCAGCAGAAGGAGACTCCACTTAAAGCTGCATTCTCTCTAATGTCCAGCAGGAGGAGACTCCACTTAAAGCTGCATTCTCTCTAATGTCCAGCAGGAGGAGACTCCACTTAAAGCTGCATTCTCTCTAATGTCCAGCAGGAGGAGACTCCACTTAAAGCTGCATTCTCTCTAATGTCCAGCAGGAGGAGACTCCACTTAAAGCTGCATTCTCTCTAATGTCCAGCAGGAGGAGACTCCACTTAGAGCTGCATTCTCTCTAATGTCCAGCAGGAGGAGACTCCACTTAAAGCTGCATTCTCTCAAATGTCCAGCAGGAGGAGATGCCACTTAAAGCTGCTTTCTCTGTAATGTCCAGCAGGAGGAGACTCCACTTAAAGCTGCTTTCTCTGTAATGTCCAGCAGGAGGAGACTCCACTTAAAGCTGCATGCTCTCTAATGTCCAGCAGGAGGAGACTCCACTTAAAGCTGCATTCTCTCTAATGTCCAGCAGGGGGAGACTCCACTTAAAGCTGCATTCTCTCTTATGTCCAGCAGGAGGAGACTCCACTTAAAGCTGCATTCTCTCTAATGTCCAGCAGGAGGAGACTCCACTTAAAGCTGCATTCTCTCTAATGTCCAGCAGGAGGAGATGCCACTTAAAGCTGCTTTCTCTGTAATGTCCAGCAGGAGGAGACTCCACTTAAAGCTGCTTTCTCTGTAATGTCCAGCAGGAGGAGACTCCACTTAAAGCTGCATTCTCTCTAATGTCCAGCAGGAGGAGACTCCACTTAAAGCTGCATTCTCTCTAATGTCCAGCAGGGGTAGACTCCACTTAAAGCTGCATTCTCTCTAATGTCCAGCAGGAGGAGACTCCACTTAAAGCTGCATTCTCTCTAATGTCCAGCAGGGGGAGACTCCACTTAAAGCTGCATTCTCTCTAATGTCCAGCAGGGGGAGACTCCACTTAAAGCTGCGTTCTCTTTAATGTCCAGCAGGCGGAGACTCCACTTAAGGACTTCGATCCTTCCACAGCGTTCGGTCGCACCTTGCTAACAAAGCTAAATTAGCTAGCTAACTTAAGGTGCAAACTGTAGCGTCCAGAGCTCACCAGTTGGCAACAGCCCGCCTGATGACTCCTGTTAAAGCCTCAGGACTTAGATCCTCTATCAGTGTGTTTTCACTTCATCAGAGTTCATTGGGACATTGTGGTCGAATGAAAATGTCTTCAGCGTTCGGTTGCACCCTGCTAACAAAGCTAACATTAGTTAGCTAGGTCTTTGCACAGTGTCACTGAAACGACAGCGGCGTGCTGTGTAGTAGAAGTGTATTACTTGTACACCTTGCAACTGCTACCACAACTAATAACATACTTTCTTGTGATTTGAACTGCCGGCTGCTGCTGTCTGACTCAAAATGATGGTTGTATGATGAGTAATTTCTCCCCATGCAGCTTTTGATTTATCTATTGGAGCTAATTAACAAGTCATTAAAGCGCTGGTTGAACTGTGAGAAGTGATTGACTTTTCCAAACTCTGAATGTCTTAATAACAAACCTTTGTATCCTCATGATTATGGATGTATACAGATGTTATAGAGCTGTTTTCGTCAGCGTGAGGTCTGCGTCATTAATGTACTGACGTAAAAGTCACCTCCAGAGAGATAAAATCAAGAAGAAATGTCGGTTTTGAAGCTTTCTTCTTCTCAGATGAACCTCTGAACCTGAGCTAAGAACGCTCCGCCGCCTCCACCAACCTCCCGTCAGAGTTTGGACTGTAAGTGGTGGCGACGGCGGCGCACCGTTGAGTGTGTAAATGGCGTAAATGAGTTATGGGGTTAGCTCTTAAGGGAAGTTTATTTCAAAGTCACACATACTCTGGAGATCAAGATTAGAGAACCAACGCTGTGTCCCAAATCACGCACTACAGTGAGTGCACTGACACCCGTGCACTGACATTCGTGCGCTCGGTTTCCTTTGGACTGACACGATCAGTTCACTCACTTCCCCCAGTGAGCGCCATCTGAAATCACACACTGCCGCCCTGCATTTACCAGAAATGACCATCGTATTTCTTCTTCTGTTCTTTTTCTTAAAGCTTTTCCAAAAACACTTCTGACGTCAAATGCTTCAGCACACCGCCAAAAATCGTGGTGATCCCCCTCTAGCTGTTGCCGCTCCGTTGCGCTGTTGTTCCACCATTTTCCAGTATGAATCAAGTCCCGCCTCTTCCACTACGTAGACAAACTGGCGGCCATTGAGGGCGATTAGTGTCCATCCATGTAAACTCAACGGTTTGACTGTTTTTGGGTGTGTGTGGTTGGATAAACGCAGTACACTGCATTTTACAGACCTCCGGTGTGAACGCACGTCCATCCTCAATAAAGCTGGTTTGAAGTGCGCAATTTGGGACACAGCACGAGTAATTATACTTGACATGGGTCTTCCCCGAGGCCTCCTCCCAGCTGGACGTGCCTGGAACACCTCCCTAGGGAGGCGCCCAGGGTTCATCCTTACCAGATGATCCTGAACCACCTCAACTGGCTCCTTTCAACGCAAAGGAGCAGCGGCTCTACTCCGAGTTCCTCACGGATGCTGAACTTCTCCCCCTCTCTCTAAGGGAGACTCCAGACCCCCTCCTGAGGAAACACATTTCACACGCTTGGACCTGGACCTGGTTCTTTGGGTCCTGACCCAGCTTTCATGACCACAGGTGAGGGTAGGAACCAGGACTGAGCGGTAGATCCAGAGCTTTGCCTTCCTCAGATCTCTTTTCGTCACAACGGTGCGGTAGAGCGACTGCAGCTCCGCCCCCGCTGCTCCGATTCTCCGGCCAAACTCACGCTCCATCGTCCCCTCACTTGGGAACTGGGTCAAAAGGAAACAAAGAATTTTAAAAACACCTGTTTGCATGTGATGATGTACCTCTACAGTGAAGGAGTATTAACATTTACAAAGCTGTTACCTCCTGTTAACTGTGTCTTAATTTAATTTTTACTACAAATTTAGTTAATTGACAAACCTGAACACTGAAGCGTCTGTTTAAAAGGTTTTTATCGAGCCTCAAATGTAAAAGTTACACAAACCAAACCTCCTCTTGATTTATGTCCCTACTTCATCCCCACTCTCTCGTATCCTCCTCTCTCCTACTCATGTGCGTGCAACTTGTGTTCTGCAGTGAGGGCAACAAACAAAAAAAATCTAGTTTACATTGTACGTTGCACCCTTGAAGTCCTCCACGTTCGGGGGGGGGGGGGGGGAGCTGGCTGCCGGTGACTGAGCCGGGCCCTCGGGGGACGTCACCCGCTCTCCGGTTGCCAGATGCTCTGCCAGGTCACGGCAAACGCCACCTCGACAGCAGCAGCAGGTGGCGGTTAAAGTTTGCCAACAAACTGCTGGCAGCGGCGGCGTGCTTACTTAGCCTCTGCCTCCAGAAAAGGCTTGGCAGCGCGGAGGAGCCGCTGTGTTAGGAGGCTGATACGCCTACGAAGAATGAGACTCAACAAAAGCTCCTCTCTCCGCCTCTCATCTCCTAATACGTGTTTCTTTGGGACACTTTCTGTGAGCTTCTGCACATACATTACATTTCTCAAATACCAGGCGTTAAAAGCCATTAACTGATCTAACGCTAGTATTTGTGAGGTCGGTTCCTTTAAACTCTTTCAGGAAGAGTTAATTACGTAAGCGGGAGCCTTGTTTGTTTCTTTTCTGTGCACTTTAGAGCCCTGCGGTGTGATCCGGATTAACTCAAGGCGCGCAGACGCTCAGACGTGCAGACGCTCAGACGTGCAGACGCTCAGACAGACGTGCAGATGCTCAGACGTGCAGACGCTCAGACGTGCAAACGCTCAGACAGACGTGCAGATTCTCAGACAGACGTGCAGATGCTCAGACGTGCAGACACTCAGACGTGCAGACGCTCAGACGTGCAGATGCTCAGACGTGCAGACACTCAGACGTGCAGACGCTCAGACAGACGTGCAGACGCTCAGACGTGCAGATGCTCAGACGTGCAGACGCTCAGACAGACGTGCAGATGCTCAGACGTGCAGGCGCTCAGACGGTCAGTCCATGTAAATCATAAATAAGTCAGAGAGTGTGGTCTTTACCTACTCTGTAAAGTGTTCTTTGCTGCACTTCGATTATTCCGCAGAAGAATATTAACAGTAAATAAAAGCAGAGATCAAATGTTATCTTCCGAGAAGATCACGCAGAAGCTGTTTGAGTCTATAAATCACTCCGCGCTGTGACCTTAAGTGACTGTGATTTCTGTTTTTATGGTAACAGCGTTCGGCGTCACATGACGGTGTGTCGGGTGTCTGTGTCAGTGATAACCTTCAGAGAGTTATCGGCTCCGTCTGCGGCTCCCCTCGGCTTCACGACGAGCTCACACGAGTGCATCAACACGTCGTTTCTTCTCCGATCTGGATCTTAGCAGCAGGGAAATAAGGATATTTTTTAAAAAGAGATAAAAGAGAGAGAGAGATCACCAAAGCAGCGGGACGACAATTGTGTTTTTAGTAACGTGAGACGCAGTAAAATGTCCTGCAGTCTGTAAACTGTCTAAACTCCTCCTGAGGAGGATTTTCAACAAACACTGCATCCCTGTGTATTTCAAACCCGGTAACACACTCAGACAGAGACTAGTACATCCGAAGGACAGAACACCACACCACCACAAAAGCAACCTGGTTTATGCTGTCCAATGCAACGAGGAATGCAAAGATCTTTACATTGGAGAAACAAAACAACCACTGCATAAACGCATGGCCCAACACAGGAGAGCTAACTCCTCAGGCCTGGACTCCGCTGTCCACTTACACCTCAAGGAGAAAGCCCACTCCTTTGATGACAGCAATGTCCAAATCTTGGACAGAGAGGACAGATGGTTTGAAAGAGGAGTAAAAGAAGCCATCTATGTAAAAGTGGAGAAACCATCGCTAAACAGAGGAGGGGGTCTGAGACACCACTTATCTCCAATTTACAATGCTGCCCTTTCATCCCTTCCCAGGAGATTCAACAATCTAACCTCAAAGGACAACTGTTCACACATGGCCCGGGTGACCCCAACGACTGTCGTTCAGACTCAATAGAGCACTAACGACGTCGAAACCAACTGCCCACCACCGACTGTCACTCTAACGACGGGCGTGGGCACTTGGAGCACAAAGGGTTTCAGTGACATCATCGGCCTTGTGAGAGGTTAAATACCTGGATCTCACACCAGTTAGTTGGACCAGTCCCAGCCTGGTCAGATGCGTACATGAACTGATGAAGCCTCTTGGATGAGAGGTGAAACGTCTTCCTAGACAAAGAACCAGTCCAGCTGTTTTTGACTGAAATTGCTTTGAGGATAACGACGACCTGGACGAATGAGAACATTCACAGGCTTACACAAATAACAGCAAACACAGTGGTTTAAAATACAAACGTGACGCTAAAGAGTTAAACATGAGACGCACTGGAATCATTGGAACTGAGAAGAGAAGAGAGTGAAACAATAAAGGGAAATTGATTGATTGAAGATTGTCCACTGTGCAAAAAAAACCCACATTATTTATTTCCATATTATTTTCTGGCACTGAAAAGGGACTGAAGAGCCGCATGTGGCCCGAGAGCCGCGGGTTAGACACCCCTGGATTAGTCCAATAACAAGAAGAATTGCATTCAAATGTTGCAGTTTTCTGTGCAAATGTTCTTGTAATGGGTGCTGCCTGAAATAAATGAAACAAAGAAGAAGAAGAAGAAGAAAACAATGCAAAGTACTAAATATAGTTTTTGGTCAATAATGTGTAATATTGTAAGAAGGAGATTTTAGCACTGTTATTAAAAACAAGGGGGAAATAACGTGAAAGGGTGAATTTGTATTGTTCAACGAGTTCATCGTTTTTTTTTCTTGCTGAGTCATCGTGTCATTTGTCACCAATTATACAGTTTTATTATTATTTTAATTTAGAATTTAGTGAATTTCATAAGTTTGTGGGTAATTTCCAGAGGATTGAACCGCTCTGTTAGTCGCAGCAAAGATAACTGAACAGCAAACTCATCTCATCTTCAGCCTCTTATCCGGGGTCGGGTCTCGGGCGCAGCAGCTCCAGCAGGGGACCCCAAACTTCCCTTTCCCGGGCCACATTAACCAGCTCTAACTGGGGGATCCTGAGGCGTTCCCAGGCCAGTGTGGAGATCTAATCTCTCCACCTGGTCCTGGGTCTTCCCCGAGGCCTCCTCCCAGCTGGACGTGCCTGGAACACCTCCCTAGGGAGGCGCCCAGGGTTCATCCTTACCAGATGATCCTGAACCACCTCAACTGGCTCCTTTCAACGCAAACTCAATGAGTACAATATAAAGAGTAATATAATGAGGCTTATTCGTGGCTCCAGATATATAATACACATTAAAGATCATTTTTGTGTTTGTGTCACCTGTCAGCTGAAGTCCTGCCTTCAGGCCTCTCAGATCTCATATCAGCGACCACATGCACTGAGGCGGCCCGACAGTCCCCGCGTATAAAAGCTCTGTTCAAGGAAACTCAGCTCTGTTCAATAACTCAGCGGCGTCGTAAACACATTCATACATATGGACGAAGCGCCCGCAACGCTTGTTTGAGCTGAATGCTGTTTTCAGCCGCAGCAGCAAACGGCTCCTGTCTTGGTTATTGGCTGTGCTTACGGGGCCTCTGGGTGCCATCAAAGATTCAGGTCAGCCGTGGGCAAGCTTCCCCCAATCAACCAGGAGCCGGTCGGTCACCATGGAGACGAGGACGCCGCCGGGTCGACTGCTCGCCAGCTGAGGAGTGAAAAACAAAATGCGAGACGTCCCCGATGTCTCCGCGAGGGATCAGGAACTCCCAGACTGAAGCTCCAGCCCGCACAACTTTACGGATCAATTTATTCATGGGTTGTGTGATGGGGGACAGAAACTGTGCACACACACACACACACACACACACACACACACACACACACACACACACACACACACACAGACTGCAGTTTATCTCTGATATTACATCATCCCCTGTTTTCCTGATACAAAGCAGAATGCAAACAAAAGAGAAACATGATTGACTGTAAAAGTTTAGTCATTTTGCATCTTTTTGTGGTGGTTTTGCATCTGTTTTTAGTCATTTTGCATCTTTTTGTGGTGGTTTTGCATCTATTTTTAGTCATTTTGCATCTTTTTGTGGTGCTTTTGCATCTATTTTTAATCATTTTGCATCTTTTTGTGCTGGTTTTGCATCTATTTTTAGTCATTTTGCATCTTTTTGTGGTGCTTTTGCATCTATTTTTAGTCATTTTGCATCTATTTTTAATCATTTTGCATCTTTTTGTGCTGGTTTTGCATCTTTTTTTAGTCATTTTGCATCTTTTTGTGGTGGTTTTGCATCTATTTTTAGTCATTTTGCATCTTTTTGTGGTGGCTTTGCATCTATTTTTAGTCATTTTGCATCTTTTTGTGCTGGTTTTGCATCTATTTTTAGTCATTTTTCATCTTTTTGTGCTGGTTTTGCATCTATTTTTAGTCATTTTGCATCTTTTTGTGCTGGTTTTGCATCAATTTGATGAGATGAGATGAGTTTATCCAAGCTCCCCGTAACCAGAGCAAGGGAAATATAGAAATATAACGTGACTACACAACAATAACCTACATCTTTCGTAGCGTTATCGTGCATTTCCTGAGGCGTTTGATGCCCTTTAGGCCTTCCATACAGGAAGTCTCCTGTCGTAACCTCTGTTCCCACTGAGGCGAGTTCATATGTGAAGCCAAACCGCTACTATACCCGAATTATTTTCTAGTTTTAACAAACCAACCCTCCTGTTTATGAGACTAAACAACATGTTAAAGATCCTGCAGCGTGCGTTTGTTGTCGGATCCTCTCTCTCTCTCTCTTCCTCCCCTCCTCTGTCTCAGCTGTCGGACTCCCCTCAGCCCTCAGAATAATCATCGTCTGTCACTGATGACTGAGGCGTCATTTAGCCAAGTGTTTTCCAGGGAGGTTCCCTGCGGTTATTTCCATCAGTCACACCGTTAGATTTCCCCGCAGCTCTCTTCGCTTTGGAGGAGCCGAAATATTAAGAAGGTAACAGCGAATCAGATTCCACCTCCGAGGGGGAAACGACTCCGGCGCTCCGCTGTGACCGCTAAACCCTAACACCACACACTGAATATTGGAATATTTTATCCCGAATGGAAATGAAAAGAAGCTTCTATCGTCTCACAGCTCTCTCCCTCCACAATTCGTAGGTGTTTAGCTAACAGCTTCTTCCTGAGTCACTTGCAGGATAATTAAAAACAGCAGAGTCAGTCCCTCTCTGTGCAAAACCTAAGCAATCATTGCTAAAGAGGAGTGAGCCGCGTGGAGCGTCACATTCTGGGACTCATTGTACTTGTTTGGCTTCCAGCTCAGTCAGTAAATTATACCTGACAAGATTTCCTGAAACACATCTGGCTGCCCAGCTGCTCAACCCCCAAAGGTCCCGAACCAAGACCAAGAAAAGACTCTCGTCTCTGCGAATTTAATTCAGTGATAAACAAAGTGATTTTATGGGAATCTTTGTTTTTTAAAAAGTGTATCAGTCTGCAGTAAAACTTAATCATTGGTTGCAAAGGTCACACAAACACATCGCAAAACATTCATCATTGAAACAAGTTACATTTACGACAGTGTGCCTCGAGGTACCAAGCTACTTATGCTAAGCTAACATGAAGTTACCGCGTTAGAGTTCGGGTGTTTTTGGAGGAACGGCCCGTTTGGGAGAGGTGGTCTTTAGTAAAGCACGTTTGCACGTGTACGTGCACGAACGTGCGCACGTGTACGAGCATGAGGCCTACGGCGGCTCTGAGGTCATTTCCTGTGCGCCTGTTGGGACATAGAAAAAAGAAGGAGGGACCATGCGCGGACATTTCAAACAATGGCGGTGAAAGGTTCACGTTGGTGTGATGCGGAGGTGGAGTGTTTACTGCAGATTTGGTCGATGAAAAGATTCAAAAACAGTCGACAAGACGCACAAAAACTCCGAGGTCTACGGAAAGATCTGGAAACAAAGCCACGCATCGCCATGACGTCATCAATGCGTGTGACGTGTTACGGCGTGATGACGTATAGGCAGCAAGAAGCATTCTCCGAGGCCCAGGTAGTGTGAGTACAAACGGGCCTGGAGGGGGGGACAAGGACCCTAAAGCACGGGGCACGGGACGGACTCACAGTGGGAGGGCGCCCTTAGACCACGGGGAAACGTTTGATGATACACTCTACACAAATCTGTAAATTGATTCAGTAAAAGTCAAATCAAAAGTGTCGTCACATCACAAACAGACAATAAAACCTGTAACTTCCTCCACAAAGACTCAAATGAAGCAATTGAATCATTCACGCATTAAAAAATCTATTAAAACTTTCTTGACAGCATCGAAACTGAACAGAACAGCGTAGGAATGTTGGGTATTTGACTCTGCTGATCGGCGACCCCCAAAAAAATGTGTCTATAACCCAATTCGGGTCCCGACCCAAACTTTGGGAAAGACAGATCTTGCCGTCAGAAGTCGTTTCCAACAGTGACCTGAAGCCGTTATGTCCCTTTCTTCCACCAGACTCAACAACGCAACAAACACTTGTGATATAAAATGTGTTTGTCGAAGGTCCTGGTGAAGAGCGCACAGAAAAGACCAGAGAGAGAGAGAGAGGGAGGGAAATACCCGCGGATGATCGCCGCCTTATGACATCCAAACGAAGTGTTCTGCAGAAAAATAACTTGGCACTTCGCACAGAGAGGAGCCAGATGTCACACAGTTACACACAACATAGTCATTGTGGTTCTAGTCCTATGACTTCATGTTCATGAGCAAAAATAAGGCATTTTTAGTTCTGAGGCCTGATTTTCACACTTTACTGCAGCTGTTGAGACTGAATGTAACGTCCTGTGTGAGCGCGGGACTACTCCCCTGTCCCGAGACCTGGGTACAGCATTCCCTGCATTCGTGCCCTCAGTGGTGCACGAAGACAAATGAGGTCAAATGCCGTGTTTAAAAGTACCCGGATGATCAGTGTAAGGCCCACTACTTCCTGTTTGAATGGGGAGTATGTGAATATAGGGCTTCTTCGCCTTTTAAGTCCAAGTACAGGGGAAGAGGGACAGTATGTGGGGGGAGGCAGAGAGAGGGGACGACCCTGTGAGCTCAGTCCACCCCCAACTAGATCAAAATTTGGGGGTGAAACGAGTCACTTCATGGGGGACAAGACACTCAAAAAATGTATCCACAGATTTAGTTTTGGTGTTTAGTGCCACTGCACCCCACCCTCGTTAGACCATCCTAATTGCTGAGCTCCGCTGTATAGTACATCACTATACTTACTATTATGTACTATATTATATAGTTTATTATAGTATATCGCACAAATAGTGAGGGATAGAAATGACTGCGATAGAGGGCGCACTCACACTGTCCATCCGTACCGTGCCCAAGTGCAACCGTACCGCGTCTAGGAGCGGCCAGTTTGCCGTCCACGGCCCGTTTGGGAGAGGTGGGCTTTAGTAAAGCACGTTTGCACGTGTACGAGCACGAGTGTGCGCACGTGTACGAGCAAGAGGCCTACGGCGGTTCTGAGGTCATTTCCTGTGCGCCTGTTGGGACGTAGAAAAAAGAAGGAGGAACCATGCGCGGACATTTCAAACAATGGCGGTGAAAGGTTCACGTTGGTGTGATGCGGAGGTGGAGTGTTTACTGCAGATTTGGTCGATGAAAAGATTCAAAAACAGTCGTAAAGACGCACAAAAACTCAGAGGTCTACGGAAAGATCTGGAAACAAAGCCACGCATCGCCATGACGTCATCAATGCGTGTGACGTGTTACGGCGTGATGACGTATAGGCAGCAAGAAGCATTCTCCGAGGCCCAGGTAGAGTGAGTACAAACGGGCCTGGAGGGGGGGACAAGGACCCTAAAGCACAGGGCACGGGACGGAGGCACAGTGGGAGGGCTCCCAGAAAGTACAGATGAAAACTATTAAGTCTGTAAATCTGGAGAAAATGTTCGGGAGGTGTTGCTGCATTTTAATTTTCAGACATTTCTTTTCTCACACTTTTTAAAATGACTTGTGTCTCGGTGAGTTTTTCAAATTTTTGGAGGTTGTTTAAATAAATCGCTCCAATGAAATGAAACGACTTTGTGGTCTGACTGACATTTAAAGACGTGCTGCATTTTTACAGATGGCATCTGAACCCAAGAGCCCCGCGGTTCGACGGCTGCAGCAGCACTTTGTATGTGAGGAGCAGGGATTTCAACACCTCCAGATCACCACATCAGCGCTAACAGTGAAGCCCATCAGCTCTGTGATGTAGCTGTTATCTGAGCCCGTGCTATCTGCTGCGGGCTTCCTGACTTCACCCCTTATCTCTAACTCTCCCCGTCTCATTTTTCCGGGACTCCTCCGCTCCCTCATCTTTTCCAGATTACTCTCCGCCTGCTGCCAGAGGACGAGGCACTAAATGAGATTAGTGCTGGTGGCTGAGGGAAGCCCTGGCCCGAGGCTCTGCGGGGTTTTCGGGTGAAGTGATGGAGTGAGGGTGACATTCAGTGAGTCAGTCGGGGAGGAAGACAAAAGGCAGAACAAGCCGTCCTCTGTCCCTCTACGTACAACGCGCTCTCTCTTTGTGAGAATGACAACTTGGAACAAAATCCAATTTCACGACACTGTTACAATAAAATAAATAACAAACAAATAACAGCTTCTCCTCCGCCGCCATTGGACTCCGCGGATGCCTTCATTTACCTCTCCGCGCGGCGACGCGGCACACACAGATTTGTGCCTTCATGAATAAGCGGATACATAAATAACGCAGATAGCATGAATTATTCAAATGCTCCAGCGACGACGTAGGTGGGAGCGGAAGCTAACCGGCTCTGACAAGAGACTCACACGGGGAAAAGTAATAAAGGTTCGAATAACCTCGGCGGGTCTGCAATCACTTCGCTTTAATCCGAAGACGCTGAGTGCGTTCCTCTGAACAGACACGTGTTTTTATGAGACTGTCCTGCTGCTGCTGTCGCTCCCGCCGGCTCCACGGCGCCTCGTGCTAAAGGGAAATCCTGCTATTTGCAGCTAATTGAGGACATTTTCTATCCCTTTAATAACATCAGCGAGACGTCGCTTGTGTTCTTCTTTGCTTTTTGTCCTTTCTCCGGACAATCTGAGGCACTTTTGAGGCACGGTTTGAAACCCAATTTCACATCTTTATGCAAACTGTGCGAGTGCCTTTCAGTCTGATGTGTTGCAGAAGTTTAACGCTTGGTCAAAACGGCGGCGTCTCTTCTCATTCGGCTGTTTTTAAGCTGCTCAGGAGCCGGTGGGCAGAGCAGGCGGGGACCTCAGGAAACTTCAAATGTTGAGCTTAGGAAATGATGTGCACATGATTTCACAGGCTGTTGGACGAAAACTTTTCTGTGCGTGCTTAAAAGGAGTCGTGTGGCATTGGTTCCACGGATGGTGTCAAACCAGATCGAGCATCATCGTGGGAAAGTTTGGAAAAATAAGATCAGGTTAAGGACCGAATTGGCACAACGACAAGTCCACCTCGTGAATTGATCCGACATCACTCTGCCGATTAATAACTCCCGTACATGAAAACCAACGCGGCCCCCAGTGACAAACACTGTTACATGCGTTCCTTGTTGACGTCACAGAACAGTCGTGCTGTTATTATACACGCTTAAGTCGGACATGTTGTAATTACTCTCTGATTGTAATGCCAATAAAAGCTGCATTAACCCTCCTGTTCTCCTAAGGGTCAATTTGACCCCATTTAATGTTTAACATCTCTAAATAATGTCATTTATTTTTGTGTTTTTTTGCTTTATATTTATGACTTTTCCTCATTTTATGGGGACGACTCATAAAAAAACCTAAAATTATCATGATTATATATATTTTTTTATTGTTCTTATCGTACATGTACTTGTGGCATCGGTGTTCCTTTGGGTCAGTTTGATAATCTGGATGATTTAATCATTATTATTATTGTTTATTTTACAATTCAAATCTTATATGAGGTCAAATTCATGCTGCTGTCCTTGATAACGGACGTTACTTTCATTCCAGATGTTACAAATAACACAAAATAGCACTTAAAATAACAGACTTACTTTAAAACACACACACAGAAATCCCTCCATGCAGTTTAACATCAGTGACTTTTGCTGCACGGGTGCTGCAGCAAGGGACAATATGAGAACTATAATGTGTTCATCAAAGTTCAAAGCATGTAAACATGTTGTAATTGACCCGAAAATACAAATGTGGCCCTGAAAACTAGCAGAATAGGAACTCTAAGGTCGCACTCACACTGTCCTTCCGCACCACGCCAAAACAGGTTTTTCGGGTCAAGCCTAGTTTGTTTGACCAGTGTGAGTGCAACCGCTCCACGCATAACTGCGGCCAGCTGGCCGTCCACAGCCCGTTTGGGAGAGGTGGGCTTTTGTATAGTGCGTGCGCACATGTAGGAGCACGAGCGTGTGCAGGTGCACGAGGCCTACGGCGGCTCTGATGTCATTTCCTGTGCGCCTGTTGGAACAGACCATGCGTGGACATTTAAAACAATGGCGGCGAAAGGTTGACGTTGGTGTGATGCGGAGGTGGAGTGTTTACTGCAGATTTGGTCGATGAAAAGATTCAAAAACAGTCGACAAGACGCACAAAAACTCCGAGGTCTACGGAAAGATCTGGAAACAAAGCCATGCATCGCCATGACGTCATCAATGCGTGTGACGTGTTACGGCGTGATGACGTATAGGCAGCAAGAAGCATTCTCCGAGGCCCAGGTAGTGTGAGTACAAACGGGCCTGGAGGGGGGGACAAGGACCCTAAAGCACGGGGCACGGGACGGAGGCACAGTGGGAGTGCAGAAACGACTGGACGCTTAAATGCTTTGCAGTCGTTTTTTTTATTGTATTTGTACTGAACGCAGAAATCAGGAGTTAAAGACGTGGAAGTGCAGATTATATCAAACATGTTAGCGCAAAAACCTTCTGGGCTCTAAATAAAAAATCAACAGACTCTTCTTTCTTTCTTTGCAGAGAGAGGATGTTTTCTGTTTCTCTGAAGAAGGGCAGACGAGAGAAGAGAAGACAAGACATAGATATTTTACTGAAGTCGCCAAAGACCCAGAAAGGTCGCTTCTAAAAGGTCAAACATCGGCTTTGTCTCTTCGTTTTTCATGAGCGGCTAACTTCACTCCCTGCTGAAGTATGAGGAGAATACGCGCTGCCTCGTTAGCTCGCATGTCCTTTCTGACATCAAACCCTGGGCTATGAAGAAGCTTTCTAAGTGCTGCAGTGACCATGAATACCAGCTCCTAATGATCGCAGAAACATCCAATTCAGGGGAAACCAGCCTTGTTTTTTTCATGCCGGCAGAGTTATGTCAGAAAAGAGGGAAGCTGTATTTCAAACGTATTAATCTGACTGGTATGCAACGCGAAAAGCCGGATCTATGAATATTTATCTGCTAAAAGTACAAATCAGTTTGCCGGCAGCTCTGAGCAGCAGTTTAATCTCAAGGTCCCTGATGGCTACATGAAAGCCTCTTGCTCCCTCTTTGATAATGCAGCTCCTGTTTGGTACAAAAATACTCTCCACTACAAAAGCCCATATTGTGCAAACTGCCACTTGAACTCTAGGAAAGAGCGGCCCTCTCTCGTCTTTCTTTAAAATATATTCCTCAGCCAATCAGTGAAGGCCGGCTGCGAGCGGAGCTGGTGGCCGTCTAATGAAAGACAGCGTCTGCAGCAATCACTCGGACATCTGCCGCGGCTTTGAGGCGAATCATTGTCTGCTCCGTGTGTCTGTCCACCCCAGACGATCGCCACGGGCTATGAGCCGGGCCTCAGCTGTCGGAGTCGAGCTCGCGTCGTACAAGGAGGGAACTGTTCAGCGGGGAGGAATCTGCTCCGTGGAAATCGATGGAGGACCGGAGGGGCTATCTGTTGACGGTGGGTGGGATGAAAGAGGGGGAGGTCTGCGGACCATCACGGGCCCGCCAGATGAGTCTACTGCTGCAGGGGAAACAACAATCACAGGGAAAGAAGGGTTGCTTGAAATGGTGGGCATGCTTGTGATGCAGTACTGAAGTATGCGGTGTGTTGGGTATGAGGTCATAAACTCTAGTCTTCCTTCTACAGCGTGCCTCTCTGCAGACAAAGGCGTGGGAAGACGACGTGGATACAGATATTAACTGATACAAACTTTGGATAACTGAACACGTTATTCCAAATTAAACCTTATAAGCTGTCCAAATGTGACACCTTCATGTGATCAAGGTGTCACAACATGTCATTTCTACATATTTCGCAAATTTGTTGAGAGTCAGTGGAAATTAACTTAACATGGTTTCCTAAATATATAAAGTCTCTAGTTTTAATGCAGAAATAACAGAAATTAACAGTTTCTTGACGTGACACTTGACTTCAGGGGCTCCGTACACCACACTTTATTTGTTTGAGCACAATTTCAACCTTAAAAACGTCCTTTTTTCACATGAGAAATAACTGCTTCAAAGCCCTTTTAGCCTGTTTTACATCTTGTGTTTTCCACCCAATGACTCAATCATTGTCAAACAGAGACTTTTTTTAGTGCCCTATCTTTTAGACATCGCATCATCTCATCTCATCTTCAGCCTCTTATCCGGGGTCGAGTCTCGGGGGCAGCAGCTTTAGCAGGGGACCCCAAACTTCCCTTTCCCGGGCCACATTAACCAGCTCTAACTGGGGGATCCTGAGGCGTTCCCAGGCCAGTGTAGAGATCTAATCTCTCCACCTGGTCCTGGGTCTTCCCCGAGGCCTCCTCCAAGCTTTTAGACAGTTGGGGCAAAAGTTACCTGCCCATTTTCTACACTGACAAAGATGAAAGCCTCCTAACTTAAAGTTTTACTCGATTTCCTTGTCTATAAATTTGGATTATCAGCACTTCTTCGGCATTGCGATGCTCCGCTGAAGTTTCACAGCGGGGCTTATGCGTCTCCATCTTTTCTGACCTATAATGTCGTTATAATGTTTTATAGTCATGTTTAATGAAACCAAAGCGTCAAATAATGAAGTCCTTGCATTTAGACGTAAGCCCTGGCGACCGTCTGGGTCGGCCGTGCTCAGCTCTGAACGCTAGGGTGTCGGTTGCTATTAGGTATTTTTGAACAAGGTACAAATAGTTAAAAATTGTGTCCTGACTTTCACCTATTGGTCACGCTGCTGCACACAGGCTCAAGCTGTAAGCTGTGAGTTCATAAGATTTGAGATAAGTTGCTTCTAGCGGCCTCTTTGGCGGTAAGATGTAACTGCAGGCGAGCCGGTTCTTTCACAGCCTAAATCTTGTCAGGATCACTATGTGTGCATGTGTGTGCACCAAGTACATCGTTTTAACTCACTCAGTCTGAGTGATGGAAATCTTACGAAGTACGACTTTAATGCGAAGAACCACATAATCTTGTTGGTGATCCCTTTAGCTTTGGAGCTGGAGGTTTAAGTCAATGATCTTTCTCGGACTCGTGGTGTAACACAACTGTATCGTTAACTGTAAACCTGACCTTTAGGGCGCCCTCCCACTGTCCTTCCGCACCGCACCCCGGGCTTTAGGGTCCTTATATGACGCACAAAAACTCCCAGGTCTACGGAAAGATTTGGAAGCAAAGCCACGCATCGCCATGACGTCATCAATGCGTGTGACGTGTTAGGCAGCAAGAAGCACTCTCCGAGGCCCAGGTAGTGTGAGTACAAACGGGCCTGGAGGGGGGGACAAGGACCCTAAAGCACGGGGCACGGGACGGACGCACAGTGGGAGTGCGCCCTAAATGACCACAGAGAGACACAAAATAACAAACAAAGAGCTAAAACCATCACAAAGTCCGTGTCTGTGGAGGAAAGCTGGGGGCCTTTTCATGTCCGTACCCAGACGCCCACCGTCTCATAACGCCGCCCGCGACTTTACAGAACTGTCCTCAGTTATTTGTAACGTGAGGACAGAAATGATTAACATTTAATAAACATTATCCCCCTGACCAGACTGCGTCTTTTTCAGATTTGGCGGTTTCACACAGCACTTAGTGTCGACGGTCGCATTAATTAGCAGGGCTGTCGTCCACCCACGGCCACACAAGAGAAGAACAGGAAGCCACTCGAAATCAACAGGCATCAAACCCGCGGCGCCTACGTTCACTCCAACACTCAGCCAACCGTTTGAGCCAACATCGCTGCCTCGTTAGAGATCCAACAACAGCCTGTTGTCCCGCTGAATTACACTTGTTTACTGACAACAAGCTAAAGCTTTTCAAGAGTTAGAGAGAAAGGATTCATCTGAAGCCAGAGTCACGAACACACTCAATGTTTTTTTATTATGTTTCTGGAGAAAGTGACATTCAAATGTGACCATCGACTCCAAAACTGGCTCCAGGGACAGATATTTGTTTTTCATTTGTTTATTTGTTATTATTCATTCATCTTCAACCGCTTATTATTAATATTATTATTATCGTTTTTATCCCAATTAGCCGCGGATAACTACTTTTTTCCTGGGTCCACATAATTCAATTCAATTCAATTCAATTTTATTTTATTTTCAGTACCAAATCATAACAAAAGTGATCTCAGGACACAGCAGTGGTGTCAAACTCCAACTCACAGTGGGCCAAATTTAAAAACTGGGACAAAGTTGAGGGCCAAACTCAAATGTGCATGTGTTTCCTTTCTCTCCAGATGTGTAACGTTGGACCTTTCCAGTGCAGGTCCTTGTTCTTGTCGGCTTCGTCCAGCGCGTTAGTGCGGATCACTTCTTCATTCAGCTCCTTTTGTGATCACTTCCGTTCTGTAGTTCAAACAAGTCCAAACCTACTTCCACCAACGACTGTCGTTAAGACTCAATAGAGCACTAATGAAGTCCAGACCTACTTCCACCAACGACTGGACCAGGACCAGGCTGGGACTGGACCAGCACTAACAAAGTCCAAACCAACTTCCCACCAACGACTGTCACTCTAACGACGGTCGTTGACACTTGGAGCACAAAGGGTTCCAGTGACATCATCGGCCTTGTGAGAGGTTAAATACCTGGATCTCACACCAGTTAGTTGGTCCTGGTCCTGGTCCTGGTCCTGGTACTGGTCCTGGTCCTGGTCCAGTCCCAGCCTGGTCAGATGCGTACATGAACTGATGAAGCCTCTTGGATGAGAGGTGAAACGTCTTCCTGACAAATAACCGAGTCCAGTTGCTTTTGACTGAAATTGCTTTGAGGAGAACGACGACCTGGACACATGAGAACATTCACCGGTTTAAATCCTGATTTTTGACTTTGTTAAGCACAGGTTGGTCGCTTTAAAGCATACAAACACTTGATTTAGTTAATTTTGCATGTCTGGGGCTGTTGGCGTGCTGTGGTGGATGACATCACGCCCCTTCCTGTGGGAGGGATTCAAAAGCTCACATGACGCCGTCGCTAACTGTTGCACTACGGGTGAAAACTAATGAAAGCGCCTCTGAGCGAATCGGGGGAACAATTTTGCTCCCTGTGATGCTTTAGCTCGCCGCCTGCCGCCGCTGGCAGCTGCTGATGGAGATGATGGCGGGGATGATGGCGATGATGATGATGATGATGGAGGTGATGATGATGAGGATGCGGCAGAAGGCCTGCAGGAGTTTATGATCCGTGCAAATGGAGGAATCTGCATATTGTTGCATATGAGTTTGCCTAATGGACGCCTACACGCTGAAGTGATGATAATAATAGAACATGGAGCGCAAGCTAACTGCTGTAAAACACACGCGCTGACACACTGACACACACCTCCTCAGTCCTGTTGAATCACGGGGAGAGGAAAGCAGAGGAGGAAAGGAGATAGAACAAAAAGAAAGGAGAGAGAGAGAAGAGAAACAAAGGAAACAACACAGGAGAGAAGGAACGATATTTAAGGAAAAAAGGAGGGGAAGAGTGTGAGGTCAAGAGGGAAAAGAGAGGAAGAAAGGATGAAAGATAAAACTAGGTATAAGAAGAAGGAAGGTGGAAAAGGAGAGGAGGAAAGGGGGGAAAGGACGGACCAGGGGGAGAGAGGAGATGATGAGAATTGGGGTTTTCACTCCCAGGGCTTCAAACACTGACGTTTTGTCACGGCCCCCTCGGATACAGATGGTGCGTCTGTTTGAAACGCACTCTGAGTACATTTTGTCCGTATTTCTGCGCGTAACCTGCAAGCTTGCAGATACGGAACAATACGGACCAAATGTTGCAGTACCACTGCAAATCGTGGGGGCAGTGTCGAGTACTGCACCAGCAAAAATGCCATGAATAGCAAACACAACGCGAAAGAAGCGAATGGTGACCGCTAGTCGTTCAGCCCAACTGACCGGGGCAATTTGCGGGTTACAGCGAGTCATCGACGCCCCGACGGACGTCCTGAAATACTGAGAGAGATGTTGGTCGTCACTTTGTCTCATCTGTCAAACCAATGTGTGGAATTCTGCGTCCACACTCTGGGACGTCTTTAGTGTCTCACAGACCACCGCCGTCTACAACGCTGCCGCCATTTTGACTCCTTCTCAACAGACGCAGGGAGATTATCCTGCAAAACGACTTAGAGTAGATGCAAAACCACCACAAAAAGATGCAAAATGACTAAAAATAGATGCAAAACCACCATAAAAAGATGCAAAATGACTAAAAATAGATGCAAAACCACCACAAAATGAAGCAAAATGAGTAAAAATAGATGCAAAACCACCACAAAATGAAGCAAAATGAGTAAAAATAGATGCAAAACCAGCACAAAAAGATGCAAAATGACTAAAAAAAGTTGCAAAACCACCACAAAAAGATGCAAAATTACTAAAAATGAAAGGAAACAAGGAGTAGAGAAGGAGAGGGGAGAGGAAACAGATGAAGAGGGGATCAGACAAAAGGAGTGAGACTCCAAATATTTGACGCTGTTCCCTTGACCTTTGACCTCCCCTTCCAAGCATGCTGCAGGGTTCAGATCCACACAGACACACACACACAGTCAGACACACACACACACACACACACACACACACACACACACACACACAGCATGGTCTCTGGACTTCTGCCAGGCATTAAACCCTCAGCAGAGATGCAGATGAAGGAAATCCTGTTGACTCTGAGGTTTGGCCAACAGCAATTAGTCTGTTTGTCTGCTCTGGTGTGTGTGTGTGTGTGTGTGTGTGTGTGTGTGTGTGTGTGTGTGTGTGTGTGTGTGTGTGTGTGTGTGTGTTTGATGCACATTAGCAGCTATAGGATGTTTTGTTTTTGCTGTCATGTTGCAGAACACACTCAGCGTGTTATATTTAGGGGCCGACGTTAGCAGCTTTAGAAGAAAACATGCTAACGTCAATAATCGTGATGTCTAAATCTCATACCGTGACGTCCACGGTCCCACTGACACATGCAGGTTTGAGTGCTCTTGACACCACATATACACGGGTAACTGTAAACGAACATCTTTCTGTAAGCGGACAAGTGTGCATGATGTCATCTTTGACAGCCGTCTGCATGCAAACGTAGCCTAAGGCCGCCCTCCCACTGTTCCCCCGTCCCGTGCCCCGTGCTTTAGGGTCCTTGTACCCCCCTCCAGGCCCGTTTGTACTCACACTACCTGGGCCTCGGAGAATGCTTCTTGCTGCCTATACGTCATCACGCCGTAACACGTCACACGCATAGATGACGTCATGGCGATGTGTGGCTTTGTTTCCAGATCTTTCCGTAGACCTCGGAGTTTTTGTGCGTCTTGTCGACTGTTTTTGAATCTTTTCATCGACCAAATCTGCAGTAAACACTCCACCTCCGCATCACACCAACGTGAACCTTTCAACGCCATTGTTTTAAATGTCCGTGCATGGTCCCTCCTTCTTTTTTCTACGTCCCAACAGGCGCACAGGAAATGACCTCAGAACCGCCGTAGGCCTCGTGCTCGTACATGTGTGCACGCTCGTGCTCGTACATGTGCAAACGTGCTTTACTAAAGCCCACCTCTCCCAAACGGGCCGTGGACGGCAAGCGTGCCGCTCCTAGACGCGGTACGGTTGCACTCACACTGGTCAAAGGAACCAGACTTTGACCGGGGAACCTGTTTGGGCACGGTACGGTAACTCGGCTGAATCCAAAATTGGGATGGAGGGTAGATGGAGGTGGGGTGAGGTGTTAATGAAACCTACGGTCTCCTGTGACGCCACGCACCTGTCGGCCTTAATTACGCAGAACTTTGAGCCTTAATAGAAGATGTTCATGAACGAGGAAATTAGTTAAAGCGACTGAAACCATTTTTTGTTGCAGGCTGGAAACACGTTTATTTCTTCTGTACAGTTGGGCGTTTTAACATGGGGGTCTACGGGTTGATATGCTTTTCGGAGGCAGCCTCAAGTGGCCCTTTGAGGAAGTGGTTGGGTAAAACTAGCAGCTCTATTATATATGGCTCATTGAATGTTTCTCCACCCTGTCACCAGATCACCATTGGTCAGCCAAGTCCAGACCTCGTCCCCTTTCTTTGCAGTACCTTTTATCTTGTATGTGGTTAATGTTCGCAGCTACAGAACATGCACTAGATTTAGTTATTTGCAGCAACAGCCGGTGATAATTTGTGTTTGCTAACCTGAGCATCTGCAGAACATCCTGTTTGTGTTGTGTTCCCATAGTTACGATGATAAAATGGACAGTTTTTCTTTGTTTGTAGCAGATGCAGGATGTATGGTCCATGCATACTGTGGTCACTGGTTGCTTCACAGTGTTGTGTATTTAGTGTTTAATTACACACCAAAGTAACAACGTACACAATCAGTGAAGAAACCAAGCATTTAACAGCTAATGAGAGCAACTGTTGTTCTTATTGGGCTCATGTGGGGCCGGCACATGCACTCGGTTGGACCGTGGTTCAAGTTTCCAACCTCAGCCTTCACCTGTTCCAATCACCTGTCCACCAGCTGCTCCTCGTTCCCCAATCAGCCCAGCACTCGTTAGGTTGATCTGGGTCCCTCTACCTGTTGTCCTGACTGTTGCTGTGTTTTATTAGTCACTCACCATGCACTCTTCACTTCCCCGCATTGTTGGATGGTGGATATTACCCACAACGCATTCAGGTTTTGCATTTGGTGCAAGAAAATACAGAACACCCATGGTAAGGTGGCACTCATGTACAACCTGTAAAACTCCGGTCACTGACCACCAAAGATGGAGAAGGTGAATAAAGAAATATAATAATTTAGCCTTGTTAGCAGGTAGTTTCTTCAGAAAACCTCATTGATAGATTGATATTCTGCAGTTAATATTTAGATTTTAGACCCAAATGATGAATGCATGGGGGAAAAAATCTTTCATCCATTCATCTTCAGCCTCTTGTCCCTGTCGGGGTCGTGGGGGAGCTGGAGCCGACCCCAGCTGACATCAGGCGTGAGGCGGGTACAGGACAGGACGGCAGTCTATCACAGGACACATAGAGACGAACAGAGACAGACAACCATTCACACCTACGGGTGATTTAGAGTCATCAATGAACCGAACACCTGCACGTCTTTGGACTGTGGGAGGAAACCGGAGAACCCGGAGAAAACCCACGCAGACACGGGGAGAACATGCAAACTCCACACAGAAGGGCCCCAGCTGGGATTCAAACCAGGAACCCTCTCGCTGTGAGGCGACAGTGCTAACCACCACAACACCGTGTCGCCCCAGGGCCCTCTTGAACATATCCAGCTAATAGCTAAGCTAATTATAGGTTTTTGTAAGTTTTAGTGACATGAGTCTGCAGGTGTGTCTGATGTTTGCTTAAAAGCAGTAATATTAATTATAGTAAACTTTATTTGTACACCTTCTATACAAGCAATGAAGCACAAAGAACAAAACGCATGACATCAAAAGACATAGAATGAACATATAATGTGGATACAACAGTGTGATTAATGTCTGCACAGCTCTCTGTCTTCAGTGTGTTGACGCAGTGAAGGGCTTCGTCTCTCCTGGCTGCGTTCGGTTTCCATTTCTTCCCGACAAACAAACAAAACATGCTTTGATTTCAACTAAAAGCACAACAAAGCACAAATTAAAACTTTAAACTGCTGATAAAAAACCAAAGAACCAGAATATTACTCACGAGTGAAACAATACGCGCCCACGGGGACGCACAATACAAGTACAAGAGAGTCATTAAAAATCACACCGAAGCAGAAGGCTTTGAATTAGTGACGTGGAGGGAAACTTCTGAAGATAGACTTATATGTGGGGGGCTAAAAAATTAATTGGAGCGTTCCTGAAACCACCAGCAGGCAACACAATCAGTGATGTTGTGTTTGAACCCAGAACATCAAGGCGGTATCAGAAAACACATTTCCTTTAAGTTGATTTCTGCTGTAAAACCGAATTAGTGCAGTGGACCCTCCACGGACCTACGGACATCCTTCCACCACAGGACCTTTATTTCAGGAATAAAACGTATACTGTATTGGTCCTCAACCCCCGGGCTGTGAACCCCCGTAGGCCTCATGCTAATACACGTGCGCGCACTCGTGCTCGTACATGTGCAAACGTGCTTTACAAAAGCCCACCTCTCCCAAACGGGCCGTGGACGGCAAGCGTGCCGCTCCTAGACGTGGTACGGTTGCACTCACACTGGTCAAAGGAACCAGACTTTACCTGTAAAACCTGTTTGGGCACGGTACGGATGGACAGTGGGAGTGCGCCCTAGCTTGAATCCAAAAATGGGATGGAGCGTAGATGGAGGTGAGGGGGGCTTAATGAAACCTGCAATCTCCTGTGACGGCCCGCACCTGTCGGCCTTAATTACACAGAACTTTGAGCCTTAAGATGTTCATGAACGAGGAAATAAGTGATAGCGACCGAAACCATTTTTTGTTGCAGGCTGTAGACACGGCGTTTTAACATGGGGGTCTACGCGGATTGACTCGCTTTTGGGAGGCAGCCTCAAGTGGCCATTTTAGGAAGTGGTTGGGTAAAACTAGCAGCTCTATTATATATGCTTCATTCTCCACCCTGTCACCAGCTTCACCATTGGTCAGCCAAGTCCAGACCTCGTCCCCTTTCTGTGCAGTACTTTTTATCTTGTATGTGGTAAATGTTCGCAGCTACAGAACATGCACTAGATTTAGTTATTTGCAGCAACAGCACCGGTACCGTTCCGCAGATCAATTGGTACCGGGCCGCCCATGAAATAATTAATTATTTCCGTTGTATTTATTATCTGAGTCTGAACAATCTTTTATTTTGAAAAATGACCGGATTCATTCGGTTACATCCCGGTCATTTGAGCGCTAAAAATTTAACCTACAAGCTAGCAACATGAGCCGAAAACAGACTGCTCTGGAAAGTTAGGGAATGAGTCCTGACCCCAAGTGAAGGAGTTCAAGTACCTCGGGATCATGTTCACGAGTGAGGGGACGATGGAGCGTGAGTTTGGCCGGAGAATCGGAGCAGCGGGGGCGGAGCTGCAGTCGCTCTACCGCACCGTTGTGACCAAAAGAGAGCTGAGGAAGGCAAAGCTCTGGACCTACCGGTCAATCTTGGTTTCTTCCCTCACCTGTGGTCATGAAAGCTGGGTCAGGACCCAAAGAACCAGGTCCAGGTCCAAGCGTCTGAAATGTGTTTCCTCAGGAGGGGGGCTGGAGTCTCCCTTAGCGAGAGGGGGAGAAGTTCAGCATCCGTGAGGAACTCGGAGTAGAGCCGCTGCTCCTTTGCGTTGAAAGGAGCCAGTTGAGGTGGTTCAGGATCATCTGGTAAGGATGAACCCTGGGCGCCTCTCCTAGGGAGGTGTTCCAGGCACATCCAGCTGGGAGGAGGCCTCGGGGAAGACCCAGGACCAGGTGGAGAGATTAGATCTCCACACTGGCCTGGGAACGCCTCAGGATCCCCCAGTTAGAGCTGGTTAATGTGGCCCACCAAAGGGAAGTTTGCTGCCACTGTGACCCGACCCCGGATAAGAGGCTGAAGATGAGATGAGATGAAAGCACAGCCTTACAGATTTATTTTGTATCCCCTAAAACTTTTGCTAAGGAGACACTTCCTCATATTTACCAAAGTAACTCTTTATGAGCTGAAACGTTCGCAGCTCCAGAACATGCGGTGTGGTTGGGTAAAACTAGCAGCTCTGTTATATATGGCTCATCGAATGTTTCTCCACCCTGTCACCAGCTTCACCATTGGTCAGCCAAGTCCAGACCTCGTCCCCTTTCTTTGCAGTACCTTTTATCTTGTATGTATATATATTTATCTTGTAGATTGAGTTATTTGCAGCAACAACAGGTGATAATTTGTGTTTGCTAACCTGAGCATCTGCAGAACATCCTGTTTATGTTGTGTTCCCATAGTTACGGTGATAAAATGGACAGTTTTTCTTTGTTTGTAGCAGATGCAGGATGTATGGTTCATGCATACTGTGGTCATTGGTTGCTTCACAGTGTAGTGTATTTAGTGTTTAATTACAGACACCAAAGTAACAACGTACACAATCAGTGGGGAAACCAAGCATTTAACAGCACATGTACTCGGTTGGATCGTGGTTCAAGTTTCCAACCTCAGCCTTCACCTGTTCCAATCACCTGTCCACCAGCTGCTCCTCGTTCCCCGATCAGCCCAGCACTCGTTAGGTTGATCTGTGTCCCTCTACCTGTTGTTCTGACTGTTGCTGTGTTTCAATAGTCCTTCAACATGCACTCTTCACTTCCCCGCATTGTTGGAGTGAACCACAGTTTTGGATTTGGAGCAGATTCGATTGGTTTTAGTCAGAGTGTACATAAACCTAGTCACCGTTTTAATCACACCCTCGACCTTGTTTTGGCTTACGGTGTGGAAATCAATCACTTAATAGTCTTTCCACAGAATCCTATTTTATCCGTCCATTATTTAATAACTTTTGAGTTCATATTATAGGACTACTCACCACTGGGCAAGCTAGATGTTCATCTGATCGTGCTGTAATTAAATTAAAATTAACTGTTGTGAACAACAGTCGTCACCCCAGAGGTGCATATTACCCACAACGCATTCAAGTTTTGTATTTAGTGCAAGAAAATACACCCATGGTTAGGTGGCAGTAATGTACAACCTGTAATACTGCGGTCACGGACCACCAAAGATGGAGACGGTGACGTTATGAGCTGAAATACGTGCAGGTCATCATCTGTGTGTTTTAGAGAGGAGAAACTTTCTGTGGCAGACTGAAAATCACAGAAAATGCAGTCTAAAAATAATTTTTATCCCCCTACGGTGGTGTTGGTGGTCAGCACCGTCTCCTCACATCAAGAGGGTTCCTGGTTTGAATCCCAGCTGGGGCCCTTCTGTGTGGAGTTTGCATGTTGTCCCCGTGTCTGCGTGGGTTTTCTCCGGGTTCTCCGGTTTCCTCCCACAGTCCAAAGACGTGCAGGTGTTGGGTTCATTGATGACTCTAAATCACCCGTAGGTGTGAATGGTTGTCTGTCTCTGTTCGTCTCTATGTGTCCTGTGATAGACTGGCGTCCTGTCCAGGGTGGACCCCGCCTCACGCCCGATGTCAGCTGGGATCAGGTCCAGCCCCGAGCGACCCCAACACTCAGAGAACCGCAGTTTTTGGCATTTCCTGATTGGATCAACCAGGAAGTCGCTGTGGTCGGGGCTTGATCTGATTCAGTGAGAGGAGAATTTAACTAAAGTTATAGTGAATCACACCTGACACAGAGCTATGGAGATTGATCTGACAGGGCGAGAAAGTGGCCTAACATCACTCAAGCAGTCAAGTTGTGTGTGCTGCCGAAACGTACGATCGTTGGTAAAAATGCATTGGTTGCAATCTGGTATTCTGAATGTATTCATTTAACCAAAAGACTGAGTAATGAGAGGTAGCGTAACATGAAGACACAGTATTTTCTTTGTTTATGACCAGCAGACACGCCTTAATGTGGAGCCCCCCTGTATACAATGCATTAACCCCAACCTTACACTTACAGCCATGCCTTCACACACACACACACACACACACACACACACACACACATTTAAACGAGTGGATAAATTGTGAGCGATGAGGTGAACTGGGAATTCCAATGAACTGCGGAAAATGTACTTTTCCCTACAGTCAGTTCATCAGTTTAATTACTTCCTCTAAGAATTCATCAAGAAATTGGACTTGGTCTTAATTAAAATGTTAGCTCGTAAATGTTCCCCTTCTCTAATCTCCCTCAGCTGATCTAAAACATATTATTTCTGCTTCCAGGGCGACTGTGTCCACAGATGTGAGGGGTTTTGGGGGCTTTTTTTGCCGGGCAGACAGTCGTCAAGGCTTCAAGTGAACAGCTAATCCTCCAACTATAAAGGTCTGTGTAACCTTTCTAACACAATTTCACAAAAGACTGCTCTGTTTGTTCTGCTCGCAGAAATAAAGCTAATTACAAAAACCCGCCCAAACGTCTTGACCTTTCCCTCTGGGTAATTGCAGCTTCTCATTTCTGTTCTTTATTTCCCCCCTTCTCTTTCTCCCCAGCGTGTTTGTCTTTAGCGCAGCCTCAACCTGCTTCGCTCTCGTCCTCCGTCAAGCGCGGAGAGATCTAAAGATTAATTTCAGCTTCATCTGAATGCAAACACAGCCCGTCCTTTGCCGTGTGAAGGTCACACGCCGTTTGATTATGAGAAGTTAAACTGGCCCCCTGTGATCCCCTTTATATACACTAGCCCCGTGTGTAGTTTGCAGTAGTTTCTAACTATAAAACTATTAAAAATACCAACACGCAAATGGAAATTCATTGGTCAGTGAGTGTAGGACGCTGCTGTCCCGTGATGTACCCCCAACAGAAATATGGCGTCCTATTTCCATGTCGACTCTGTGACAGTTGACAACTTTAAAGACCCAATAACTTCTTACCAAACAAATTACATTTCATAGAAGAATAAGCCGTACAATGTGCTTTACACAAGGTTGAAATTAAGTCAATGCACGGTCAGTGTTCGGGCGTGAGGCGGGGTAACAGAGACAGACGACCATTCACACATAGGGGCAATTTAGGGCGCACTCACACTGTCCATCCGTACCGTGCCCAAACAGAAGTCTAGTTCGTTTGACCAGTGTGAGTGCAACCGCACCGTGTCTAAGAGCTGTATGCTTGCCGTCCACGGCCATCCATCTGCAGCCTCTTGTCCCTGTCGGGGTCGTGGGGGGCTGGAGCCGATCCCAGCTGACATCGGGCGTGAGGCGGGGTCCACCCTGGACAGGACGCCAGTCTATCACAGGACACATAGAGACGAACAGAGACAGACAACCATTCACACCTACGGGTGATTTAGAGTCATCAATGAACCGAACACCTGCACGTCTTTGGACTGTGGGAGGAAACCGGAGAACCCGGAGAAAACCCACGCAGACACGGGGAGAGTCACGTATCCGGGATCGGGTCGCCGGGGCAGCAGCTCCAGCAGGGGACCCCAAACTTCCCTTTCCCGGGCCACATTAACCAGCTCTAACTGGGGGATCGTGAGGCGTTCCCAGGCCAGTGTGGAGATCTAATCTCTCCACCTGGTCCTGGGTCTTCCCCGAGGCCTCCTCCCAGCTGGACGTGCCTGGAACACCTCCCTAGGGAGGCGCTCAGGGTTCATCCTTACCAGATGATCCTGAACCACCTCAACTGGCTCCTTTCAACGCAAAGGAGCAGCGGCTCTACTCCGAGTTCCTCACGGATGCTGAACTTCTCCCCCTCTCTCTAAGGGAGACTCCAGACCCCCTCCTGAGGAAACACATTTCACACGCTTGGACCTGGACCTGGTTCTTTGGGTCCTGACCTGGTTCTTTGGGTCCTGACCCAGCTTTCATGACCACAGGTGAGGGTAGGAACCAGGACTGAGCGGTAGATCCAGAGCTTTGCCTTCCTCAGCTCTCTTATTTGCTAAAAGGATGAATGCTTCTTTTTTAAATGATATGAATGTTTCAAACCGTGTAACATCCGTCTGGTTAGTGTTTTTAACTTGATTTGATGTAATTTCAATTTGATATGATGTGATTCTGGGAACATAAAAGAACAAACCAGTGAAAACAAACAAACCAGTGGGGACGGAGAATAAAAATAGACACACACACACACACACACACACACACGGACACCATGAGTCTGAAATAATTACGTTTGTGTCTATAAAAATCTGTCTTTATCAGGTTTGACAGTGATTATTTCCCCGCTGACTCCTTTGAAACAAGGAAACGGATCCTTTTTACAGCCTCCCGTGTTTCGCTCTCACTTGATTTGATCCTTGTTTTTTTCTGTCAGTTTTTATGATACAAACAACTCGTTTTGATGCTTTTCCATTTCTTTCTTCCTGGATTGTTTCACTTAAGAACTCACAAATTGCCAGAAACGATGACTACCCGCTGATTTCTCCGTACTCGGCCTGTCAGTCAGCGTTAACACCGAGCTGTCAGTCTTCAGTCTTCACTCAGCTGCACAGAGAAACAGAACGGTGACAGACTCTGACAAATCATCCGGTGTTTGTTTTGCTCCCCCTCCCCCATAATCCAACCCATAAACTTCCACTTTGTCTTAATTTTTTTAATCTGCTTTAACGACTGAGCCTCCCGACAGTAAAACCAGCGTCATAATGACCATTTAAACGCATTAAACACAGAAATGAGCAGCAGGCTGGAATTTGGGTGGATGAAATGACCACTCACACCAAACACACTCCAGATGTTGCAGCTTAAAAGACACATGTGAGTGTTTAAAATGTGATAAATGAGCTGATCTTTTGTTGGATGCCCGCTTTCTATTTAGCGCTGTGATGGATGAAGAACAGCTGATTCATGAAGCTGAGATTATTCATGCATTCATTCATCTTCAGCCTCTTGTCCCTGCCGGGGTCGTGGGGGGCTGGAGCCGATCCCAGCTGACATGGGGCGTGAGGCGGGGTCCACCCTGGACAGGACGCCAGTCTATCACAGGACACATAGAGACGAACAGAGACAGACAACCATTCACACCTACGGGTGATTTAGAGTCATCAATGAACCGAACACCTGCACGTCTTTGGACTGTGGGAGGAAACCGGAGAACCCGGAGAAAACCCACGCAGACACGGGGAGAACATGCAAACTCCACACAGAAGGGCCCCAGCCTGGATTCAAACCAGGAACCCTCTTGCTGTGAGGCGACAGTGCTAACCACCACACCACCGTAGGGGGATAAAAATTATTTTAGACTGTCTGTGATTTTCAGTCTGCCACAAAATGTATCTCCTCTCTAAAACACTTTAGTAAAGCACGTTTGCACGTGTACGAGCACGAGCGTGCGCACGTGTACGAGCACGAGGCCTACGGCGGTTCTGAGGTCATTTCCTGTGCGCCTGTTGGGACGTAGAAAAAAGAAGGAGGGACCATGCGCGGACATTTCAAACAATGGCGGTGAAAGGTTCACGTTGGTGTGATGCGGAGGTGGAGTGTTTACTGCAGATTTGGTCGATGAAAAGATTCAAAAACAGTCGACAAGACGCACAAAAACTCCGAGGTCTACAGAAAGATCTGGAAACAAAGCCACGCATCGCCATGACGTCATCAATGTGTGTGACGTGTTACAGCGTGATGACGTATAGGCAGCAAGAAGCATTCGCCGAGGCCCAGGTAGTGTGAGTACAAACGGGCCTGGAGGGGGGGACAAGGACCCTAAAGCACGGGGCACAGGACGGACGCACAGGGGGAGTGCACCCTAAAGTGCCAGGTGCAGATCTATGTCTCTCTGTCTCCCCGTGGACATCTGTTTCATAAAGACGACACTTTAATGTGACATTAACGCTCAGCTGTGAGGAGAAATACGGATTATTGATATATTATTGTTTTATCGCCGTTGTATCTCTCTCTCACTTCGATGTCGATCCCATTTCAACGCGACCTTTCACCTCCCGCCTCTGTCAGACCCTCGCACACAGAAAATAACAGTGTGCGCCCACAGATGCAGCAGCGGCGGCGGGGATAACTATCTCTAATTCATATGCAGCTACCTGTGGAAACCACTGCTGCTTTTAATGGATCTGCTGCGACCAAACACTATCGCGCGTTCCAATTACTTCACGCCAAATTAAACGGCGAGGTTTCCGGAGCGAATTAATGCATATTAATGAATCTGTCAGAAGGTGGAGGCGCAACGTCGCGGTGAGCCTGAAGATGGTCGACCGCTGACGCTTTGATGGTAAATAATAAATAAATGAAAACTTACCGTTTTTTTAATGAGGAGCAATTTCCAGTTTATTACTGACTATTGTTCGCCATTAATGTTTAATCAACTGCTGCTGCTTCATCACTCTCCGGCACACGGCGCTCCCCGTAATGATCCTTTTCTTACAGCTGCTGCTGCGTTAGACGTGTTCACATGTTGAGGATTCATTGGAGTGAAAGGGAGCCTGGAACCAGACCTGACGCACAGACGACGAGCAGGGATGTCAACATGGGAGGATCATGTTGACAGAGTAGTAACTTCTTTTGTTTTTATATAAAAAGATTATTAATTATATTGAAAACCGTATGTAGATGGACGGTTTGCATCGTTCAGTCTTGAGAGAGAGAAACTTCAGGTGAATCGTACAGATGAGGCACGAGGTCTGATCCCAGATTTAAAACTTTGAAACGTGTCACAAAAAGCATCTTTAGGTGAGTCCGTCCGTCCGTCAGTGAGTGTGTCTCAATTCTCCATGTGGGGCCTTACTCACAAAACACAGAGTAGTTAAGACCTACAGAGTAGATGGCGTTTCACTCTTATTTTAGGACTCCTTACTTTCTAAGATAGGTGTAATTCAAAGCAATTAAGTGGAAGTAGCTCCTAAATCTATAAAAACGTCACTCAAGGCGCTCTTACACTGTCCATCCGTACCGTGCCCCAACAGGTTTCACGGGTAAAGTCTGGTTCCTTTGACCAGTGTGAGTGCAACCGTACCAAGTCTAGGAGCGGCACGCTTGCCGTCCACAGCCCGTTTGAGAGAGGTGGGCTTTAGTAAAGCACGTTTGCACATGTACGAGCACGAGCGTGTGCACGTGTACGAGCACGAGCGTGCGCACGTGTACGAGCACGAGGCCTACGGCAGTTCTGAGGTAATTTCCTGTGCGCCTGTTGGGACGTAGAAAAAAGAAGGAGGGACCATGCGCGGACATTTCAAACAATGGCGGTGAAAGGTTCACGTCATTGTTTGACGTGTGATGCAGAGGTGGAGTGTTTACTGCAGATTTGGTCGATGAAAAGATTCAAAAACAGTCGACAAGACGCACAAAAACTCAGAGGTCTACGGAAAGATCTGGAAACAAAGCCACGCATCGCCATGACGTCATCAATGCGTGTGACGTGTTACGGTTCTGAGGTCATTTCCTGTGCGCCTGTTGGGACATAGACAAAAAGAAGGAGGGACATCCAAAGACGTGCAGGTGTTCGGTTCATTGGTGACTCTAAATCACCCGTAGGTGTGAATGGTTGTCTGTCTCTGTTTGTCTCTATGTGTCCTGTGATAGACTGGCGCCCTGGCAAAGAAACTCTGCACATAAACAACCGTAGGGGTTGACTCCGGTACCGCCCACGTCACGATAATAATACCTCTGTATTATTACAGCGCCACGGTAACCCTCATGCAGACGGACGGAGCGCCCGCCTCCCTCGTCTGAGAAAACACAGCTCGGCCTTTTTCTTATTTTGGAGCGGGGTGAAAAATGAAGCTCACATGCTCTGCTAAGTCAGGATGGCATAGATCCTCTACTCAGTATCTGTCTGGAGACTTAGCTGCCAGTCCTTTTACCCTTGTTGTTGTTTTACAGTTCACGCTTTCACAGTGTAGCAGCATCGTCGTCAGGTCCGTATGATAATAACCCCGAATCTGGGAAACGGCGTGAACACTGCAATATAATGATTAAAAGGAAACTCACAGAGAAACCTCCTCCAACCTGTGACCTCTGAGCAGGTGACAGGTGAACCTCAGTGACTCAGGATGAAGACAGGTGTGTGTGTGTGTGTGAGTGTGTGTGTGTGTGTGTGTGTGTTTACTGGAAGTGCTCCCTTGTTGATCCAATTTCCATTTCCCTGTCGCTAATCTGCTTTACATAAGGAAACAGGTCTGTTCCTCCCACTGGAGCCTGCAGCTCCTTTGTGACTGTGTGTGTGTGTGTGTGTGTGTGTGTGTGTGTGTGTGTGTGTGTGTATATGTGTGTGTGTGTGTGTGTGTGTGTGTATATGTGTGTGTGTGTGTGTGTGTGTGTGTGTGAGAGGAAGTAGTTCAAACAAAGCATGCATTGCATTAGTGAAGTCATTTTAATACACATATAGTCATTAAACTGGAAACAAAAGTGATGGAGAAGAGAGTTCTTAGTGCAGCTGTTCTCTCCTCAGTTTCCTGCAGCGATCGGTGTGTTGGTGAAACCGAATCCTCACCGGATGAACCGTCTCACATCCGGCCCCTTCTGCTACGTCCGCTACCTGTTTCACCAGAGCACCGTGGATTCATCCGGAGCTAGCAGCGCCCAAGACGTCTTGGATATTTGACTTTAAGTCCGGATGTAACGCTTTACAAAGTATATCAATCAATGTATAAGAGTGAATACATCAAACTTGGTACTTCGGCCTTACACACACACACACACACACGCATGCACACGCGCACACACACACACACACACAAACACACACACACACTAAAGCCATTACAGCTGCATTACTTTAAGAGCCTTTTAAGAACATGGCAGATCTCATTTAGAGCGTCTCTCCGTCCGGCAGACACTCACCATCACTCCTGTCTTTCCACTCCTCCACTCATCTGTACGCAGGGAGGTTTGGAGCGGAGGAACCACGAGGGAGGGATAAAGGAAGAAAGGAAGGAAAGAAGGAGGGATGGATGTTTGAAAAGTTCACCTGCAGCGTAGCAGACGAAGGGAGAGAGTTCTCCAGGTGGTCTGAAGCCAGTCTGACTCTGTGATTGGTCCCCTGGGTCTGTCAATCACGCCTGGGAAGTCAGGTGTGACCACCCTTCTTGCTTCAAGATTGACAGCAAGTTCTGCCAATTAGAGTCCCAAACACACACACACACACACACACACACACACACACACACACACACACACGCTCAGTCTATCTCCGGTGTTTCTGCAGCTGTCTGCTCACCAAGGGCGGATTTTAGTCATTTTGGGGCCAAACACAGACATGGGGCCCCCCACGTGCATTACTGATATTGTTTTTTTTACCTTGTGACTGGATCTGTCTGCGACAGATTTTGTCGCCATGACAACGTTGTGAGCGTGCAAGATACAGTCATGAAGCGTTAAGGGTGTGAAGGAAGACGTTTGACCTCTCATCCAAGAGGCTTCATCAGAGTGTTTACTGCAGATTTGGTCGATGAAAAGAATCAAAAACAGTCGACAAGACGCACAAAAACTCCGAGGTCTACGGAAAGATCTGGAAACAAAGCCACGCATCGCCATGACGTAGAAGCATTCTCCGAGGCCCAGGTAGTGTGAGTACAAACGGGCCTGGAGGGGGGGACAAGGACCCTAAAGCACGGGGCACGGGACGGATGCACAGGGGGAGGGCGCCAATAGTCCTGCTCATGTCCTGAGCACCAGATCGGAGGCAAATCACCACCGACTGGGACTCCATGAGCCAACAAGGCCATAAGACACTGCTGCAGGGGAACCAGCCTGCAACAACAGGAGCTTCAGACGGACCCTGCCGTCCTGGACAACAGGGAAGCAGCGAAGCAAAGCCCGGCTCCTGGAAGAGAAGCTGCTGCTGCCGGCTGTGTGGTTCCAGCCCTCGGTGTTTGATACCGATGCACCCTAGAGCGTCCGTTTCAAAGGCACCGGGCTTTCAACTGTAAACCCATTCGCTGTGATAGTAGATATCTGTGCAAACGCTTCACATGTGTGTGTGTGTCCCCTCCGTTTGTGACGCTCCACTTTGGTGAGAAGCTGGGATGGGAACAGGGTTGCAGCTGGTGGTGCATGTCCTCCACTCAGCCGTGGCTTAGAGCCAGAGTGGGTCGTTTTCCATTCGAGAGATCGAGACAGTGGGAGTGCGCCCTGAAATACCTTGTGACCTGCAAATCGCCAAAGCAGGTTTATTGGGTTTATAATAATAATATTAATAATAATAGATCATTGATTGTGTTGTACTGTAAAAAACAACAACACCGTTTTAACTGTTGTTGCTGTTCCTGCATTCATAGAAGCGGATCAGAGCTCGGCCGTCAGAAGAATCCTCTAATCACTGAACACACACACACACACACACACACACACACACACACACACATGTTATTTCACCTGTCAGTATTTAAAGACCGCTGCCACCCCTTTTTCCCTCCCCGCCTTCTTCTTCCTTTTCCGTGACGCGTCGAATCTCTTCAAACCCCGCGGAGACGTTTTTTTCCAGAGGAGCTCTGAACTGCAATTTACCTTGTCGCAATCTTGAAATAAAAGTGCCTGGAGGCTTTTGTCTTTTCCTCTAAATGATTGTGAATAATCACAAGCCTCCTGATTTAAAAAAGAAAAGAGCCCTCCAATCAGGGCTGACTTGTAATGATGGCAGGTTGACAGGCTGAATGTGCCGCGGCTGAAGGAAATCCAGTTCTGATGAATTAAGCTCCTCTCTCTGCTTTTTCATGCCTCCTTTTCATGTCAGGTTTCTGTCCGCGTCAGCCCACGCCGTTTAATTGCCGCTTCTTCTCTGAGCTGCTTTTAACGGGTTGAGTCTTAAATCCAAAAAGCACACATATAGCTGACATAGGACCGCATTACGAGGACGTTCTTTTACTCCGCGCTGAGATAAAGCCCCATTAAGATCTCAGCGGCTTCTCCTCTCCTTGAAATGAAAGCGTCTGAGGTTGTTTCCTTCAGCGCTAAAGCTGTAAACCGGTGACAGACGAGCCTCGTACGTGACTTTAAAACACTGCGGCGTCTACTTTAATCGTCTCTCGATGTGCACGTGTAACTTTACACGTATTATCTTTACCTTGCCGGCTTTGGTAAACCTTTTAATCTCTCGAGTATCAGACTGGGAGCGACATCGAGGGCTTAACATGTCTCTGTTTAACGTTTACCGACTGATTTTACATTTGGATCAGAGCGTTTATGTGGTGTCTTTGGTCGTGGTCTGTACGTCTTGACTGTCAGGTCTGTACCTATGGTCTGTACGTCTTAACTGTCAGGTCTGTACCTATGGTCTGTACGTCTTAACTGTCAGGTCTGTATCTATGGTCTGTACGTCCTAACTGTCAGGTCTGTACCTATGGTCTGTACGTCTCAACTGTCAGGTCTGTACCTACGGTCTGCACGCCTAACTGTCAGGTCTGTACCTACGGTCTGTACGTCTTAACTGTCAGGTCTTTACCTACGGTCTGTACGTCTTAACTGTCAGGTCTGTACCTACAGTCTGCACGCCTAACTGTCAGGTCTGTACCTATGGTCTGTACGTCTTAACTGTCAGGTCTGTACCTACGGTCTGCACGCCTAACTGTCAGGTCTGTACCTACGGTCTGTACGTCTTAACTGTCAGGTCTTTACCTACGGTCTGTACGTCTTAACTGTCAGGTCTGTACCTACGGTCTGTACGTCTTAACTGTCAGGTCTGTACCTATGGTCTGCACGTCTTGACTGTCAGGTCTGTACCTACGGTCTGTACGTCTTAACTGTCAGGTCTGTACCTATGGTCTGTACGTCTTAACTGTCAGGTCTGTACCTATGGTCTGTACGTCTTATCTGTCAGGTCTGTACCTATGGTCTGCACGTCCTAACTGTCAGGTCTGTACCTATGGTCTGTACGTCTTATCTGTCAGGTCTGTACCTATGGTCTGCACGTCTTAACTGTCAGGTCTGTACCTATGGTCTGTACGTCTTATCTGTCAGGTCTGTACCTATGGTCTGTACGTCTTAACTGTCAGGTCTGTACCTATGGTCTGTACGTCTTATCTGTCAGGTCTGTACCTATGGTCTGCACGTCCTAACTGTCAGGTCTGTACGTCCTGACTGTCAGGTCTGTACCTACGGTCTGTACGTCTTAACTGTCAGGTCTGTACCTACGGTCTGTACGTCCTAACTGTCAGGTCTGTACCTATGGTCTGTACGTCTTATCTGTCAGGTCTGTACCTATGGTCTGTACGTCCTAACTGTCAGGTCTGTACCTATGGTCTGTACGTCTTAACTGTCAGGTCTGTACCTATGGTCTGTACGTCCTAACTGTCAGGTCTGTACCTATGGTCTGTACGTCCTAACTGTCAGGTCTGTACCTATGGTCTGTACGTCTTAACTGTCAGGTCTGTACCTATGGTCTGTACGTCCTAACTGTCAGGCCTGTATCTATGGTCTGTACGTCTTAACTGTCAGGTCTGTACCTATGGTCTGTACGTCTTAACTGTCAGGTCTGTACCTATGGTCTGCACGCCTAACTGTCAGGTCTGTACCTATGGTCTGTACGTCTTAACTGTCAGGTCTGTACCTATGGTCTGCACGTCTTAACTGTCAGGTCAATACCTATAGCCTGCACGTCTTAACTGTCAGGTCTGTACCTATGGTCTTTACGTCCTAACTGTCAGGTCTGTACCTATGGTCTGTACGTCTTAACTGTCAGGTCTGTACCTATGGTCTGTACGTCTTAACTGTCAGGTCTGTACCTATGGTCTGCACGCCTAACTGTCAGGTCTGTACCTATGGTCTGTACGTCTTAACTGTCAGGTCTGTACCTATGGTCTGCACGTCCTAACTGTCAGGTCTGCACGTCTTAACTGTCAGGTCTGTACCTATGGTCTGTGCGTCCTAACTGTCAGGTCTGCACGCCTAACTGTCAGGTCTGTACCTATGGTCTGCACGTCTTGACTGTCAGGTCTGTACCTACGGTCTGCACGTCTTAACTGTCAGGTCTGTACCTATGGTCTGTACGTCCTAACTGTCAGGTCTGTACCTATGGTCTGTGCGTCCTAACTGTCAGGTCTGTACGTCTTAACTGTCAGGTCTGTACCTATGGTCTGTACGTCCTAACTGTCAGGTCTGTACCTATGGTCTGTACGTCTTAACTGTCAGGTCTGTACCTATGGTCTGTACGTCCTAACTGTCAGGTCTGTACCTATGGTCTGTACGTCCTAACTGTCAGGTCTGTACCTATGGTCTGTACGTCCTAACTGTCAGGTCTGTACCTATGGTCTGCACGTCCTAACTGTCAGGTCTGTACTTATGGTCTGCACGTCTTAACTGTCAGGTCTGTACCTATTGTCTGTACGTCTTAACTGTCAGGTCTGTACCTATTGTCTGCACGTCTTAACTGTCAGGTCTGTACCTATTGTCTGTACGTCCTAACTGTCAAGTCTGTACCTATGGTCTGCACGTCCTAACTGTCAGGTCTGTACCTATGGTCTGTACGTCCTAACTGTCAAGTCTGTACCTATGGTCTGCACGTCCTAACTGTCAGGTCTGTACTTATGGTCTGCACGTCCTAACTGTCAGGTCTGTACCTATGGTCTGTACGTCTTAACTGTCAGGTCTGTACCTATGGTCTGTACGTCCTAACTGTCAGGTCTGTACCTACGGTCTGTACGTCCTAACTGTCAGGTCTGTACCTATGGTCTGTACGTCCTAACTGTCAGGTCTGTACCTATGGTCTGTACGTCCTAACTGTCAGGTCTGTACCTATGGTCTGTGCGTCCTAACTGTCAGGTCTGTACCTATGGTCTGTACGTCCTAACTGTCAGGTCTGTACCTATGGTCTGCACGTCCCAACTGTCAGGTCTGTACGTCCTAACTGTCAGGTCTGTACCTATGGTCTGTGCGTCCTAACTGTCAGGTCTGTACCTATGGTCTGCACGTCTGGATCTCGCTCGCATTGGTCATCGTCCTTTTGTTATTCCGCTAATATTTGCTCAACAGCGACGGATGGAAACGCGCATTAACGCGCATTTTCCAGGTCACAGTAACAGGAAGTCCCAAGACTCTGTACATCAGTCTGTTATCATCATCACAGATGGGGCAAAGCATAGGTTAGGACGCAGCATTTCCACATAACCGTAGTCTAAGTGCCTGCAACATGCCGTCCACATTGTATCCTCCTGTGCGTTCCACGCGCTGACGCAACAAAGACACTGATGAGCTGCTTTAGTCAGAGAAGAGCCAAGGACGAAGCTCTGTTGAGTCTGTTTCTAGGAAAAAATCACACAAAGAGGCTCTGAAGTTTTAAGTGCTTTCTTAGTTTGGAGTTAAGTGTTTTTTTTCCAAAGGCGGAGCGACCTTTGACCTCCCCGCTGTGGAGAGAAAGACAGCAACAAAAACACTCTTTTACCTTAAATACTCTGTATTTATTACAGTTCATTTAAGCTCACGGAGACACAATTGATCCCCGTGTCGGTCGATTGAAGGTCTCTGATTGGCTCAATGTTTGGATAATATGAGCATTGATTATTTTGGCATTTACTTCATTGATTAGCTGTTGTGTGGACGATATCGATCACTCGGGGTTCTTATTTATGGGACTCTCAATGAGTTTTCTGTCGGGTTCAGAGTCCAGACTTTATTTGGATTTGACTTCACTTTACAGATGCTGTTATTTATAATGCACAGGCGTTATTTCCTGTCTGTGTCTCGATGGTAATCCAAGTTTTGAGACTTGAGCAGGAATGAGAACTCAGATGCGAAGGTGAACAGGTTATGCATGCTTTTATTTTGAAACTTCAGCTCGTAAAAAGGCTGAAAACCAAACTTAAGCTGCACTGAGCTAGAAAAACACGAAACAGAGTCGCTCCGAACAGGAGGAAAACAAAGGGAATTGGAAATGACGTGTTTATACACGGGACAAATACGGAAAAAGTGTAATAATCAGCAAACTCTACATATTACAGACGTAGAGTTAACTGATTATTACACTTTTTCATTCCATTAAATGTTGTTGTGTTAAATAAATGATGTTCTGTGACATGTTTCTACATCAGGGTCGGATTAAAAACACAAAGTTTCATGTTTTTATTCAAACTCAAGCACTTTTCCTGACAATTTTAACCTTTTTTTAATATAAAATAAAGGTTTTTATTGAAGTTCCTTGGTTATTTTAAAGAAAACATGCTCGTACAGCAGAGGTAGTGCCACGGCTGATATTCTATCAAATTATGAACGATAAAAAATAACAATATTTCCGAATAAATCAAGTATAAACACTTTGTTCTCTAATTTTGATCTCCAGTGAATAAAATCAAAAAATGTCGATTTGCCAAAGATAATTTTCCAAAGTCAAATTTAAGCACTTTAGCATTTAAAGGTGCATTTTCCAGCACCTTACAGCTGAAAATGACATATTTATATACGGGACAAACACTGTAATACATAGAGTTTACTGATTATTACACTTTTTTATGCAATTAAATGTTTTTGTGTTAAATAAATGATGTTCTGTGACATGTTTCTACGTCAGGGTCGGATTAAAAACACACAGTTTCATGTTTTTATTCAAACTCAAGCACTTTTCCAGACAATTTTAACCTTTTTTTAATATAAAATAAAGGTTTTTGTTGAAGTGCCTTGGTTATTAAAAAAGCCTTTCCTCAGGTAACATAACAAAATATGAACAATAAAGGTTACGTCTAATCTCAGGTCGCATTGAATCGGACATTTTCCAATCAGAATCAGGCCACTTTTAAATGTGCCACTGAATCGGATACAAATCTGATTTTTTTCAGCCATTTAATGCAACTTTGACTTGATTCTGAGCCGCGCTGCACTGTTTTGTAAATTAATGACGAATAAAGTTCATAAAAAAATGAAAGTGTGCCACAGGTGGGAGCCAGGAACGGATTAAAAACAAACATGGAGGACAGCAGTGAAGCAGGCGGCCAGAGGAGGGCTAGTGAAGTTTAAGACCGCATTAGTATTTGGGGTGACACTTCGGAAAAAACATCCACTTGGATTCAAGAATGAACTGAAAACAAAAACCTTTATTTTATGTTAAAAAAAATTGTCAGGAAAAGTTTTTGAGTTTGAATAAAAACATGAAACTTTGAGTTTTTAATCCGTCCCTGACGTAGAAACATGTCACAGAACATCATTTATTTAACACAACAACATTTAATGGAATGAAAAAGTGTAATAATCAGTAAACTCTACGTATTACAGTGTTTGTCCCGTATACAAACATGTCATTTTCAGCTGTAAGGTGCTGGAAAATACACCTTTAAATGCTAAAGTGCTTAAATTTGACTTTGGAAATTATCTTTGGCAAATGGACATTTTTGATTTTATACACTGGAGATCAAAATTAGAGGACAAAGTGTTAATATTTGATTTATTCTGAATTATTGTTATTTTTTATCGTTCATAATTTGATATAATATCAGCTGTGGCTACACCTCTGCTGTACTAACATGCTTTTTTATTAAATAACCAAGGAACTTCAATAAAAACCTTTATTTTATATCAAAAAAAGGTTAAAATTGTCTGGAAAAGTGCTTGAGTTTTAATCCGTTTTCCGTCTCTTATGTAGAAAGATGTCAGAGACGTTCGGTATCCAACCAAACGTCTCCTTTGACCTTTGACCTCCAAAATCTATTCAGTTCATTCTTGAATCCAAGTGGATGTTTTTGCCAAATTTGATTTGAACCCTTCCCGTTGTCCTGAGATACTGGGAGCACAGATTGAGGCAGACGTACGGGGGTACGTACGGACAGATGGATGGAATAAACACCCGCGGTGTTACGCAATAACACGTAAAGTTTGAGCTTCATGCGTCTGAAAGTCGTCTCCTTCTACCAAAGAAACTATTTCCATGACATGATGGTGTTAATGTCATTTGCAGGGACTTCATTCCCACCCTGTTCTAACTACAGTTGCATGATTTAAATGCTTTTCAACACCTTCATCCAGTGAAATGAAGAAAAGAGGAAGAGAGAGGAGCACAAACCGCCCCCAGGCCAAGTGTTATTAACTGTGGGAGTTGTGTTGTTGTTCGCTTCTACGTGGAGAATAATAATGATGCTCTCAGTTTTGGGAGTGTAAACACAAAGTGTAACGCTGCCATGGAACAAGTGAGGAACCAATATACACTGGGCGCAGACCACGTTTGCTGCAGTCTGCTCTGAGCGAAGCGCGTCCACGATGATCAGCTGAAGATGCTACACGGACCGTGAACCAACTGCGCAGGCATCGAGCCGTCTGTCTCTATTTTTACGTTGCTATTTTTCTATTTTTTACCCTATATTTTTTGACATTTTCGTAAACTGGCTCCATTAATAAGATGTTGAATTTGGAGTTCCATGAATAAGCAGACAAATGTGAAGTATGCTGATTATAAAACAAACACAAATGCTTTATTTGAGCTGCAGAGGAGCGACATAATAATTAAAATGTCTGGTCCTTATGACCCAACATACATCTTTGTGTTAAAAACTACATGCAATAAAATTCCAACGTAATTTATAAAGTGTATCATCAGTTACCGGACGAACCACGTCGTGGGTACAAGCGGCCGAAATGGGTTGAACCCTGGGAAGTTCAGCATCCGTGAGGAACTCGGAGTAGAGCCGCTGCTCCTTTGTGTTGAAAGGAGCCAGTTGAGGTGGTTCAGGATCATCTGGTAAGGATGAACCCTGGGCGCCTCCCTAGGGAGGTGTTCCAGGCACGTCCAGCTGGGAGGAGGCCTCGGGGAAGACCCAGGACCAGGTGGAGAGATTAGATCTCCACACTGGCCTGGGAACGCCTCAGGATCCCCCAGTTAGAGCTGGTTAATGTGGCCCGGGAAAGGGAAGTTTTAGAGCGTGATCACACTGTGCTTTTGGCCGCGGCCAAAAGCGTTTTTTCAGCTAAAGCCTAGTACCTTTAAGTAGTGTGAGCGCACCCGCTCCGCGCTTAACTGGGGCCAGCTGGCCCTCCACGGCCCGCTTGAAAGAGGTGGGCTTTAGCGGAGCCGTTTGCACATGTACGAGCACGAGCGTGCGCACGTGTACGCGCACGAGCACGAGCCCTACGGCAGTAGCGTTATGTCCGCCTGTTCGGACATGTAAATAGAAGGACGGACCAT
>NC_139831.1:1947363-2064863 GCF_963691815.1 Echiichthys vipera
TTTCCTCCTGCTGTTCCTCCACGTCCTGTCCCGCTGACTCAGCTTTCAGCCATTTCCATTAGAAAACAGCCTTTTTTCGTTTAACGCCTTGTTTCCAGTATCACATTCAGAAACACTTCTCTCCTCTGTATTGTTGCATGAGCCGAGCGTCTCCGTGCACTTTTGTGTGTGCTCGTCACTGAAGCTCGGGGACAGATGAGTCATTAGTCTTCCTGTAGGTTTCTGCTGCAGACTGAATTGCGTCTTTGTTCCTCTAAATCTAATAAAGAGCCTGATTGCTTTTGCTAATCATCCTGCGTCTTCCTGCTGCTGCTTATTGCTGCCATTAATTTCTGAGATAACTGGCCCTCTGCTGGAACACAGAGCCCTAGATAACAACGCTGTGTATCTCTCCGTGTGTGTTTGAACAGATATTATTCTGTCCTCGTGGAATGGAGGAAGTGCACTTTTAGTTTCTTCCGGCGGACCTCGCGGTGTGTCACACACTTTCTGTCACAAAGGTCCGACTTCCCCTCATGGGCTCAGGATGAGCACAGACCATAATAAACTACTATTCCTTGTGTTACTCATGTATGTACCTGTAGGTGTGGCCCAGTCCAGGGGCTGCATCCTTCAGGGGATCAGCAAGAAGCTTCAGCTGATGTTAGCTAACATTAGCCTGATAACAACGGATATCACCATTCAACTCAATCACTAGAATCTGGACCAGTTCCAGCCTGGTCCTTGTCCTGGTCCAGTCCCAGCCTGGTCCTGGTCCATTCCCAGCCTGGTCCTGGTCCTTGTCCTGGTCCAGTACCAGCCTGGTCCTGGTCCAGTCCTAGCCTGGTCCTGGTCCTGGTCCAGTCCTAGCCTGGTCCTGGTCCTGGTCCAGTCCCAGCCTGGTCAGATGCATCTTGAACTGATGAAGCCTCTTGGGTGCGAGGTGAAACGTCTTCCTGACAAATAACGGATATAATGGATCAAGTTGAGAGAACCGACCTCGACGGAGACGCTACGTCCGTTTTTTATACAGGCTATGATCACAACACTCGCACCCCCTCCTCCCTTCTGATTGGCTGAAAAATTAAATATTTTTAACCTGCATGTTGGAGGTGTTGGACACGATGGACATGAATTTTTGCATCTATCTAGACGCAGGTAACGCAAGTAAAGCAGCGCCCATTATGAACATGCGTATGTGGAACGACTTTAAACGTAATCACGCTGCTTCTAACGTCTCTATCGCTTCCGGATTGAGCGTTGCGTGTGAATACAGTCTTTTCTCTTTATAAAGACTGGATACTCCAGGTACTGTAAGGGCGCACTCCCACTGTGCGTCCGCCCAGTGCCCCGGGCTTTAGGGTCCTTGTCCCCCCCTTCAGGCCCGTTTGTACTCACACTACCTGGGCCTCGGAGAATGCTTCTTGCTGCCTATACGTCATCACGCCGTAACACGTCACACGCATTGATGACGTCATGGCGATGCGTGGCTTTGTTTCCAGATCTTTCCGTAGACCTCGGAGTTTTTGTGCGTCTTGTCGACTGTTTTTGAATCTTTTCATCGACCAAATCTGCAGTAAACACTCCACCTCCGCATCACACCAACGTGAACCTTTCACCGCCATTGTTTTAAATGTCCGCGCATGGTCCCTCCTTATTTTTTCTACGTCCCAACAGGCGCACAGGAAATGACCTCAGAACCGCCGTAGGCCTCGTGCTCGTACACGTGCAAACGCACTCTACAAAAGCCCACCTCTCTCAGACGGGCCGTGGACGGTCGGCTGGCCGCAGTTATGCGCGGAGCGGGTGCACTCACACTGGTCAAACACACTAGGCTTTAGCTGAAAAACCTGTTTTGGCGCGGTGCGGAAGGACAGTGAGAGTGCGCCCTAAGAGACTTGACCGACCTGAGACTTGACTTGCCCCAAAAAGCTGACTCAGGTGTTGAGACTTGGAGGTGAGCTAGTAGTCCCAATTGAGGAACCCTGTACTAAGGTATGTCAAAGTCAAATTAGACTTCCTAAATAAAAAATACTGACTTAAAGTAGGAGAACTGATCTACAGAAGCGCTGAGACAGGATTCAGTTACATCCATCCTCTGACATTTTGTCCACAAACGCATTCACTCCCAGAATGCAGAAGAAGGAGTCCTCCCTCATTACCAGAATCTCTCGCCAACTCAAACGCGTGGCCTTCGCTGACCCATCCAGCAGCAGGACGTCCGGGCTGAATCTCCATACAGCAGCACATACTTTCCTCCACGCCGCTAATTAGCCGCAGTCACAGCGAGCCGAGCCGTCTCCGGGGTTTTTATCTTGTTATATTTCTCCCTCCATCTTCTCTTTTTGACAGTGTTTTTTATTTCTTTCCCCTTTTTTAATGAGAGCTCTGTTTTTCCACCAAGAGCCGGTTCCTCCTCTTCATTCCCTCCCTTTCTTTTCTCTCTTCCTGTCATTTTGTGCTGAAGGGGCAGCATGAAAAGTGCTCACGCTCCCTGATAACCCGAATGGAAACGTATTGATCCATCCAGAACCAGATGCAGTCCTGTCGCTGGAGAATTGCCACCGACGGAAAAAGAGACCTCTGCCAAACACAATTACACTCGTGAGTGTGTGGTCTCATACACAGGAAATTAAATAGTCCTTTTAGAGCAGGAGGGTACATCCAAACACGTTGGGATATAATTATGCTCTGTTAAAAAGTCCATTAATCTCTGGTGTATTGATTTTCCCTTGCGCTAATGGACAGAATTGTCTCTTCGCTCTCCAAGTGACGCATCCACAAATAAAGGACATGGCTCTCGAGCGCTTTTCCTCGGTGCCTAATTGGTCACAAAGAGGGTTCAGCTATTTAACGCCACGTATCAAACTGCCTCGCAAAGCCGCTACGATGCGAGAGGAGACCCAGCGGGCAGGTGGGATTGGCCGTCGCCGCTGCACTGAATGATGCATTCTGTACCTTTTGCCGCGCCGGTCAATATTCAGGTTCACTCGGTGAAATGGTCCGACGGGAATTAAAAATGCAGATCATTTGCAACATCGCATCGATCTCCTGTTTAACTCGCTCGTCCCTGAGTCCTCCGAGGGAAATTTCAAAACCGGCAAATTAACATTTAATTGGTTTCATGCGTGTGCACCAGTGGATCAGACACAGAGAACCTCTTTGACTACAATCAATGATAATATTTAACTTGAATAAGTTATATTCACATAAAGCAGTGCATGTCACCCTTCTGTTGTGAAGGGACTTGTACTTATAAAGCGCCTTTCTAGTCTTCTGACGTCTCAAGGTGCTTTCACAGTGTTTGTCACATTCACACTGATGGCAGTGGACATCTACAGACCATCTAATCTGACCATTCACACCACATTTACACACCCATGTGCGGCACGGGGAGCGATTCAGGGTTCAGTGTCTTGCCCAAGGACACTTCGACATGTGGACCGGGAGATCGAACCACCAATCTCTCGAATGGAGGACGACCCACTCCTCCACTAAGCCACAGCCGCCCATGGGTGTTGTGAATTAAGTATTGTCACATACTGTATTTAAAAATAGCTAAGGACATCTCATCCAACCTAAATGTTCTCTAAACTATCTTTTCATTTCGATTACCATTTTCATTTCCTGTGCGCCTGTTGGGACAAAGAACAGAAAAAAGAAGGAGGGACCATGCGCGGACATTTAAAACAATGGCGGTGAAAGGTTGACGTTGGTGTGATGCGGAGGTGGAGTGTTTACTGCAGATTTGGTCGATGAAAAGATTCAAAAACAGTCGACAAGACGCACAAAAACTCCGAGGTCTACGGAAAGATCTGGAAACAAAGCCACGCATCGCCATGACGTCATCAAAGCGTGTGACGTGTTACGGCGTGATGACGTATAGGCAGCAAGAAGCATTCTCCGAGGCCCAGGTAGTGTGAGTACAAACGGGCCTGGAGGGGGGGACAAGGACCCTAAAGCACGGGGCACGGGACGGACGCACAGTGGGAGTGCGCCCTAAACGTAACCAGTCACTGTCACAGGGTCACCTGCTTAGGGAGTGTTTTTTTTACCTGTGTTCATGTGTTTACTCTCCTGACATTGCAGATCTTGCCCTGCAATCACCTCATTCCCTTCACCTGGCCCTCGTTATCCTCATCAATCTCCTGTTCATTTACAACCCATGCTCACTCACCCTCTGTCAGTTCATCGTGCCATATGCCCAACGCTCACCCTGGTGATTTGGCCTCCCTCCCTCAGTTTAGTTTGCTTCCTTTGTTTGCTGCTTTGTTTTTGCTTTTTTAAAAATACACTTTGCTTTTCTTTCCACTCTCTGAATTTGTGCTTTTTGGGTTGGGTGTTGTTTTGGAGCCGTTAACCCTCCTGTTCCCCTCGAATGGGACCAACAGCGTTTATCCTTGGGGTCAATTTGACCCCAGCAACTTAAACATTAAGAAAATCCTCATTAAAGATGTAACTCAAGTGTTAACGTCAGGTATTCTGTGTGTGTTTGTTGACGACCTAAATAGCATTTTAAATTTAACACCTTCTTCTACGTACCTCCAGAATAATGGGCTGAAATATACAGAAACATATTAAATTAAAAACGACCTGGACAAATGAGAACATTCACATTCTTTTGTGAACAGACAAAGAAATAAATCGGGGTTGTGCATTAAGACCTGCAGTGGGAACGGGGCCTTGCATTCACAGTTAACTTTGAGGATGTACAGCGATGTATTTATCTGCTACAACACATTTTATAACAGTTCCCGGCTGTCTCGACTAATTTCCCAGCGTCAAAACGTCAAACACTTTGCAGACTTTCACCCAGGAGACCGCGGTGCGTCACTGTGGTTACGCTACAAATTCACCTACCCACGATGTTTTCCTTATAACCACGTGGTTTAGTTGCCAAAATCTAACCGTGAAGCTTAACCCTCCTGTTCAAATGTGACCAACAGCGTTTATCCTCGGGGTCAATTTGACCCCAGCAACTTAAACATCCAGAAAATCCTCATTAAAGAGGTTACTCAAGTGTTAACGTCAGGTATTCTGTGTGTGTTTGTTGACTAAATTACACACAGCATCCCAAACACCTTCTTATACGTACCTCCAGAATAATGGGGTGAAACTGGATCGAGGGATAATTATGTGTGTGTTTTAAAGTAAATACATTATTTGTAAGTATTATTTTGTGTTATTTATAATATTTGGAATTAAAGTAACGTCCATTATCAAGGAGAGCAGCGCGTGTAACGTACAATTTGACCTCAGGAAAAACAAACAATTCAAACATTTCTAAAGATTAGAATTGTAAAATAGAAATGATAAATGATCAAATGAACCCAAAGGAACAACTCTGCGACAAGTACGTGTACAGGTATACAAATATAATCATGTTAATTGATGGTTTTCCCAGTTGTCCTCTATAAAATAAGAAAATATAGAAAGAAAAAAGAAACGACGTCAACCGTGTGTTTTGAGAATTCAAGCTATGGACGGGGTCAAATCGACCCCGCGGACATCTACACACTATCTAATCTAACCATTCACACCACATTTACACACCCATGCGCAGCACAGGGAGCAATTCGGGGTTCAGTGTCGTGCCCAAAGACACTTCAACATGTGGACCGGGAGGTCGAACCACCAATCTCTCGAATGGAGGACGACCCACTCTGCCACTAAGCCGCCCATGGGTGTTGTGAATTAAGCATTGTCACATACTGTATTTGAAAATGGAAGCAAAGGAAATTCTCATCCAACAGCATCCTAAATGTTCTTTAAACTATCTTTTAATTTCGATTACCTTGACAACACAGACTGTAACGGGCTGTTCTCCTTCACTGTTCGTACATCTAACATGTAAATGAATGCCCTGGTATTTGTCTCATTCATCTCATCTTCAGCCTCTTATCCGGGGTCGGGTCTCAGGGGCAGCAGCTTTAGCAGGGGACCCCAAACTTCCCTTTCCCGGGCCACATTAACCAGCTCTAACTGGGGGATCCTGAGGCGTTCCCAGGCCAGTGTGGAGATCTAATCTAAGTATATTATTTGTTAGTATTATTTTGTGTTATTTATAATATTTGGAATAAAAGTAACGTCCATTATCAAGGAGAGCAGCGCGTGTAACGTACAATTTGACCTCAGGAAAAACAAACACTTTCAAACATTTCTAAATATTAGAATCGTAAAATAGAAATTATCAATGATCAAATGAACCCAAAGGAACAACGCTGCGACAAGTACATGCACAGGTATACAAATATAATCATATTAATTGATGGTTTTCCCAGTTGTCCTCATGAAATTAGAAAATATATAAAGAAAAAAGAAACAACGTCAACCGTGTGTTTAGAGAATAAAAACTATGAACGGGGTCAAAGTGACCCCGAGGAGAACAGGAGGGTTAAACTACCCTCAACCGTCTGTTGCCTAAGCGTTAAATATCATATACTTTTTTACGCATAACTTTTCATAAGCTATCAAACAAACCTGTTGATGCGAATACGTTGACTGTAAATAATAAACGGCACGTAGGAGCTTTCTCGCTAACGCCTCCTTATCTGCAAGTCCTTCTCTTTCCTGTATTTTGCAGACTCTCCAAAGAAGAACTAACATTGTTAGAGCCATATTTTATGTTAGTTTAAAATCTCTTATTATATTAATGAATTCCTATTTGATTTAAGGGATGTTAATGTTTTATTCTTATTTAGTTAAATATTAGATTTACGTTGTATTAATCCAAAGCATGGCGTAATTAGAGGCAGCTGACAGAGAGTGGGCTACACGGTGGTGTGGTGGTTAGCACTGTCGCCTCACAGCAAGAAGGTCACAGGTTCGCATCCCTCGGCCTTCCTGTGTGGAGTTTGCATGTTGTCCCCGTGTCTGCGTGGGTTTTCTCCGGGTTCTCCGGTTTCCTCCCACAGTCCAAAGACGTGCAGGTGTTCGGTTCATTGATGACTCTAAATCACCCGTAGGTGTGAATGGTTGTCTGTCTCTGTTCGTCTCTATGTGTCCTGTGATAGACTGGCGTCCTGTCCAGGGTGGACCCCGCCTCACGCCCGATGTCAGCTGGGATCGGCTCCAGCCCCCCGAGACCCTGACAGGGACAAGAGGCTGAAGATGAATGAATGAATGAACAAAACAACTAAGAATATGATGTCCAGCCTGTTGTATAATGTTGTACTTGTGTAATCAGTTGTTTCCACAGACATCTTTTACTACAGTGGAAAGTCCCGTTAACCCTCCTGGTGCTGATTAGACTAAACAACACCGAGCATTGCCTCAGACTCGTTCGGGGACTCGAACACACAACCCTGTGAACGTGGATCAGAGTTACTGGTTTCCATGTTGTTGAGATGCACTGAGTGAGATCCTGCGTGGGAGAGACGAGAGGCAGCGGAAACAATTGTTCAGTTGTTGGACAGATTCGTGCGTCTGGCTGCTTCAAACCGTAGGAAGACGGACAGTTTGACAGCAGCGTGTGATGATGACACAGTAAGTGTCAGTCTGTCAATCCAGAGGACAAGCGCATGGATAGAGACACAAAGACTGGAGAGTACAGAGGAGACGATGGGCATTTTTCATGTCTTACTTACTAATCTTGATCTACCATTATTGTTTAAATATCATATGTAAACTAGAGAATTACAGAGTTGATACGGCATATTTCAATGGATCTGTATGACCTCAAATAAATCCTTTCTTTGCTGAACACTGTGTCCTGCAGCTGTTGCAGCGCTGCTCTCGTCCACGACAGCAGTGCAGCTTCTCACTGCATATACAAGTGAAATGTAAGTGTGAGAAAATTTGGGCAGACGCTGAGCTGTGACACCCTTATTGGCAAAACATCCATCCATCCATCTTCAACCGCTTGTCCCTGTCGGGGGTCGAGGGGGGCTGGAGCCGATCCCAGCTGACATCGGGCGTGAGGCGGGGTCCACCCTTATTACATAAGTGTCCTCGACCATCATATTGGAAACATTCATAGACATGGGAACAAGCACGCGCCGTTTGCACGTGCTCAGTCCAGTTTGGGAGTGATTGCGCAATCTGGAGGGAGTGTCGTCTGTCTGTGCCTCACCTCTCGTCTGTCCGTGCCTCACCTCTGGTCTGTCCGTGCATCACCTCTCGGCTGTCCGTGCCTCACCTCTGGTCTGTCCGTGCCTCACCTCTCGTCTGTCCGTGCCTCACCTCACGTCTGTCCGTGCCTCACCTCTGGTCTGTCCGTGCCTCACCTCTCGTCTGTCTGTGCCTCACCTCTCGTCTGTCCGTGCCTCACCTCTCGTCTGTCCGTGCCTCACCTCTCGTCCGTCCGTGCCTCACCTCTCGTCCGTCCGTGCCTCACCTCTTGTCTGTCCGTGCCTCACCTCTCTTCTGTCCGTCCCTCACCCTTGCCTGTCCGTGCCTCACCTCTCGTCTGTCCGTCGCCTCACCTCTCGTCTGTCCGTGCCTCACCTCTCGTCTGTTCGTGCCTCACCTCTCGTCTGTCCGTGCCTCACCTCTCGTCTGTCCGTGCCTCACCTCTCGTCTCCGAAGAGACTCTGTTTATTTAAGCAAGAAATACAGAATTTTCTGCCATTTTTACTGTAAAAACGGTCAAAATACATTAAGAACCACACTAAAATCACAGTCCAGAGGACAAATATTAATACTTCAATCCTGAAGATACCGAGCAAATAAAAGCAAGAATGAAGCGATTCCTATTTGAAAACTGATCAAATAGGTGAAATGGCTTGCTAAATATAAAAACAGCACTGGATCAGATCCAGTATCAGCAAACACAACTCTACTACACTGCACGTTTTCACTGTGCACGTTTTTTTTGTATGTTAATTTTATATATTTATGCTTTTAATACCAGGTTTTCTTTTATTTGAATGTCACGCCATAACGCTTAAAAGCCAAATGAAGATAAAGGAGACAGGGGTGTGTGTTCAGGGATGTGTGTGTGTGTTTATTTATTCATATTTCGGTCCTCCTGTGTGTGTGTGTGTGTGTGTGTGTGAGAGACAGTTGGCACATCCCCTTTCCCAGGAGGATTTCCTCTCAGTGAACTGATCTGACAGCAGTGTGTGTGTGTGTGTGTGTGTGTGTGTGTGTGTGTGTGTGTGTGTGAGCGCTCTTGTAGCTATCTTTCTGAGGACCTCTGTTTAGACCTTAAAAGTGAGGATCTATTCAAGGACGTGTTTTTAAATAAATGTACGAACAGTACATGTAACGTAAGAACGTGTTTGTTGATGAAGGGCTGATGTTTGAGGTTAGAGGTGCATCATAACAGTGAGGGTCCTCACGAGTATAGGGCACTGATGTGTGTGTGTGTGTGTGTGGAGCTGCCAGGTCGCTGCAGCTGGAGAACATGACATTAAGATCAAAGAGCAGCGTTATGCCGATGACGCTGCTCGCTCTTTCTCTGTAACTCTGAGCGTCTCATCTTCATCAGCATCATCACGCTGCACACACACACACACACACACACACACACAACACATACAGTCGAAATGTTAATGTTTTTTTCACGATGATATCCAAGAGTTAAGCTAATGATCATAAAAGTAAACCACACCAGGTCTGTGCAGTTGATTCAACGTATTTCCACGTAGTGCGTCAGTAGCACCCCCTGGAGGCTCCAGTGTTCACGACACGACCTGTAGATGAAAGTCTCAGGTGTCCAAGTGGTCGCGAACCATCTGTCTCCAGTTAAGTGTTGGACAGAACAAACAACAAACTGATGAAATCAAAACTACTATATTAGGAATCTGACGGTTGGATTGACAATTCTTTGGCCCGAGGATGTAATAGGAAAGGTCAGAGGTCGACAACATTCTGTCTATGGGGACCCTGAAAATTGTGGTGGTGCCTGCTACCGTGGTCCTGCTGAGCCAGAAGGCAAAGCTCTCGATCTAGCGGTCAATCTTGGTTCCTACCCTCACCTGTGGTCATGAAAGCTGGGTCAGGACCCAAAGAACCAGGTCGCGGGTACAAGCGGCCGAAATGTGTTTCCTCAGGAGGGGGTCTGGAGTCTCCCTTAGAGAGAGGGGGAGAAGTTCAGCATCCGTGAGGAACTCGGAGTAGAGCCGCTGCTCCTTTGCGTTGAAAGGAGCCAGTTGAGGTGGTTCAGGATCATCTAGTAAGGATGAACCCTGGGCGCCTCCCTAGGGAGGTGTTCCAGGCACGTCCAGCTGGGAGGAGGCCTCGGGGAAGACCCAGGACCAGGTGGAGAGATTAGATCTCCACACTGGCCTGGGAACGCCTCAGGATCCCCCAGCTAGAGCTGGTTAATGTGGCCCGGGAAAGGGAAGTTTGGGGTCCCCTGCTAAAGCTGCTGCCCCTGAGACCCGACCCCGGATAAGAGGCTGAAGATGAGATGAGATGAGATAAGATATTGTATCACCTCAGCTGTGCTTGTTTCTACTATTCTGCTGTATTAACTGCTATAACACAGTCATATTCACATTACTATAGATTGTTATTATAGTTACTGTTACTCTTTGGTTGCTTGCATCTCTGGAAGTGTCTCTGTCTCTCTGTCTTTTGTCTGTCTTTGTCTCTCTCTGTCCATCTGTCTGGGGTTCTATGGGACAGTGGACTGGCCCGGACACTTGGCTTCTGCATGATGATTGGATGAGCTGTCTGAGGCGTAATCCTTTAATGATTGACAGCGAAACGAGCCAATCAGCGATCTTGAAGAATAAACATCCGGCGGAGCATTTTCCAAGTTCTTCATTCTGTTGTTCTGAACTGATCCGGAGACTTTACCGATCCCCAGAGACTTTGTCTTTGTTAAAAACGGTGTTGTGGAAATAGATTCTTCAATAAAGATCAACAAAGAGGATCAGCTTTTTCTCCGTGGTTTATTTTGCCAAAGCATTTTCCTCTGCAGACAAAAATATGTTCATTCCTACATCCTCACAAAGTTAGAGTCTAGTAGGAATGACGATGCGGCAAATCTCGCACAGTCTTTTAGGTGAAGAGACAGGACGTGAATAGCCGTGGTTGGGTGACGTCTTTAGACCAAACAAAACTTGCCTCAAACATTACAATCCCCCTCTGAACCTCTCTCATCACAACGTCTCTAACACAGGGTGCAGATGCAAAAATATGCCAATATATCATCATGAGTTAGTTATTTGCGTTATCCATTAAGAAGGTTCAACAGAGGAGACACTGAACTGTGTCTGACCTGACAAAACTATGATTATGAATTATCCAAAATTCCCACAACAACGGCCAGCGTTATGTTTGGAGACTCTGTTCTGTCACTCTGCGGTTTCTTTGCTGTGGAGCTTCTCCCCCCGTCATGATCCCTCATTCTCACAGGCGGTCACACTTCACAGTAGCCTGGCGCAGCAGCTCCAGCTGGGCCGAGGCCGTTAAAGCAGCCTAGATCTGCTGCTATTGAGAGGACACTGGTCAAGTCCCTGGAAAAGACGTCTTGTTGGTACAACAAGGTCACAGATCTTTTTCTTGAAAAGGAACGAAGGCTAGAATTTACATATAAATAAACACATTTACAATGTAAGCTGGAAAAATGAGCATCCCCTCCTTGAAAGACCAGCAGCCACCACTGCTGTAGAGTAAATACACTTATGAGTATTTCCATTTACTTTGTACTACTACAAGTTAAAGCTATAGTACTTTTTTCTTTCTTATTCATTTAATTTCTATTTAATTTCACTTCATCCATAGGTAAACAGGTCCTATTCTCTTGGAAACTGACCCCAACGCGGCCTCACTGCGACTGGAACAACGGAGAATCGACCAAATGTAATTTGGTTAATGGGAACCGAGAACCACTGCAACTAAACTGCCACTGCTACTAAAACTGCTGTAACTACCGCTCCTGTTAGCACTTGTTCTCCCACTGCATCACTACTGCAAATAGTCATTTTGCTTAAGCCTTTGTGTTATTAGCTGTGTGTGTTTTTCCGCTGCTCTTTCCCTCTCCGTGTGTGTTTGTGGAACTGCCTTTGATTACAGAGCTTCATTACATTTCATTACGGCAGCCGCTGCTCTCTACAGTACATTAAAAACTCAAGCAGCCTCAACTTTTAAGGATGTGGGATATTAGCACTGACTGCCGTCTCCACATCTCCATTCACAAGTTGTTTTTATTGTTTTTATTGACGATTACAGAGGCGCTCTCTGTGTGTTAGTTACAGCTTTATGGCTGTTTTAAAGCTCTGCGTTGGTGCAGTTGCACTGGCTCTGCTATGAATTATGGGTCTAATATTGAAGGAATTTTCAGAGTTTCCTTTGGAGAGTAGTTTCAATCATTCCTCGGCTGCTGAGTGCCATCAGATTTAACAGTAAAATTACAGTTACGCACCATGAGTGTGCCGTATGACTGTTTCCTGGATGCCTACACTCCCTGTGACCTGAAGAGTCTGTTTAATGAAAACGGAGGATGAGGGGCTCTGATGCATCACTCTGAGACTGTTGGAAACGCTCCTGCAGCCTTGGCCTGTTTCAGTTACTACCTCAGGCGACGTTATGACAAATCCATCCTCCTGAAATATGTGATGCTGCAAGCTCGGTGACATGGTGAGCGCTTGTGGGCGGCCAAAGTGATTATCACGATCATGTCATATCGTTTAGGCTCTAATTACGAGCAGCAGAGTCCGCTGGTTGAAGAAAGCAGGGATTTTAGACGGCTATGATTCCTCACATTTGCCGAGGACAAAAAGAAGTGTTAAGCAAAATTACTGCAACTGTCAGTTACAGCTCAATACAATCCAATATTAACAGTTGTGAATGCTAATCAGGCTTGTTTGTCAATCAGGAGAGAAGATCACAGGTGTGATGTTGAGCGTGTGATCACATTCTCCAGCTATTTACAAGGCACACTATTGAGTCTGTATGAGATGAAGTCGGGCAATAAATGAAAGTTTTCCAACCTGCCACCTTCAGCAGCAACTGGCGACAGCTGATGTATTCCCAGGTGTGTGTGTGCTGGTGGCTACGACCCCTCCACCCTACTGTCAGGTTAAAGATGGGTTTGTCCCAAGCCAATTTAACACAGTGGCTAAATGGTGGAACTGAAACTGCATTACATTTAGTCATTCATTCATCTTCAGCCTCTTGTCCCTGTCAGGGTCGCGGGGGGCTGGAGCCGATGCCAGCTGACAATGGGCGTGAGGCGGGGTCCACCCTGGACAGGACGCCAGTCTATCACAGGACACATAGAGACGAACAGAGACAGACAACCATTCACACCTACGGGTGATTTAGAGTCATCAATGAACCGAACACCTGCACGTCTTTGGACTGTGGGAGGAAACCGGAGAACCCGGAGAAAACCCACGCTGACACGGGGACAACATGCAAACTCCACACAGAAGGGCCCCAGCCGGGATTTGAACCATAAGTCACACTACATCGTGGGTTTGTATCATTTAGTCTTTGCTAGCTAACTTAGCTATGTTATACAACACATGTAACGCGTTTCATCGAACAACAATCCAACTTTTTTCCATTACAGCGACATTAGATCCGGTAAAACACACACACACACAGAAGCGCGCTGTGGCTTTGGGGCGAGAGGTCTTTGAAATCACGTGTATTTAACCGTTTTATGATGAACTGCGGATTTCTCGTCTTACAAAATTATCTTTCAATTGACAAACATCATATGTGTTCTTCACGGCACAATTCAAACAGGATAAAATGATTATTTGTCTCACCCCGTTCAATACCATACATATATTTTTCTGCAACAATGGGGGTCCTCGGGTAGGGGAGAGACGTCGCCTCTAAGGGCGCACTCACACTGTCCTTCCGCACCGCGCCCCAGGCTTTAGGGTGCTTGTCCCCCCGCCCCAGGCCTGTTTGTACTCACACTACCTGGGCCTCGCGCAAATGCTTCTTGCCCGTCCATACGTCATCACGTCGTAACACGTCACACGCATTGATGACGTCATGGCGATGCGTGGCTTTGTTTCCAGATCTTTACGTAGACCTCTGAGTTTTTGTGCGTCTTGTCGACTGTTTTTGAATCTTTTCATCGACCAAATCTGCAGTAAACACTCCACCTCCGCATCACACCAACGTGAACCTTTCGCCGCCATTGTTTGAAATGTCCGCGCATGGTCCCTCCTTCTTTTTTCTACGTCCCAACAGGCGCACAGGAAATGACCTCAGAACCGCCGTAGGCGTCGTGCTCGTACACGTGCGCACGCTCGTGCTCGTACATGTGCAAACGTGCTTTACTAAAGCCCACCTCTCCCAAACTGGACCTGGCCGCAGTTATGCGCGGAGCGGTTGCACTCACACTGGTCAAACGCACTAGGCTTGACCCGAAAAAGATGTTTTGGCCCGGTGTGGAAGGACAGTGTGAGTGCGCCCTAAAAATAATTCCTTTATCCACTAACAAACATCCTAAATAAAAAAATAATCCTGTTTCTACTAATAACATTTCAGTGAATTACGATAATGGAAGGGTCTTCATTTGGAGTGACGCTGGGTTTTGGTTGGGATGAGTCACAGACATATGGTGGATTATTTAGTCACTCAAGTCTATTTTCAGACCTTTGCTTACTCATTCCAGGTGTAAATCGTCCATTTTAAGCCCAGACAGGGACACAGAGTGGCGGCGCTGTGCTCCCCAGATGGTGTTCGACTCTCCCTGCAGATTTGTCTTGCAGTCTGAGAGGGCAGAGTACTGTAGTCTCCAGATAACTACTTTACCATCATGGGTCGAACTAAGAAGAGAAAGTGACAGACAGGGCTGGAATTTCCAGCTTTCGTATGTAATTAGCGCACCATTTAGCAGCAATCAAAGGCAGCGGCTTGACATATAATTTCCTCCTGAGCACTACTGTCATTATCTGCTGGATGGAACATAGTGCAAGCGTCCGATCGGCCATCATGAACATCATGAACAACGACACTGATCTCAGTTTGTCCTCTGCAGCAGCTTGACACTTTTCTTCACACTAAGCTCCGTGTTCTCAGACACTTTGCCTATTATCTGAATGCCTCATGATTAACGCCTCCTGTCAGACATCAGGAGTTTTCAGATTAAGTAAGATTCCTTCTCTTCTCTTGGGAATCAGAGGGAAACAGCAGCGTGGTCCAATATGCTAACCACATGCTAACGCTATACATTTGTTGACAGTTCACAAATCTGGCAATAAATGATACAAGACATAAACAATGTTCCGCAGTCACATAAGTCTATGCCTTGATTCAGCTTTTTGTTGGGTTACGGTTATGGTCATGCTTAGCGGGTAGGGTCAGGGTCTACATAAGCCGTTGAGTTCAGCACTGAACTCATAGGATCCTGGGAACATAGGTACGCAGGGCCCAAGCTGCCCATTGAGCTAATGTTAGCGTCCTGAAGCGTCACTGTGTTTGAAATTGTTCCATTATTCCCTAGTGATGTAAAAACTTCTCGGCAGGGGCAGTGTAGCCCCACAGGTGGGTGGATGGACAGGGGTCATCCCTATGTTCCCAGGGTCCGATGTTACCCGATCGGGAAACATCGGACCCTTTTTCTGCTCAGATGTTCCCCAGTCACATAAGTCTATGCCTTAATTCAGCTTTTTGTTGGGTTAGGGGTTACGGTTAGGGTCACGCTTAGCGGGTAGGGTCAGGGTTTACATAAGCCGTGGAACTCAGCACTGATTTGGAAAAATGAACAGACTTGGGAACATCAGACCCTTTCTGTTAAAAGCAGGGAACATCAACAAAACAAAAAAGTGTCCAATGCTCCGGTTACATACAAAGCGGGGGAACATAGGACCTGATGAACATAGGTAGGCAGTGCCCAAGCTGTCCATTGAGCTAATGTTAGCGTCCTGAAGCATCACTGTGTTTGAAATTGTTCCCTCATTCACTTACTCATTATTCCTGATACAGTGTTTATTAAATAGTGCACTATATAGGAAATTATCAAACCAGGACGTTTGTGAACAGTTGTTCTTTGAGGATAGATCGTTGAATGAAGGGATGAAAGGGCAGCATTGTAAACTGGAGATAAGTGGTGTGTCAGGCCTCCTCCTCTGTTCAGCGATGGTTTCTCTACTTTTACATAGATGCTTCTGTCCTCTCCTTCCAGGATTTGGACACTGTTGTCATCAAAGGAGTGGGCTTTCTCCTTGAGGTGTAAGTGGACAGCGGAGTCCAGGCCTGAATGTTATGGGGGACTTTTGCTATTTAGTGCACAGTTTGTTTTACATTTTGCTGGATATTCATTCAATAAGAAAGTAATTTGTCGGATTGGCTGCAGAAATAAAGTACTGAGGAGAATAAAAACCCTTTTTCTGCAGTGTAAGTGGAGGAGCTAAATTCAGTGCGGCAGGTTGAATCAGAAGCACTCGAGCCTCCATCCATCTTTAATCGAAGCATCAGTTCACCTGCTGCAGAGCGCCTCTTTGTCTCTCAGTGAAGAGTCTTTTTATCAGCCGCCAGCGCTCTCGTTTTACTCTCCGCTGTGAGCCGCAGAGTTATTAGATCAGGGACGGGGATCCGCCAGGGGAGTCGGGACGCTACTGGAAGCCTGCAGCACGACCAAAAGGAGGCTCAGACCCATTCCAGCTGACAACACTGTCACAGCGTTCTCCGACGGAGGAACCAGAACCAGATAGTGGTTTAAAAGTTTCAGTAACACAAAGGCTGGAGGAGGACAATATAAGTATCCACCATCAAGTCTGAATCTTTAACTCTAACTTTAAATTAAAGTTCTGTCCTACTACAACATGTTAGGGCGGACGTCTTCTGGTCAGTCGGTCGATCTCCTCTTGTCCGACCAATGACCATTTGGATAAACGCTGCTGTACCTTTCATAAGGTGTCCACAAAAGCTTTTTATCCCAGCTCAAAATACCGTGCAGCAGGTGCGTCTATGCATCATACGCTGAGGAAAGCCTAGAGCTGTTTTCTCTGCTGCTGTGCACATCCAGTGGTTCACTATTTTATTCTTACATGTGAGTCATTGTGCCCCTTTGTTGGTTAGAGCGCAGCCTTTTTTTCAGATGAGATGGTTTGATCTCCAGGTTGCCAAAATCCAGCTGCCGTGCTTTGACAGAATATAGAATATGAATAAGAAGTAAAAATGTTGGCAAAATGTTGAGTATCTGCTCTGGATGGAGGCTGAAGCATGCAGGGGGCGAGGACAGATATTTAAAGTCCAGCGTTATTCATATCTCACCGTTGATGTTGTTGTTCAGCACATGCAGGAAGTGACGGGTTGTCCCGCCCCTCCTCCACTGTGATTGGACTTCTTAGCAAACTTTCTTTTTTATCTCTCGGCGACCAGTAACTCCTTGTCATATTGACGCAGTTTGTAACAGAGTGTAACCTTGGTCGCTTTAGTCCATCTAGATCAGGGGTGTCAAACTCAGGCCCGTGGTGTAATTATATCTGGTCCGCAAAATCATATCCAGGTTCTGTGAGAGCTCGCCCGTGAGTATAAAGCACATCCACGTCTACTTTTCTGTTAACAAACATGAGCATCCATGCTACCAGTCTCTGCAGACACACTGAATCCACCCCTCCCCAAAAACAACCCAAAGAAAGATGGAGGACAGGATCTTTCAGCAGCGGTGGGAGGCAGATGATCCGTCTTTTTTCTTCTTTAGTAAAGAAAGATGAAAACACCACAAAAACGTGACAAAATTACTAGAAACAGACGCAAAACAGTCAAAAAGATGACAAAACGACTAAATACAGACGCGAAACACCACAAAAACGTGGAAAATGACAATAATCAGAAGAAAACACCACAAAAACGTGACACAATTACTAGAAACAGACGCAAAACACCACAAAAACATGACAAAATTACGAAAAACAGACGCAAAACACCACAAAAACGTGACAAAACGACTTAAAACAGACGCAAAACACCACAAAAATGTAACAAAACGACTAAAAACAGACGCAAAACACTACAAAAACGTGACAAAACAACTAAAAACAGACGCAAAACACCACAAAAACGTGACAAAATGACTAAAAACAGGTGAAAACTCCACAAAAACGACCCAAAGAAAGATGGAGGACAGGAGCTTTCAGCAGATGATCTGTGTCTGAAGGTAAAGAGCTGTTTGTCACCGTGGCTGTAACCAAAGAATCAAACAGAAGAAACACCACGACAAGAACAAGGAGCTGCACTGGAAAGGTTCAACGTTACACATCTGGAGAGAAGGAAACACATGCACATTTGAGTTTGGCTGCAACTCTGTACCAGTCTTTAAATTTGGCCCACTGTGAATTGGAGTTTGACACCGCTGATCTAGAGATAACGTGCACACTTGGTTCATCTGTAGGTAGAATTCTGGTCAACCGAGATGTCCTTTGGTTGACTACAGCCCTATAGCCCGGCTAACACGACCACATCTCATGAACATTTGGTCTGGGAACCGCCCATTGTCCTGTCTTTGGGTTTTTTGTCTTGTGCATTTCCTGTTTTATTTTGAAAAGTAACTCTCCTCTCGTTCCAGGTCACTCGCCCTTCCTCTTGTGTCACCGGTCTGACGTCCTCCCCTGATCCATGATTGTTTCCACCTGTGGTTCCCTTCATGTGTATAAAGTCCGTGTCTTCCCCCTTGTTTCGTGCCAGATTATTTCGTACCTTGTGTCGAATGCATCCAGTGTTTTGTTCCACAGTCTTGTTCATCAATCAATCAATCCTTTATTCGTTAGGGACAGTGCACATTAATGAACAACGATAACAGCATATCACTGTAAAAGTGCAAAGATGCTAATTTGCATCCGTAGTCCCTGCTTAAAAAAATACAAATGCTACTAAATAAATAAATAAAACACAAATAGAAGAGACAAGACACACCGCACCATACATGACACACTCAGGAGGACACCAGACCCACACAGGATAAAACAATGGAATAAGACGTCATCTGCAATATGATACAGACGAGTCAGTGGTCGCACTTTAGATTTGATTTAAGCCACTTTTTGAGTCGACCTTTAAAAGAGGAACATGTTGGCGTTCCCTTATTGGAGGGGAGACTGTTCCAGGTTTCCCCCCCTACAACAGACGACACATGCTTCCCAACGCAGTGCGCCTGTGGGGGATCTCACAGTCTCCTCTAACACACGCCCTGGTGCTCAGACCTTCATGCTCTTGATATCTTGGTTTCATCGTTCAGGTGTTTGTATTCCTTGTTTTGGTCCAAGTAAGTTTTCCCTTTTTGAATTCTCTTGTGACTTTGTTTTTTCCTCCTGTGTGGAGCGCTTTAATTTGGTACTTTGTCTTATTACAGACCACTTTGGTTTTGTTCCTCCTGTGCGGAGTGATTTTTTGTTTGGGGCTTTTCCCCTGTGTCACGTCCCAGTCGTCAAGTTAAATTCAGTGTTGATCCGCAAACCTCCGCATCTGAGTCCTCCTTCCTGCCCGGGTCTGACATAACCCATTAATTTTCTCGTATTTGAGGCGTGGTTTAAGATTTCCCAGAGACATTTTTTGGACACAAGGAATCATCTTGCCTCCCTTTCCCGTTCTGTGATTGGTTCTGAGGCGAAAATCAGATCCATGGCATCCGGGCTGCCGAGCAGGGCGAAATGAAACTGTGCGCAAGGCCGCATGGCTATACCCAGGCTAACAGCCCCTACAATATGTAGGTGTTGTGTGCAGACCTCCAAACAAAACACCCATTTGTGACAGTGGAACAAAGGAAAGGCTGGATTACCAAATGTGCAAAGCAGACCAGGGTCTCAGTCAGATCCCCAGAGGTCTTAAAAGCCCATGGTTCACTGCATGTCAATTGATTTTTCAGTCATTTGATTACTGACGATTTGTTTGTTCCGCTTAAGTACAACAGCCGCCTAAGACCCTACCCCTCTGAACTCTTGGTCGAACATGTTAATTCATCCGTGGCGTGTCGCATGAGGACACTGGCGTGTTGTAACAGGAAAGAGTCAAACGCAGGAAGGACACTTTCGTCTCCCTGAAAGTTCACAACCCAGAAAAAGTCCAGGTTTTCTGATCAACGAACCGGTGAAAAGAGGCAGTTTGAGAGAAAGAGTGTGAGGATGAGGTTGAAGAGAAGCATTCGGCCCCTGGAGATGACCTCTGCCCCCCCAGAGACCGCCTCGCCACCCTTCCCCTCAACCCCCCTGCTCTTCAGCTGCCACAGAGGGAATCGGGTGTCGTAACGCTCTGCTAGGCCATGCTAAGTCATGCAGGAGGGAGGAGATGAGCTGTCAGAAACTCCCCATCATCCTCTCTGGAAATGGTCACCCCAGAGACTGCTGAAAAAAATCCAGCAGGTGGACAAAATAATGGGAACACTTCACCAAGAAAAGAAGACCAGTGCACCACCTTTACTAAACCATTTCATTATGAATGTGAGAAGAAACATGGTGCAGGTCTGACGAAGGTATTTGACTGAAATATTCAATTTAGCTTAAATTAAATTCTACGTTTCCTTTCCCTAAAATTCAGACGGACGTATTTGGCGTCTTTGGAAACTTTTGGACGCTCACCAGAATGTGAATCTGCTCTTAACAACTCATAAAATATGCATTATATTTGAGTTCATTCTTAACCTCATAACAGCAGTTGCACCTTGAGGTTAATTGCGTAGCTGTTCGGGAGCTTTCAATCCATTATTGACTGGTTGTTTTGTCAGTTGTTGTCGTAAACGTCCACCTCCTCATGTGAGTGTGACACTGACAGCAGCAGCTGCAGGACTCACAGACAGTTGTTACACTGAAAACACACCAAACGCTCTTTTATTGACACGATTATCCAACATGCATGACAGGTAGATGCCCATGCTCAATAACTGATCGATGTGTGCTAAACGCAGCGGGCTTTCATCTGTAAAGCCGTCCGCGGTGAAACTAGACGCTAAGAGCAAGTGCCCCAGGATTGAGACTCCGCCGAACTCTGGGAACAGAAGCAGGCGAGGTGGTGGATGAGTCAGACCAACACCAGACTTTCACCAAAGAGACCAGTGATGTTCATGTCCCATGTTCTCCCACGATCTTATCCCAACTCTGACCAAGTGGTTTTGTTAACTAAACCTAACCACGTAGTTTAACCCTCCTGTTCTCCTAAGGGTCAATTTGACCCCATTTAATGTTTAACATCTCTAAATAATGTCATTTATTTGTGTTTTTTTGCTTTATATTTATGACTTTTCCTCATTTTATGGGTACAACTCATAAAAAACCTAAAATTATCATGATTATATATATTTTTTAATTGTTCTTATCGTACATGTACTTGTGGCATCGGTGTTCCTTTGGGTCAGTTTGATAATCTGGATGATTTAATCATTATTATTATTGTTTATTTTACAATTCAAATATTATATGAGGTCAAATTCATGCTGCTGTCCTTGATAACGGACGTTACTTTCATTCCAGATGTTACAAATAACACAAAATAGCACTTAAAATAACAGACTTACTGTAAAACACACACACAGAAATCCCTCCATGCAGTTTAACATCAGTGGTATTTTTCATTTTGTTAAATAAATACATAAAGTACCTGACTTCACTTGAGTCACACATTGATTATGATCATTTTCCAGATGTTTAAATTGCTACGGTCAAATTGACCCCAAGAATAAATGGTGTTAGTGAAATTTGAGGGCGACAGGAGGGTTAAATGTGAGCTCAACGTAAACGACATAACCGGGAGCATCATGCGTTATACAGTACATCCACTGACAAGTGCCAAAGGGTCCTGATGTGACGAGTCAGGGTAGCCATCTTTATTATTGAATGCGAGTAGATTTTTGAGATTATTTTTGAACCCTTATTTTTGTGAAGTATCATTTTGTTTATCTTTTTAATAAATACTCGACTTTTGATATACTTTAAAGTTACGTCTGACCATATTCTTCTTCCCTGGGTTCATCTGTTTTGTTCCCCTCATTCCCTACATGTGACAACTCTGCCGCAGGTTAAAACAGAGTTAAAACTAGAAGGCCATTTAGAGGACGCAACTAATTTTTCTGATTATTCCGACCACAACACAATAACAAAAGTATCTGCCATGTGATTTTGGATCCACTCTCAAACATAATGGTTTCCTCCTGCCTGCACCCTTTCTACCAAGTTTCATAAAAATCGTGTCGGTAGTTTTTACGTCATTCTGCTGACAAACAGAAAAAAAAACAAGCTAAAACTATGAGCTCCTTGTGTTGGGGTAATCAAGGTAAAGGAGCCAGTTGAGGTGGTTCGGGATCATCTGGTAAGGATGAACCCTGGGCGCCTCCCTAGGGAGGTGTTCCAGGCACGTCCAGCTGGGAGGAGGCCTCGGGGAAGACCCAGGACCAGGTGGAGAGATTAGATCTCCACACTGGCCTGGGAACGCCTCAGGATCCCCCAGTTAGAGCTGGTTAATGTGGCCCGGGAAAGGGAAGTTTGGGGTCCCCTGCTAAAGCTGCTGCCCCCGAGACCCGACACGGATAAGCGGTTGAAGATGAGATGAGATCCCTCAGGTGGACACAAACATGATGATCGTGATTGTGTGACTGTTATTTTCCAACGTCTCATCCAGTAAACACACAGTTTGATTCGTAAAGATGGAGCCACTGGTTGATCCGACAGGGTTGAACAGGTTAAAGGTATCTATTTTCCATTACGCTGCCCTGTGTCGAGCCTTCCACTGTGAATGTGAAGCGGCGTTCAAGCAGAACGAGCAGAAACATTAGTTTTTAAGGGTAAAAAAGAGCCCGGCATCCTTCATGGTGAAACACAAAGTGGAGCTAATGAAAGCCAACAGGAGTGTAATGCTGTGTGACTGATACTGGGCTCGCTGTCAGTCTGATTCTACTGGGAGAAGTGGGATGATGACAGATGAATTAGCTCGCTGACAGCCAGCGTGGAGGGACGGGTAATTGTTGCCGAGAGATGGCGAGTGTTTTCTGTCTAGCGCGACGTAAACCGAGGCCAATCAATCAAAGCTTTTTTTTTTCTTCTTCATCTGAACACACTCGGCTCCGTGTGAGAGACACAAACGGGCTCCCGTGTAAACGAGCGTCGCAGGAGTCACGCCTGTTTCTGTGTTATTTCACCGTTGAGGTTGTCACGGGTGATGCCGCGGTGCATGATGCTGAAGGGGTGGGGGGGTGGGGATGTCATCTTCAGGATGGACGTGAGCAGAACGTGTTCAGGCAGCTTTTCTCTCCCTCTTGCTCGCGTCGCAGAGTGCGGAGGCCAGAACCGGCACCGACCCCATCAGGCGACGTTTGCGGATAATTGTCAGCATGTGTCGTGGATGCAGACGCGAGACTAACACCGCTAACGCGGCCGCGCACTCTCAGTCTAACAGAAAGAGTAGTAAGGAAAAGAAAAGGCCGGCGCTTCTGCTTCAACCTCTCTCAGTGTCTCTGTGACAAATGGTGTCATCGAGTTTTCCTCTCGTGTAGTCACTTCCAGGTCCTAACTGTCCTCGGCAGGTTGACGTATACACGATATATCATTTTGTCTGAAACCCTTTAACCCTCCTGTTCTCCTAAGGGTCAATTTGACCCCATTTAATGTTTAAAATCTCTAAATAATGACATTTTTCTTGTTTTTTTGCTTTATATTTATGACTTTTCCTCATTTTATGGGGACAACTCATAAAAAACCTAAAATTGTCATGATTATATATATATTTTTATTGTTCTTATCGTACATGTACTTGTCTCATCAGTGTTCCTTTGGGTCAGTTTGATAATCTGGATGATTTAATCATAATTATTATTGTTTATTTTACAATTCAAATATTATATGAGGTCAAATTCACGCTGCTGTCCTTGATAACGGACGTTACTTTCATTCCAGATGTTACAAATAACACAAAATAGCACTTAAAATAACAGAGTTACTTTAAAACACACACACAGAAATCCCTCCATGCAGTTTAACATCAGTGATATTTTTAATTCTGTTAAATAAATACATAAAGTACCCGACTTCACTTGAGTCACACATTGATTATGATCATTTTCCAGATGTTTAAAATGCTACGGTCAAATTGACCCCAAGAATAAATGGTGTTAGTGAAATTTGAGGGCAACAGGAGGGTTAAATCATTAGCTCCAGGAGACCGGAGTCTGTTTGAGCCTGTTTGAACCCGTCCCCTCCAGAAAACCACAGCATAAAAACAAGGATAAGAGGAGTTTGACTGACAGTTAGCGTTAGCGTTAGCCGTTCCAGCTAAGTGCAGATGAAAGTGATGTTAGCGATCAAGGAGCAGCGTAGCCATGTGGGCGTGCGTTTGAATGGCGTTCCTCTCCTTTCTCTCAGTCCATGGAGTGAATGCTCGGCCTATAGTGACTCTGGTTGTTGCCCGTCTCCGCTCACTCAGCTGCTGGGACAAAGAACGCCCCCTTCACTGAGGCTCCCAAGCAGCTGCAGGATTGGCTAACTCCATTTCACCCAGAGCCTACAGTAGCTGCACCCAACAACAGACAACCCTGGCAACCAGCAACGCCCAACGCTATTGGCTGCTACCTTGGAAACAGAACAGGAAGTCATTGTCAAACCCGTCAAAAAGGTAAATAATCTAATTTTAATGAGACAGAAAACAAAATAAATGAAGACAAACAGTTTAACATTTTAAGAATCGACTTAAATCTTTGAGTTTGGACACCTCTGACACCCGGTGGGGCTCAGTTTATGGTGACTTTAGTGTCGGGGGATGGGGAAATACATCTAAATACATCTCTCAGCCTGTGTCGGGTGGATCCCCTCTCCTCTCGGAGGGCACCGCGGAGCATCTCCGATCCACAGTGTGATCCTGGCTCCTGCACCTCGGCGCGTCCGACACGTCTCACTCCCGGTTCACTATAATCTCTCGGAGGCTCCCGTTATGCTTATTCCTCATTAAAACGTTATCAGCCTCTGCAAATTGCAAAGATTAGAGAGGGAGGGAGGGAGCTTTCGGGGCTCTCCAGCCTGTTCGCAGATTTATTTATTGTTGCGGATCATCCAGGCTTATCCGCTCCCTGAAGAAAAGACAAGTTCCCATCGGATGGCAAAGGTCATGAGATGTGATCTTCCAGCATGCACGACGGCAGAGGAGGAGGAGGGAGGAGGAGCGTTTAGTTTGTCTAAAGTGTTCTCACCCACACATTAATATTGTAATACTTTAATATCATAAACTTTTGTTCTGCCCTATTGATTTCTCAGAGACGCATATGAATATTTATGCTGCTGAGTGCGGCTTGTAAACTTTGAGACGGCGATGCTTTGGCTAATTATAGGCTGAAGGCAGCGCGGTGGCGGCGGCGGCTGCAGCTAATGAATTTCACTCCACCTGCCTCTCAGGTTCACCGGCATGAAGCTGGAGGAGGAAGGTGGGTTAAGGCGGATGTTTTTTTTTTGTTTTGTTTTCCTTAAGTGACGGGAGACGTTAGCCGGTTGCGGCCACGGGAGGTCGGCAGGTCGACGGCAACAAACTCACGGAAGCGTTTAAACTTTAATGAGAGCGAGAGAGCAACAAAGAGAAAGTGTCAGCTGTCAGGGAGAGGGCGGCCGGAGGTGTGACGGCGTTTGGTTGTTTGTTGGTTTGTTTGCTGCAGTTAAACATCGAGGGACAAAATCCAGATTTGGATCGTAGCCACATGGACAGAGAGTGGCGTTATTTCTGAACACGGAGGCCAAAGAGGAGGAAATGTACAGTGCATGTGTTCTTCCGTGTTGAAGGCCAGAAACTCTGGATTGAATCCAACTGTTCAATATTAATTTCTTATATAATTTTAGTATATAACACAGATTCAGATTCATACATAAAACAAAACACAACAGATGGAAAAAGTCTCCTCACCCACATTTAGGACAAAACCAAAAACAGTACAGAACTGAAGATGAGCTGGATCTAAAATACATGAAACCCCGGCCTTTTAAACTTTAGTGGTAAAAAGTATGTTTTAAAAAACACTTATAACAACTGTAGTGAGTGGAGGAACTACTTTGACTTCCACTGCATTTCAGAGAACACTTTTAACTCCAGTATTCAATAGCTTTTGATATTTATATACCGTATTTTCCGCACTATAAGGCTCAAAAGCCGACAGTGCGCCTTATAATCCGGTGCTACGATCACTATTCCACTGAAGGCAACAGCGCTAGCACGCCAACTTAACATCAATGAAGTTAGAGGCGGTCCTTAACGTAACCCCAGCCTCCACTGTAGCGTCTATTCTATGCGCCTTATGATCCGGTGCGCCTTATATATGGACCAATATTGAGCCACAACAGGTCTCCAACTACGGTGAGCAGCCGCCGACTCTATTTTCCCCCGTAGAAGAAGTAACGCGTGGTGCATGTTGAGATATACAACTGCGTGAAGCGTGCCGTTTCATTTCCATGTGTGTGTTTGTGTAAAGAGCCCAAAATGGCTCCTGTTAAGAGACACGCTTACGACGCAGAGTTTACACTCAAGGCCATTAGTCACGCAGTAGAACACGGGAATAGAGCAGCAGCCAGAGAGTTGAACATGAACCAATCAATGGTGCGGAAGTGGAGGAAGCAACAAGACGACCTGCGCCAAGTAAAGAAGACTAAACAGAGTTTAGAGGGAACAGAGCGAGACGGCTGCAGCTGGAGGACAAACTCCAACAGTGGGTTGTTGAACAGAGAGCAGCAAGTAGAAGAGTCCGTACGATCACTGTTCCACTGAAGGCAACAGCGCTAGCACGCTAACTTAACATCAATGAATTTAGAGGCGGTCCTTAATGTAACCCTGGCCTCGACTGTAGCGTCTGTTCTATGCGCCTTATAACCCGGTGCTCCTTATATATGGACCAATATTGAGTCACAACAGGTCTCCAACTACGGTGAGCAGCCGCGACTCTATTTTCCCCCGTAGAAGAAGTAACGCGCGGTGCATGTTGAGATATACGACTGCGTGAAGCGTGCCGTTTCATTTCCATGTGTGTGTTTGTGTAAAGAGCCCAAAATGGCTCCTGTTAAGAGACACGCTTACGACGCAGAGTTTCAACTCAAGGCCATTAGTCACGCAGTAGAACACGGGAATAGAGCAGCAGCCAGAGAGGTTAACATGAACCAATCAATGGTGCCGAAGTGGAGGAAGCAACAAGACGACCTCCCCTGACTGTTTTGTTGACGTTCCCTTTAGTGCAGCTCCATCTAATGGATGCAGAACATAACCCCAGCCTCGACTGTAGCGTCTGTTCAATGCGCCTTATAGTGCGGAAAATACTGTATATTTGAATTGTTTTGGCCGTTTTCAAGCCTTTATTATACAGGACAGACAGGAAAGGGGGTGAGAGAGAGGGGGAGACATGCAGCAAAGGGCCCAAGGTCAGAGTCGTACCCGCGGCCGCTGCCTCGAGGACCTTCGGTCGTGTGAATTGTTGCATCGTATCTGTCTCTTAGGGCCTACTCACACTGTCCTTCTGGCCGGGGCCAAAAACGTTTTTTCAGCTAAAGCCTAGTACCTTTAAGCAGTGTGAGTGCACCCGTTCCGCGCACAACTGCGGCCAGCGGGCCGTCCACGGCCGGCTTGAAAGAGGTGGGCTTTAGCGGAGCCGTTTGCACATGTACGAGCACGAGCGTGCGCATGTGTGCGAGCACGAGCATGAGCCCTACGGCAGTAGCGTTATGTCCGCCTGTTCGGACATGTAAACAGAAGGAGGGACCATGCACGGACATTTAACAACAACAACAATGGCGGTGAAAGGTTCACGTTGGTGTGATGCGGAGGTGGAGTGTCTACTGCAGATTTGGTCGGATGAAAAGATTCAAAAACAGTCGACAAGACGCACAAAAACTCCGAGGTCTGTGGAAAGATTTATAAACAAAGCCACACACACGCGATCAATGCGTGTGACGTGTTACGGCGTGATGGCGTATGAACAGCAAGAAGCATTGGCCGGCCCTGGCAGTGTGAGTACAAACGGGGCTGGGGCGCGGGGGGAGAGGGAGGGGGGGCAAGTACCCTAAAGTCCGGGTCGCGGTCTTATACTGTCTGTGGTAAGCTCCGGATATCTGCTAACAAAAGCATTTTACCTGCCAACATTATATAATTATATAAACAGCTGTGTGCAGAATCAGGATCCATCTCCTGGTGTTTGCTGAGGCGACGCAGGGCTGCTGATGTAAACACTAACTGTCCCCGAGCCGACGGAGACCAAACGCTGTGCCGCTGAAAAGTCGGCTTTATTATCTCTTTATAACCGTGTGTGAGTGCGTGTGTGTGTGTGTGTGTGTGTGTGTTCTGGACCTTTTTGGCCCCGTTCTGCCTGCCTGCCTGCTTAAATGGCTGCCGAGGTCAGAGTGGATGCTCCGGTAATGAAACATTATAGGATGAGATCAGCGGCGGGCTGGTAGGAGAAGCTCAGCCTCGGCCTCGTCTGGGATCCTCCGTCAGTCAAGAGGCCGAAGTGAAAACACGGATGTTTACAGTCGGTAACGCTCGACCTCTGCGACCCCGTCAGCAGGAGGAACTGTGCGTGCCGGGCTGCTGCAACTGCAAATATAGTTAAAGTCTGCATAAGTCTGAGTTTTTGCCACAACTTTTCACTAAATATGTGAGAACTTTAAAACAGATTTCATATTCACATGAGGGCGGCACGGTGGTGTGGTGGTTAGCACTGTTGCCATACAGCAAAAGGGTTCCTGGTTTGAATCCCGGCCCTTCTGTGTGGAGTTTGCATGTTGTCCCCGTGTCTGCGTGGGTTTTCTCCGGGTTCTCTGGTTTCCTCCCACAGTCCAAAGACGTGCAGGTGTTCGGTTCATTGATGACTCTAAATCACCCGTAGGTGTGAATGGTTGTCTGTCTCTGTTCGTCTCTATGTGTCCTGTGATTGAATGGCGTCCTGGCCGGGGGTGGAGCCCGCCTCACGCCCAATGTCAGCTGGGATCGGCTGCAGCGACCCCGACAGCGGGACAAGAGGCTGAAGATGAATGAATGAATGGATGAATGTCTGTCTGAAGCGGAGCCTCGACATCGCTGCTTCTTCTTCTTCTTTTTCTTTTCATTTTATGGCAGATTGAGAACTACTTACTTTGACTACTTAATTCTGATTAATAATTCCAAATATATGTCATCTCATCTCATCTTCAGCCTTTTATCCGGGGTCGGGTCGCAGGGGCAGCAGCTTTAGCAGGGGACCCCAAACTTCCCTTTCCCGGGCCACATTAACCTGCTCTAACTGGGGGATCCTGAGGCGTTCCCAGGCCAGTGTGGAGATCTAATCTCTCCACCTGGTCCTGGGTCTTCCCCGAGGCCTCCTCCCAGCTGGACGTGCCTGGAACACCTCCCTAGGGAGGCGCCCAGGGTTCATCCTTACCAGATGATCCTGAACCACCTCAACTGGCTCCTTTCAACGCAAAGGAGCAGCGGCTCTACTCCGAGTTCCTCACGGATGCTGAACTTCTCCCCCTCTCTCTAAGGGAACTTCAGCCACCCTCCTGAGGAAACACATTTCAGACGCTTGTATCAATCAAATCATGGTTTTATTGAAGGTTAGGAGACAAAACATTTTGGTTTAAAAGGGGAATTCACAAGCTTCCCAGCAGTATCTAAAGTAATGACCCTCACCTTTACCTGCTGCAACATTATTGATGAACTCGTGAATGTTTAATCCAGTCATTCTGAAATGGGTCATTCTGTAAAATAAGTACTTTTGGTACTTTAAGTTTATTTTTATGCAAATACTTTTGTTTATATAAAAAGAGCTCTGAGAAATCACAGGTATCCATTCCTCTCTGTGTGTTTCTGTACTCCAGAAGCAGCTGCGTGGTGTGTGTTAGTGTGTATTAGATGCTGAAGTAACACACTTACACACACACACACACACACACACACACACACACACACACACACACACACACACACACACCTTCTTATAACAGTGCAGATTTGAGCCTGAGGTGACGACGGCTCAACTATGATTTGGAATTGAAGCTCCTCTTCGCCCTGAGCCATTGTTTACCGATGGATATCCCTCTGGATTGCTCTGCGTAGATCCGCGTAGCGGATCAATATCCCCCCCTGAAGTCACTCCAATGTGATCTGAGCCGCTCCACCCTCCCTCCCTTCCTCCTTCCCTCGTCCACCGCGATGCCCCCCAGACTACAAATCCAATTAAGCACCAAAAACAAAAACAATATTTTCAAGCAGGGGGAGGCTGCATAATTTATGTTTATCTTTTTTTTTTTTCAAAGGGTCGGATAAAACCAACATCCATTCAATAATGCATGACCTGCGGTTTTGTTAATAGGCTTTGTAGTGGCAGTAATGTACTTTCCTACATAGCTGATGGAGATTATGGCTGTGGCCCTCCGCCTGCCAGATATCGATCCGCCTTAATGCCCCCGGTGTCCCCTCTGCCCCGAGCCTCGACCCCGAAAAGCACACACACACACACACACACACAAACAAACAAAGTGTGTGTTTATGTTCTATTGTATTGTCCTATCAGCAGTAATTGCACACTGTGAGTAACTGGAGCTGATCTTTATATTTGACTCTCTGTCATCCGTTGAAAGACAAGTCCTGAAAACTGCTGTCACGTTAAAGTGGAACAAGCTGCGGATGCTGACTCACAGCCAAGTCTGTAAAATGGACCTGTTGTAACCACAGACGGAGAGTGGTCGTAGCTAACGTGACGTCACCCGTTGGTTTGTAGACAACAACAAGAAGAAGATTGGCATTTGACCTCGGACCTCTGATTGCTTGCACAGTTCACTGCAGTCACACAGAGCAGGTTGAAAATCACCAGTTTCCCTTTAATTAATGCTAGCAACAGCTAGCTAACTTAGCTTAGTTAGCAAGGTGCAACTGAATGCTGGTCAAGACATTTTAATGTAACCACAATGTTCCAGTGGATGAAGTCAAAACACACTGTGAGAGGGTCAAAGTTCTGACATCTCACACAGGTGGAGTCTCCTCCTGCTGGACATTAGAGAGAATGCAGCTTTAAGTGGAGTCTCCTCCTGTTGGACATTAGAGAGAATGCAGCTTTAAGTGGAGTCTCCTCCTGCTGGACATTAGAGAGAATGCAGCTTTAAGTGGAGTCTCCTCCTGCTGGACATTAGAGAGAATGCAGCTTTAAGTGGAGTCTCCTCCTGCTGGACATTAGAGAGAATGCAGCTTTAAGTGGAGTCTCCTCCTGCTGGACATTAGAGAGAATGCAGCTTTCGGACTCTACACCATTGACTTCAGTTTTCAGATGCTTCCTTCTTTATTAAACAGTATGTGGCCAGACCGCTTCATGACCGCTGTCCTTTCATCTCAGCGCTACCGTCTCAGCGCGTCAAAGACCGGCGGGCTGGGAGACTTGCTCCATGCGCGCCTTATAGGGCGCGGCCACAACGCTACGCACACTCCTAAACGAGCTGCTGCATTATTTCAGTGTTTGCATGATTGCATGACACGTCCTTAAGAATATCTGATTAATAAAATAATATAATGTATATATATATATATATTTATTATATTAACCACATCACTAAAATAATAATATTAATATATAAATAATGAAATAATGAATTGAACTGAGGATGAAAAGCAGACAGAGACATTATGTTTTTTCTAATCCAATCCTTGTGACTGTTATTACAGGTATTTAAATGATTGATAATTATCTTTATTGCACTTCCTCGTGTCGGAGATATTGTTTGAAAATGTTTGTGCCAATGAAGCTGATTGAATCGAAGTGAATTGAATAGAGCGAGGCGGAGAGCGAAGAGGAGACGGTTTGTGTTAGAGGATCGTCTCAGCTAATCCAATAAGCGAAGCCTCTCCTTTCCTCCAATCTGATTATTCCAATAATTAAGAGAAATTGCCGGAGCGTAGCTTCAATAAGGCTTTACATATTCAGCAGCGGCAGACCGGCGCTGACGTGTTGTGCTTTTGGACTCTCATTACAATCCTGCTGAGGGGGAGAGCGGACTCCAGATCGGCCACAGGGAGCAAATGACCACTTTGGATGTTCGGCCGTGTCACGGACTCTGAATAATAAACTTAATGAGGTAAAGACGCCGCAGACAACGCACCTGATCTCGGACGAACATCTCCTGATCAAGCTGATCGTGAGGTGAATGCAGTCTTCACTTACAACCTCCTGAAGTCTTAGGGCGCACTCACACTGTCCTTCCGCACCGCGCACCGTGCTTTAGGGTCTTTGTCCCCCCCCGCCCCGGCCCCGTTTGTACTCACACTGCCTGGGCCTCGGCGAATGCTTCTTGCTGTCCATATGTCATCACGCCGTAACACGTCACACGCATTGATGACGTCATGGCGATGCGTGGCTTTGTTTCCAGATCTGGTCTTACCTGGTCTTACCCAGATCTTACCTGGTTTCGCACGGAAATGTTGCTGTTGTAGATGTAGTTGTCAAAGCTTAAACGTCGACCACAGTCTAAACTTCTCATGTTGAAATAAAGGGCGCACTCACACTGTCCTTCTGGCCGGGGCCAAAACCGTTTTTTCAGCTAAAGCCTAGTGCGTTTAAGCAGTGTGAGTGCACCCGCTCAGCGCATAACTGCGGCCAGCTGGCCGTCCACGGCCGGCTTGAAAGAGGTGGGCTTTTGCGGGGCCGTTTGCACATGTACGAGCACGAGCCTGAGCACGTGTACGAGCACGAGCACGAGCACGAGCCCTATGGCGGTAGCAGTATGTGCGCCTGTTAGGACATAGAAAAAAGAAGGACGGACCATGCGCAGACATTTAACAACAACAACAATGGCGGTGAAAGGCTCACGTTGGTGTGATGCCGAGGTGGAGTGTTTACTGCAGATTTGGTCGATGAAAAGATTCAAAAACAGTCGACAAGACTCACAAAAACTCAGGGGTCTACGGAAAGATCTGGAAACAAAGCCACGCATCGCCATGACGTCATCAATGCGTGTGACGTGTTACGGCGTGATGACGTATAGGCAGCAAGAAGCATTCTCCGAGGCCCAGGTAGTGTGAGTACAAACGGGCCTGGAGGGGGGGACAAGGACCCTAAAGCACGGGGCACGGGACGGAGGCACAGTGGGAGGGCGCCCTGAATGTCTCCAGGAGAGAAGGACGGCAAAAAGGCAAAGAACAGACATGGAAATGAAAATATCAGGACCAGAATCAACTCAACTCACAAAAGTTCACTTTAAAAACAAAAAATATTCAAATCAAAAGTCAGTTTGATGCAAGTCACCAAAAACTGCAGATACTTGGTTTTTACCCAAACAGCAAAACTGAACTTCTCCTCCTCAATAAGTTCCTGAGTGCATTCAAAGGTAAAAGTGCTGAGTGCAGGAGTGTGTTTTCTCATTATCGCTCTTAACAGGGCAGTTTAAAGTTCTTTTAAGTTGTGGTCTGATGGAGGGAGGAAGTGAGAGGAACACAAGAAGAAGAAGAAGAAGAGAGACGGCTGGAGGAGTGATGTCAGTGATGCAGGTAGCTCGGTGAGGCCAGATGGCAGCAGCAGCGCTCTGCCTCGCTGATTAGCGGCGAGCAGACAAAAAGCAGCCATGTTTCACTTGTTCATCACTTAAGTGCAGAGCCCAAGGTGGAGGCAGGGAGATTTCCCTCGGGGGAAATGTGCCTCCAAAAGATAAGGCCGAGGCCCGGATTGCTCTCCGGGGGTGGCGAGGTACGACGAGGCAGCCGGAGGGATCCAAACCTCTGAAGAAAAACAAAATGAAAGTGGGAAGAAAAGGCTCCGTGGTGTGGAACGCAGACAGCGGCGAGCGAGCTCCGAAGTTAAACAGTTCAACTTCAGGGAAAAAGTTTCCGTTTCCTTTTCCATTAACTCCGGCTCAGGGGAGACAAAAGTCCACTCGCAAGTTTCTCACTGGAAGTTGTTCACTTAGTTTGAGAGATCCTCGGGAGGCTGGCAGGATCATTGGGGGAACAATGACTGTAATGCGCCGCGCTCGGCCTCTGACCTAGGCTGCAGCCAGACGCTCGCTGCTCTGTAATTAGGACCGTCTGCTGCGGAGGATTATTATTACTGCTCAGCTCATTCGAGGCAGTGGACAGCAGCGGATTTCAGCTGTGAGAGGGGGAACGCTGCGAGCACTCGACGTGTTTACCCTACCTGGAATGAGGGTGAAATCAGAGCGAGTGATTGTGGAGAAAATGAGCGCCCAAAAGGTTTTGATTGCCGAGTGACATGTTTCTCTCACGGCTGATTGTTCCATTGTCCAGACTCACCTCAGGAACATGCATACAAAAAAAAGTCATTTCAGAGTCTGGTCAGACATGAAAGCAGGTGATTTCACCGGCAAAATAACATTCGCGTAATGTTTCATGGCCCCTAACATCAAAATAAGTGCCTCACCGTCACCGCAGACCCCCCCCCCCCCCCCCCCCCCCAACCCTAATGGAAACCTTTTCCTAACCTGGTACAAAAGTCCAAACTGTTCCTGCAGAACCAAACTTTCGTAGATGAGAATATTCTCAATCCCGCGCCCCCTCTCTTTCTTCAGGACTCTCAGTTTTACTGGTGAAGTCAAGGGCGAGATCGGCTTCCGTATACTTTCCTCGTTGGGACGTTTGGTGTAGATTCATCGTCGGAGAAGAGAGAAGAACATATAGAAAAGCCCTCAGAGTCGTTCTCTTCTCTCAGTGAAGAAAAACTCTCCAGCATCGAAGCTAACCTCTTTAGGAGCCGTCAATGTTTTTTCAGCTGCCAGTAGCTCCTCACAGGAAGCTGATTGGACGGATGACTCGTAGCCAAAACACAAACGCACGAGTCGGAGCCTGACAAGACGGATTTTCGTTAATGTGATTCTCACGTGATCTTGTGTTAGCGTGAGAATTTGGCAGCAAAAAAAAATGTTTTCAGGGCGTCCAAGTTCACCGAGTGACGACGCCACAGGGTTTTTTTTTCATCACCTTTCGAAGCTCAAGGAAAGTTTAACAAATTAAAAACTTCATGGATTCAAAATTCACAAGAGTAAGAGTCAAAATCAACCTTGTCTGCAGTTCGAAGAATCCTGTCGACAGTTTTACAGACGTCTCTTTGTGTTAGCGTGAGAATTCGCCTGCAAAAAAAAATGTTTTCAGGGCGTCCAAGTTCACATAACATTCACGTAATGTTTCATGGCCCCTAACATCACAATAAGTGCCTCACCGCAACCCCCCCCCCCCCCAACCCTAATGGAAACCTTTTTCTAACCTGGTAGAAAAGTCCGAACTGTTCCTGCAGAGCCCAAACTTTCGTAGATGAGAATATTCTCAACCGCGCCCCCGCTCTCTTTCTTCACTACTCTCAGTTTTACTGGTGAAGTCAAGGGCGAGATCGGCTTCAGCATACGTTCCTCGTTGGGACGTTTGGTGTAGATTCATTGTCGGAGAAGAGAGAAGAACATATAGAAAAGCCTTCAGAGTCGTTCTCTTCTCTCAGTGAAGAAGAACTCTCCAGCATCGAAGCTAACCTCTTTAGGAGCCGTCAATGTTGTTTCAGCTGCCAGTAGCTCCTCACAGGAAGCTGATTGGACGGATGACTCGTAGCCAAAACACAAAGGCATGAGTCGGAGCCTGACAAGAGGGATTTTCGTTAATGTGATTCTCACGTGATCTCGTGTTAGCGTGAGAATTCGGCTGCAAAAAAAATGTTTTCAGGGCGTCCAAGTTCACTAGAGACTTGACACCGAGTGACGACCCACAGGGTTTTTTTTTCATCACTTTTCGAAGCTCAAGGAAAGTTTTACAAATGAAAAACTTCACGGATTCAAAATTCACAAGAGTAAGAGTCAAAATCAACCTTGTCTGCAGTTCGAAGAGTCCTGTCGACAGTTTTACGGACGTCTCTTTGTGTTAGCGTGAGAATTTGGCTGCAAAAAGAAATGTTTTCAGGGCGTCCAAGTTCACATAACATTTGCGTAATGTTTCATGGCCCCTAACATCACAATAAATGCCTCACCGTCACCGCAGACCCTCCCCCCCCCCAACCCCAATGGAAACCTTTTTCTAACCTGGCACCAAAGTCCAAACTGTTCCTGCAGAGCCCAAACTTTCGTAGATGAGAATATTCTCGAGCCCGCGCCCCGCTCTCTTTCTTCACGACTCTCAGTTTTACTGGTGAAGTCAAGGGTGAGATCAGCTTCCGCATACTTTCCTCGTTGGGACGTTTGGTGTAGATTCATCGTCGGAGAAGAGAGAAGAACATATAGAAAAGCCTTCAGAGTCGTTCTCTTCTCTCAGTGAAGAAGAACTCTCCAGCATCGAATCTAACCTCTTTAGGAGCCGTCAATGTTGTTTCAACTGCCAGTAGCTCCTCTCAGGAAGCTGATTGGACGGATGACTCGTAGCCAAAACACAAACGCATGAGTCGGAGCCTGACAAGACGGATTTTTCGTTAATGGGATTCTCACGTGATCTCGTGTTAGCGTGAGAATTCGGCTGCAAAAAAAATGTTTTCAGGGCGTCCAAGTTCACTCGAGACTTGACACCGAGTGACGACGCCACAGGGTTTTTTATTCATCACTTTTCGAAGCTCAAGGAAAGTTTTACAAATTAAAAACTTCATGGATTCAAAATTCACAAGAGTAAGAGTCAAAATCAACTTGGTTTGCAGTTCGAAGAGTCCTGTCGACAGTTTTACAGACGTCTCTTTGTGTTAGCGGGAGAATTTGGCAGCAAAAAGAAATGTTTTCAGGGCGTCAAAGTTCACATAACATTCGCGTAATGTTTCATGGCCCCTAACATCACAATAAGTGCCTCACCGCGGACCCCCCCCCAACCCTAATGGAAACCTTTTTCTAACCTGGCACCAAAGTCCAAACTGTTCCTGCAGAGCCAAACTTTCGTAGATGGGAATATTCTCAATCCTGTGCCCGCTCTCTTTCTCCACTACTCTCAGTTTTACTGGTGAAGTCAAGGGCGAGATCAGCTTCAGCATGCTTTCCTCGTTGGGACGTTTGGTGTTGATTCATCGTCTACTTCGTGTGCACCTTCATTTCAAAACTTAGCTCAGTTTTTACTAGCATGAGACATTTTTCCAATCGATGGTTTCTGTCAATGTAGGTAAATAATATTTGTGTGTTTTTCAATTTTTTGCTCAGTCCGTGGTGACTTGGCTTGGGAACTGAAGGGTCAACGGTTCGCATTCGGCAGGGTGTCCTCATGCATCTCATCTCATCTCATCTTCATCCGCTTATCCGGGGTCGGGTTGCAGAGGCAGCAGCTCCAGCAGGGGACCCCAAACTTCCCTTTCCCGGGCCACATTAACCAGCTCTAACTGGGGGATCCTGAGGCGTTCCCAGGCCAGTGTGGAGATCTAATCTCTCCACCTGGTCCTGGGTCTTCCCCGAGGCCTCCTCCCAGCTGGACCTGCCTGGAACACCTCCCTAGGGAGGCGCCCAGGGTTCATCCTTACCAGATGATCCTGAACCACCTCAACTGACTCTTCCTCAAGTAAATTGAGCGGAAGCATCCGTGAGGAACTCGGAGTAGAGCCGCTGCTCCTTTGCGTTGAAAGGTTAGAGCTGGTTAATGTGGCCCGGGAAAGGGAAGTTTGGGGTCCCCTGCTGGAGCTGCTGCCCCCGCGACCCGACCCCGGATAAGAGGCTGAAGATGAGATGAGATAAACCTGTGTAAGTTGTATTAAATCCGAATTATCAGAAGACACATTATTTGGGTGGAACATCACTTCAGTCTTGGAGAACAGGCTGCTGTAGAAAATCACTACGTGTTAATTGCTTTTTCATTTTAACTGTATTGTCGGGGTAATTATTCACAACATTATCATTTGGCAGCTATTATTCAGAATATCTGGGCCCCGTCAGCGATGTTAAACAGTGTTTAGCAGCCGTTAAAAGCTGCTAATGGTCGTCCGTAGCAAAGGTCGAAACTAAAAGGACGAACGTTAAAGTTAGTAAAGCAGAGCAGAGCAGGAGGCTCCTTACAGCTCGAGCTGCTGCTGCCGCTGCTTCCACGTCCTAACTCTGCTGACACACTGGAAGCTCAGCAGCTCCTGAAGAGTAATGCTGGTATATAAAACACACACACACACTTAAAAAAAACAAAAAACCTTGTAGATTGCATGCAAGACCTCTATTACTCAAACTCGTCCAACCACAAAATGAACAAAGTCAGCCGTTGTGCAGCAGCGGGCGGAGACGTGAGGCGAGATCGCAGCCCAAAATTGAAATTAATGGCTTTTCTAATTAGAGCACATGTTTGTCAAAGTGACGGAGAGCCGGCGACACGAACTACATCCGCTCACCTGCCCCACGCCGCCGCACCCTGCTTGCTCTCATTGGCCGACAGCCACGGTCAGGATGGATGATGTCGTACATGATTACCGCAGCTGGAGGACGTTTGATACGTCAGAGCGGGCAGCGAGGGAGGGGGAGGGGGAGGAAAACTCCCCCTTCACATGAAAACTGAGATGCTCTTTGATAATAATGAACATTTGAGTCTGTGATGTTTGTTTCTTTTTAATCACAGGCTCATTAATACTGAAGATTAGGACTAATATTCCTCAGTATCTGGAATTAAATACATTATTTAGAGAATTTTTGATTCGCATGAGTTGAGCAGCAAAAATTAAAAGGCTGTAAATGTAAATTACAACTGCACAGACATAGATGCAAAACCACCACAAAAAGATGCAAAATGACTAAAAATAGATGCAAAACCACCACAAAAAGAAGTAAAATGACTGAAAACAGATGTAAAACTACCACAAAAAGATGCAAAATGACTAAAAATAGATGCAAAACCACCACAAAAAGATGCAAAATGACTAAAAATAGATGCAAAACCACCACAAAAAGATTCAAAGTGACTAAAAAAAGATGCAAAACCGTCACAAAAAGATTCAAAATGACTAAAAAAAGATGCAAAACGTCACAAAAAGATGCAAAATGACTATAAATAGATGCAAAACCACCACAAAAAGATGCAAAATGACTAAAAATAGATGCAAAACCACCACAAAAAGATGCAAACTGTCTAAAAATAGATGCAAACTCACCACAAAAAGATGCAAAATGACTAAAAATAGATGCAAAACCACCACAAAAAGATGCAAAATGACTATAAATAGATGCAAAACCACCACAAGAAAATGCAAAATGACTAAAAATAGATGCAAAACCCTAACAAAAAGATGCAAACTGTCGAAAAATAGGTGCAAAACCACCACATAAAGATGCAAAATGACTAAAAATAGATGCAAAACCACCACAAAAAGATGCAAAAGGACTAAAAATAGATGCAAAATGAGCACAAACCGAAACAAAATGACTACAAAACCACTAATAGTAGATTCTTTGAATGTGGGTTTCTTGTGAAATCTGTTGGAATCAAGCGCCGCCCAGACATATTAGTTCCACCGGGGTTTGCAAGCCTCAATAAACAAAATCAGATTTAATAAATCCACTGCCTTTTCCGACAAACATTCAAACTTTTATTCAGATTTTTAGTTTTGCAGAGCTTTCTAATTTTTCCTTAAGAGATTCTGACTCAGATAACATGATTAGGTCATGACAGTCTATAGTACCATTCTTTAGTTTCCCCAGTCCCTTCCTGAAGTTCATTCATTCATTCATCTTCAGCCTCTTGTCCCTGTCGGGTCACAGGGGGCTGGAGCCGATCCCAGCTGGCATCGGGCGTGAGGCGGGGTCCACCCTGGACAGGACGCCAGTCTATCACAGGACACATAGAGACGAACAGAGACAGACAACCATTCACACCTACGGGTGATTTAGAGTCATCAATGAACCGAACACCTGCACGTCTTTGGACTGTGGGAGGAAACCGGAGAACCCGGAGAAAACCCACGCAGACACGGGGACAACATGCTCCACACAGAAGGGCCCCAGCCGGGGGTACAAATCTGAACGAAATCCAGCATTGAACCGTTGAAACTAAATAAGATATCATGGGTCCACTCTGGGGTGAAAAGGAGGGTTAAAAGCCTCCTGTTTGAATCCTCTTTAATAAAATCTAACTCACGTGGCGGTCGGACTAAATAGATAGTCTCAGCGACCAAATGTGGTTATAAACTCCGGTGAAAACCATAAAGTAAATATCATATCTCCCCTCAGCAGGAGGAATCAGATCCTGCATCCATTCGGCTCGTGTCTGCTCTTTTATCCGATTACAAACAGGAAGTGGCTGGCTGAGTGCTCGCTGCTCAGAGCGAGCATCAGTCACCGGCCACCATTAGCCACAGACCTGCTCGTCAGATTTCCTCCTTTAGTGCAATTAGACACACTTTGGGTCCATGTCCGCGCAGCTCTGATGTGCAGTTACAGAAGTCAGGATGTTGCCTTCGGGCGCTTTTGATTTCCTGCCAATCGGAAAAGCGAGACCCGATCTCTAAGGCAACCGTCTCAAGGGAGGATTCTGTCCTGACAGAACAGCGGGGACTCTGTTAGCAGCTTCCTCCCCCGGTGCTCAGCTGGACTTCTCATTGTGATTTATCAACTTTTGACTGTAGGAGCTGTAGAGCAGCAACAGTGTGACAGTGTGACGCCCCCTGAAGGCTGCAGAGTTCATAAACCACCGCAGTATAAACAGAACAACCAGCAAACTGATGACCTGCCAACCTCTGGAGAGCTCGTCGCAGCAACAGTGTGACGCTCGGTGATAATATCCATCTATCTATCTATCTATCTATCTATCTATAGAACCACACTTAAGACAAGCCAGACGATACCCTTTAAGCGTGCAACGTGTACATCTTAACCTGATATAGATGCTACGGGAAAGCAGGAAACTAAACCGTGAATATTCATTACCAGTTTAACCTAAATCCAGACCAAAGTGTTGGACAAACAGCCTAAACCACCAGGCTCTGCTGTCCAGGGAACAGCAGTCCCAGCTCAGTGAGTGATCTACATATATTGACCTCACACTGTCTGAATAATGGATCTGACTCCAGTCTAAAGCCCCTTTCACACAGGCACCGCAACTCTGAGAGGATCTTTTCTTACCTGGAGGAGACTTTTTTGTAGCAAATCATTGTTTGCGTGGGGTTTGTGACGCTCAAATGTATGAATCTCTTCTGTCTCATGTATGTCAATGGGAAAAGTCTTTTTGAGTATTTAGTATTTTTTGAGCCCAGTTGAGCAAATAGCATCACCTGACAACAGGGTCTTAGGGCGCCCTCCCACTGTGCCTCCGTCCCGTGCCCCGTGCTTTAGGGTCCTTGTCCCCCCCTCCAGGCCCGTTTGTACTCACACTACCTGGGCCTCGGAGAATGCTTCTTGCTGCCTATACGTCATCACGCCGTAACACGTCACACGCATTGATGACGTGATGGCGATGCGTGGCTTTGTTTCCAGATCTTTCCGTAGACCTCGGAGTTTTTGTGCGTCTTGTCGACTGTTTTTGAATCTTTTCATCGACCAAATCTGCAGTAAACACTCCACCTCCGCATCACACCAACGTGAACCTTTCACCGCCATTGTGGTTGTTGTTGTTAAATGTCCGCGCATGGTCCATCTTTTTTTTTTTTTCTATGTCCGAACAGGTGCACATAAATGACGTGAGAGCCACCGTAGGCGTCGTGCTCGTGCTCGTACACGTGCAAACGTGCTTTACAAAAGCCCACCTCTCCCAAATGGGCCGTGGACGTCCAGCTGGCCGCAGTTATGTGCGGAGCAGTTGCACTCACACTGGTCAAAGGAACTAGACTAGACCCGTAAAACCTGTTTTGGCCCGGTGCGGAAGGACAGTGTGAGTGCGCCCTTAGTATCTATGCACTAAATGAAGGAATAACTTTTAGTTGTATCAAATGTAAATTTACCTAAAATGTTTTAAATGTGAGGCAAATTCCCAGTTAAGGGAAAAACATCAGTTTGAGTATCACAACTTCCTTAAGGTACCTGAATGCACCATGGATTCCTGTGTCACTATTCGTTGTGTGTTAACTTAACTTAAAGCTGCATCCTCTCTAATGTCCAGCAGGGGGAGACTCCACTTAAAGCTGCATTCTCTCTAATGTCCAGCAGGAGGAGACTCCACTTAAAGCTGCATTCTCTCTCATGTCCAGCAGGAGGAGACTCCACTTAAAGCTGCATTCTCTCTAATGTCCAGCAGGAGGAGACTCCACTTAAAGCTGCATTCTCTCTAATGTCCAGCAGGAGGAGACTCCACTTAAAGCTGCATTCTCTCTAATGTCCAGCAGGAGGAGACTCCACTTAAAGCTGCATTCTCTCTAATGTCCAGCAGGAGGAGACTCAAAACATATACACACCACTGTGTACATTCAAACAGCTGTAACATTGTGGTCGCCTGAAATGTCTTGTTCAGCGTTAGCTTGCACCTTGCTAACAAAGCTCGTGTTATCCACATGTTTCAGCTGGAAGCTGGCGATTTTCAATTATTATCAATTTTCAATTATTAAATCACATTAACACATTTGATTGATTTTCATTCAGTTTTGCTCCTTTGGACACAAAAGTCAGCAGGAAGCTCCGTCATGGATCCCTTTAAGATTCTTGATACAAGTTGGTTGCATCTTTTCCAATCGTTCACTGTAAATTGATTTTTTTTGTGGGTTTTTTCACTGTTGGTGATCTTGAAAAAAGTCCCTTTGGACCCTGGGGAACCTTGAGATGGGAATCCTCCGTGTATCCGACCTAAATACTAAACAATTAACTAAATAATTAACCAACACAATCATTAATTGCTGCTCTAATGGTGCCAGATTGGTTCCACTGGTGTCTTGGCAGTGGTATATTGTCATTTAAATCCCGCTCTTGTTAAAAGCAATAATAGAGAAGATGTGAATCCAATAAACAGAAAATAAAGCCCGCTGTGTCCAACTCTACACCTCTTCAACTCGACGCCTCTGTCTCCCTCCCACTCGCTCTGCCTCTCTTGTCCACGTTCACTTAGCCTCCCATGTAAATGACAGGCTGCAGTCACGGAGGTGAACAGCACGGCAGCCATTTTAATACCATCAACTCCCACGTTCTGCCAATTAGAGCTGCTGGCAGCATCTGATGATGGAGCTATTAAAAGAGACATTCGGGGTCCATCTGACAGATGGATTCATGCCTTCTCTGTCTTAATAAAACCCACCCACTGCTCCGCCCACAGCTGGCACGTCTCACCTCCACATTTAGCACCGACACCTTTTGAAATGCAGCCACGGTGGGAGGAAATGACACCTGAAGACTGTAAACAGTGTCGACGTGCAGAGGGACACCTGCCGCATATGCGAGGAAGTAAATATGTGAAGAAAAAAAAAGATAATAAAGCAAGTTTGTTATTCCAAAATAACACAATTAATAATCCAAGCTGTAAAGAAGCCATAATCTAAAGGTGAAGTACAGATGAAGAGGTGACGGTGAAGGTTGGGGGAGGAGGGTGTGAACGGAGGTTGTAGGGTGCTGGGGAGCTCGAGAGGGGAACAGCATGGGAGGTGTTGGGATGCAGAAGGAAGAGGAGGTGATGGAAGGAGATGCAGAGGTGGCTATGCGGGCCAGACGATGTAAAGGGGGGTGGAGCTGACGGAAGGAGATGCAGAGGTGGCTACGCGGGCGAGACGACGTAAGGGGGGTGGAGCTGACGGGGGACAGGAGAGGTGTCTCAGGAGACGGGATGAGATAAGAGTTGGGTGGAGATGGATGTTAGTGGGAGGGGAAGAGGGCCGGGACATGATGTGATCTGAGATGAGATAATGGAGGTGGAGGGAGAGAGAGGCAGACGGAGATAATGGGAAGTGGTGATTTCAAATTAGAGGAGCTTTTAAATTCCCATACAATAAAGAGACTCCGCACACGTCAGGATAAAACGGACGGTTTTGTTCCAGCAGCGTGTGGAGAGCACACACACACACACACACACACACACACACACACTCACACACACACACTCAGATTAATTTCTTGAACAACTTGAACTCTGAAAAAACAGAAATCTCAGCGTTCAGAATGTTTTTTTTTCCAACAGTGTGTGGAGAGCACACACACACACACACACACACACACACACACACACACACACACACACACACTCACACACACACACACACACACAGACACACGCACACACACACACACTCCCTACTCATTTTGAAACAGAGATTAGGTGGATTAGGATTAGGGGAGCGGGTTGGGTGGGAAGTCACAACTACTTCTGCAACAAATGGTCAAACGATTGTGCGCCTGTTTAACCGCCCCCTTTTTGTTTTAGTTTTCCTTAACCCTCCTGCTTCCCCTCAAATTGCAATAACACCATTTATCATTGCTGTCAATTTGACCACAGCAAAAAGGTCCCTGGTTCAAATCCCGGCTGGGGCCCTTCTGTGTGGAGTTTGCATGTTGTCCCCGTGTCTGCGTGGGTTTTCTCCGGGTTCTCCGGTTTCCTCCCACAGTCCAAAGACGTGCAGGTGTTCGGTTCATTGATGACTCTAAATCACCCGTAGGTGTGAATGGTTGTCTGTCTCTGTGCTTCTCTATGTGTCACCTTTAGAGACTAAACTTAACCGTCTCCTTTAGAGACTAAACTTAACCGTCTCCTTTAGAGACTAAACTCAACCCTTACCTTTAGAGACTAAACTTAACCGTCTCCTTTAGAGACTAAACTTAACCGTCACCTTTAGAGACTAAACTTAACCGTCTCCTTTAGAGACTAAACTTAACCCTTACCTTTAGAGACTAAACTTAACCCTTACCTTTAGAGACTAAACTTAACCGTCACCTTTAGAGACTAAACTTAACCGTCACCTTTAGAGACTAAACTTAACAGTCACCTTTAGAGACTAAACTTAACCGTCACCTTTAGAGACTAAACTTAACAGTCTCCTTTAGAGACTAAACTTAACCCTTACCTTTAGAGACTAAACTTAACAGTCACCTTTAGAGACTAAACTTAACCGTCACCTTTAGAGACTAAACTTAACAGTCTCCTTTAGAGACTAAACTTAACCCTTACCTTTAGAGACTAAACTTAACCCTTACCTTTAGAGACTAAACTTAACCGTCTCCTTTAGAGACTAAACTTAACCGTCTCCTTTAGAGACTAAACTTAACCGTCACCTTTAGAGACTAAACTTAACCGTCACCTTTAGAGACTAAACTTAACCGTCTCCTTTAGAGACTATTTAGGGATGTGAAACATTGAATGGAGTCACACTGACCCCAAGGTGAACAGGAGGGTTAAAGGCGTCTGAGCGGAGCCCCAACAGAGCTGGACTCCATTACACTGAGCGCGCGGCGTGAACGCAGATTTTAGGACTGGACGATGAAGCGAACGCCTGGTAAAGATCTCTCACGGTGGATTTTCAGCAACTCTATAGATGCAAATATGCTGCCGCAGCTCTTATCGCGCCTAACATCAGTCCTTTGCCTTCCGCAAGGTTAACCGGAGGGTTAATTCAAAACCACCTCTTAAGAGCCAAACACAAGTAAAAGCCTCGACCTCCACCAGCACAGACCCGTGTCCAAGGAACGTGTCCACATATGACTCGATGACTCATGTCCACATATGACTCGATCGCAATAATAAACACGGGATGGCTGACAGCATTAAAGGGAGGGAATCGTGCATAGTCTGGACACAGTGGCCAATACAAAGGTGTTGACATTGGACGAGTATGGAGGCAACGGACATGCGCTGGCCTGTCTGAGCGTATTGCCTATGGGACTTCGAGGGAAGGCCTTCTGACTGTGGTCATTTTGAATCGCAACCGCACGGTCGAGGACAAACGGCCGTGGTTGAGTATGAAAGCACTTTAGCGTGGCTGTTTGGAGAAAAGTAAAGTTTGTTGTGGAAAGATCAAAGTGTGACTGTTACTGTGTGCGTAATCATCAGACGCTTAAAGGTCAAATCAAACGTATGACTTCTGGAGGATAAAAACAGTAACTCAGTCACGGTATCTCTGCATTTATCTTGGTTTCTTAAGAAAAAAGGGACAAGATCTAAATAACTGCCTCGCTCATTATGATGAAAAGCAGACGACAGGTGAACCTCCTCCCGGCTCCCTCCTCTGAACGTGTGCTGAGATCATTTCAGTGTTAGAAAACTCAACTGAAGTCCAGAAGAAGCTTCTAATGAGGCATTTGCGTGTTGTTTCATGTGTGTGTTGGCATTGTCAACCAGAGACAGCAGTGTACGTAGATACCATCAAATTACAGTACATGTTTCGACCCTACGGATGCACAGAAATATCCAGTAATTCACAACAAATATGACAGATTTTCAGCTTTAACGCACGTCCCTGTGACTGACAGCTCGCAGACTGAAATGTCCCGCGGTAACCTCCACCCATCTGGCTCCCTGTGCAGCACCAAACAAACACTCTGCAAATAGCACCTGACCCACCTACACCAGCAGGTGTAGTTTGTGTATCAGCAGCAGATGGTTGAAACAACTATTTTTGACTCATCCACTGTAACTGCAGCCTGTCAGCTGGCAGCGGATCTCTGCGGATGGTACAAACTGTTCACCTCAGACTTGTACCTTCTCTGCTGAGGATGCAAACCGAGTATCAGCATCTTGTTTCAGTGTTTACATTCAATTAAGCTTCTGTTTTTTGATGTATAAACAAATATGATAACAGAGGGCTCTTTTTAGACCCTCTATGGTGAACAAGGTACTCGGGGCGGGTCCAACTCCACTTCTGCTAGCTAGACGCCACATTCTGAAATCATATTCTGGGTGCAAAGTCGTTTGTATTTACTCCTCAATTCCTCCGGGCGCATGTGAAGCTGCGGCACTGCCAGTGCAAATCACGGCCGTTCTAGTCAATGTTTGTGATTCCACTGGTCGTCCCAGAGGCTACTTTCCGCGCCACCGTGTCTATTTTTGACGGAAGCCGCGTCCATCTGCACAGAGCCACTGGAACTAGGGCCAGGCAGGAAGTCAGACACAGGACAGGCATGGAGCAAAACCCATGGGTTTTCAAAATAAAACACCCTGTGCAGACTTCCGATTGTAGTTTCCCTTTAGTCTAAGTGTTGGCCTGACTGGAGCACGATCATTGAAACCAAAAGGGTTCATCCTCTAGGGAACTGGTGACCTTCAGTGTCCAGATCAGGCACCCTCCTCCCATGGGCGGAAAAGTAAGATTTAAGGCCCCACAATAAAATTGCTCCCGCCGCTCCCGGACCTTCCAGAGCCCTGGGAAAAATCAGGGAGGTAGCCAGTCAAAGTGTTGGCCTGACTGAAGCACGACCATTGGTTGGGTTCATCCTCTAGGGAACTGGTGACCTTCAGTGTCCAGATCATGCACCCTCCTCCCATGGGCGTAAAAAGTAAGATTTAGGGCCCAAAAATAAAATGGCTACCGCCGCTTCCGGGCCTCCCGCCGCCCCGGGAAAAATCAGGGAGGTAGCCAGTCAAAGTGTTAGCCTGACTGAAGCACGATCATTGAAATCAAAAGGGTTCATCCTCTGGGGAACATGATTGTGCTTTATAAAGTCCATGTTAATCAGCTTATTTAAAATATGGCGTGTATTGTGGTAAACGTGTACACTGTGTCTCAATGGGACCAATGGCAAAACAAACAATTACATTGCATCATCAGGTTAGGGGGGGGGGGGGGCAAAACACTAATGTGTATCCTCTGGGAACCATGGCTGAAGGCAGTGTCAATAGACTGCAACCTCTGGGGAGTATGAATGGGCTTAATACGATTTCAGATCAGATCTTAAATCCTCAGGACTTTGATTCATGGCAGTCTGGATGGTTTCGTTAGCTCGCTGCTAACAAGAGGAATAATCTTCCTCTTCCCAAAACGGCTGCCGTCTTTACATTTGATGACACAATAACTGCTGGCCTGCCATGTTGTTACCGAGGTACCTATTAGATATTCCATCTTTATTTTCAATCACACCACTTTCATCCGTCCTGTATAACCCTGGACGGTTCTGCCGGGAGACAATAAGCTCTCTGTTCTTTCGGTTCTTGGCTCCGTCAGAGCAGACGAAGCCTTTAATCAGCCCGGTCCAACGCCGAGACTACACATGTCCTCCAATTTCCCTCACTTTTCATCTCCTGCCTTTGAAATGCAGAACTTCACTAATGGCTTTCGCTTGTCACAGGATCAATACGTTCCCTGTACATCCTAAGAGAATAAAATACTATTAATTTGTCGGACAGGATCGTCGTGACAGCGCGGTGTCTGCTGCTTTAAAAGCGCTGCTGCACGTCCTGTGTGGCTGTGATGTACTGTAAGCCTGAGTGACAGCGCGCTAAGGAAAAGGATGGTGGCGCTTGAACTTTAAACCCTCCATCTGAGTCCTAGAAAGGTCCCCCCTTTTCCCTGATGTAATCCATAAGCCCACAGCTTTAAGTGCAGCAGGATTATTAGCACAGAGGGGACGTGTGGAGGCAGATAAAGCCTGGACCATATGGGTGTTCGGTGTCAGCTCTCAGTGCGGGATGAAGCTTTCTAGGCCAGAAAGCTGCGAGGGAGGAAACCTCGGCAGATGTTGTCGGTTTATCTGTGTCCGTCTTTCTGCGTCACCAAAACAAAAAGGGCAAATTTCAATATGTGTTAGGATGGAAGTTAGGAAGAAGAAAACATGGCAAAACATCAAAACATTGATGCTTTGTAGATGAAAACAGGAACATATTAAGCTTCAACTCTCAGTGATTTAACAGCCTGATTGCCAGAAAAGATGTCGGCATTGAACATTTTGCAACGTCAGAATTAAGGGAGCCCTCCCACTGTGCCTCCGTCCCGTGCCCCGTGCTTTAGGGTCCTTGTCCCCCCCTCCAGGCCCGTTTGTACTCACACTACCTGGGCCTCGGAGAATGCTTCTGGCTGCCTATACGTCATCACGCCGTAACACGTCACACGCATTGATGACGTCATGGCGATGCGTGGCTTTGTTTCCAGATCTTTCCGTAGACCTCTGAGTTTTTGTGCGTCTTGTCGACTGTTTTTGAATCTTTTCATCGACCAAATCTGCAGTAAACACTCCACCTCCGCATCACACCAACGTGAACCTTTCACCGCCATTGTTTGAAATGTCCGCGCATGGCCCCTCCTTCTTTTTTCTACGTCCCAACAGGCGCACAGGAAATGACCTCCGAACCGCCGTAGGCCTCGTGCTCGTACACGCTCATGCTCGTACATGTGAAAACATGCTTTACTAAAGCCCACCTCTCCCAAACGGGCCGTGTACGGCAAGCGTGCCGCTCCTAGACGTGGTACGGTTGCACTCACACTGGTCAAAGGAACCAGACTTTAGCTGTGAAACCTGTTTGGGCACGGTACGGATGGACAGTGTAAGTGCGACCTCAGTCAGGTGACACAGTATAACGAGCCTCAAACTCCACTTAGACCTAGTCCACCCTAGGCCTAGGGTCAGGTCTAACTAACCCTGGACCATGGAAGGGGGTGAAAACGGATTGGAAAAGTTGATATAGAAAAGTTCGATGCCAACATTTATTTCTGGTGACTGGGTTGGATTTATTGTTTCAGTAAAACTTTAATTATTAAATCACAAAACTCTTCATAATCTTTTTCATCCCTTTCATTTCCCTTCTTGGCTAAACGGTGACACTTCCATCTGTCGCTAAATTTTGGCCAAAAATCTGTGATAATTTTCTCCAAAGCAAACGAAAAGTGAAGATTAAATAAATGTGTGTGTGTAACGTTAATGTGGAGCAGCAGGGGCGTCCAACCCTTGCTCCCGGAGAGCTACTTCCCTGCTTGTTCCCTCCTCCAAAACATCTGATCCCGCTGATCTGCTCGTTATCCTGCAGCTGAAGCTCGTCAAGGGTTTGATAATCATTAGACGTGTCGGAGTAGGGGGAGAGACCTACAGCGTGCAGCGCAGCGGCTCTCCAGAAACAGGGAACTCAGGGTTTTCAGGGAACTCTGCTCGCTGCCGACAACGACCACGTTTGTAAATGTAAATCTATTTACACCCTCTGAAAAGTGCTCTGCTCTTCTTAAAGCTCTTGTCAATTGTCAAGACTGGGTTCTGTCAGTACCCGCCTCTCTCCCTATTGTGTGAGTTTGTCTCCCTCTGTCTGTGTTTCCCTGCATGTGTGTGTCTTCTGTTGTCTAGGTCCGGTAGGCGTTCCCCCCCAAGCTGCAGCCTGTTACGCTGATCACCTGGATCTGTACTTATACTCTGAGCAACAGGCATGCAGCGCCGGACCGTTGTATCCCTTCGTTGGTAACTATCCCCCCGGACCGGCGTTCCCTTTCTCGTTGTGGTATCACGCTTTCCGTCGCTAAGTTATCTAATCGTGTTTGTTCCTTTTCTCCGTAGTTTCCCGTGTTCCCGTTTCCCATCCGTCTCCCTGATTCGTCCGTCGTCTCCTCGTTCCTGTTTGTCCCGTGATCGTCTTGTTAGTTATATTACCTGTTTTCTCTGGAGTGTTTGCGTTTGTTTGTTATTTCCGGTTCCAGGTCGCTGCTCGTGTGGTCGACCGGTCGGAGCACAGAGCAACCTTTAGCGTTATTTAGCATTTATTACGTTTTTCTACTTGTTGTATGTATATATTTGTTACTTTTTAGTTTACCCTTTGCATGCCACACACGCAGAGTGTGTGTTTTCTAACTTTTCAACTACGTTACATAGACGTAGCGGCCTTTCTTTTTTTTCCTGCCCGTCCCCTCGTGACGCTCTCTTTGTTTACCTTCCTGTTAATCCCGTGACTGCCGGACAACGCGGAAGTTATTCTCCTTGTTTTTCTTTTCCTATTTCACCCGGCACTTTAATTCTCCATTCGTCATGGTCAACCCGTGTTTTGTCATGGCCATTCTTCAAGTGTGGTTTCTCCTGGAGTTTGTGACGGCGAGCAGAAACAAAAAAGCCCTGATTTGCCCCCCGGGGACAAATAAAGTTTTTTTAATTGAATTGAATTATTATTATTAAACGTTTGTTTGTACTTTTACTTCGTGTCCGTGTCTGCATTGGGTCCACCCGTTTTTGTGTTATCTCTGAACCGTTCATGACACTAATCATGCCCTGGTACCTAAACAACAGAATGGATGTACCTATGTAGTTTGAATCACTATCGTTTACATGAGACAATGTGTAAAGTGTTTGAGAGTCAGAGAATTATCAGCGGACAAAACCGTTCTCACGGACTGACCTCCAGTGACAAAAAGCGTGAACTATTATAGACTTAACTATCACGGTGTTCTCGAAATTCTGTCGGTGTGAAGCTGACTCTGTTCAAAGCGTCCTGCTCACCTGTGTCCAATGCACATCTGCCTTCAGAGATCGCAAGTGGCGTTCAATGACGTTATGAGGATATGTTTAAAAAGGCCCAGATGGACCAGTGCGAGTGAGCTCTGTTTGTGAGCACGGGAGTGAACACGCTGCACGCGGTTCTGAGAAGTGTAACGCACGAGTTCAATGACTCTGAGGATCTAAATGTTGTGGCAATGGTGAACGTTACGTATAGTGGCACGCGCTGCACGTCTCAGTTTTGGGGGCACTGGTATAAGTGTCATTAGATTATTATGTTTTTTTTTGGTAGTGGTTAGCGAGAAGGTTCCAGGTTTGAATCCCGGCTGGGGCCCTTCTGTGTGGAGTTTGCATGTTGTCCCCGTGTCTGCGTGGGTTTTCTCCGGGTTCTCCGGTTTCCTCCCACAGTCCAAAGACGTGCAGGTGTTCGGTTCATTGATGACTCTAAATCACCCGTAGGTGTGAATGGTTGTCTGTCTCTGTTCGTCTCTATGTGTCCTGTGATAGACTGGCGTCCTGTCCAGGGTGGACCCCGCCTCACGCCCGATGTCAGCTGGGATCGGCTCCAGCCCCTCGCGACCCCGACAGGGATAAGAGGCTGAAGATGAATGAATGAATGTGTGATTCTTAATCCTTTTGTATTGTGTGTCTTGCTTTTACTTTTTGTATGGAGCTTGATTCTAAAATAAAACTTATCTATCTTTCTAAAATACACACAAAGACTCTGTCAAAGGCCAGTTCGTGTTTACACGTGTACATTATAACAGCAATACATCTATCTCATCACTCTGAGTTCACAGAATTATTAATATATATATTTATATATATATATATATATATGTGTGTGTGTATCTGACCCTTGACTCCCCCTGTGTTTCTAATCTACATGTACATGCACACCTCACTGTTTGCAGGTAAAGCCCATTTAAGTCGGCAGTCTCTGCAGCTTTCTAGCTTCTGCTTTCCACTGTTTGGTTGGCTCGCCCTCTTGACTCACCGTTCTTCTACACAACCCCTCTCATCACAGTTATGGATATTTTCACATTAGTCGTGGGTGGCTGATAAAGTTGCATTGTTTAATGAGAAGTTTTTTGTCGGCGGTGTCAGGTTGGTCTGTTTACAGGATCTCAGCTTGTGGGAGGCTGGCATCTGTTTCTCTGTGACTGGAAAAAAAACGTGTCGGAAAAAAAAAACTCAGCACGGTGGATGGAAAATATTTAATATCCATAGATGAAATAAAAAAAAAACAAGCAAATGTGTGGTTTAAAAACAATATAATATAATATCTACACATAGGAAACAAGGGAGGGAGAAACAAGTACGCATGAGTTTGACAAACACAGAAGTGAGAGTGTGCCGACTGCCCGTTCTGTGTCTTTCTCTGCCCTCCTTCATTTAAAGTCGGCCGGTGTTCCTGAAACACGGCGAGCTGGTGAACTTTGGGTCAGAGGGTGCGACGAAGTGACCTCTCAAAAACCCAGACTCCGGTGTTCAGAGGAGCTACAAATCTGCAGACTTTACCCGCTGGAAACACCTGTCAACCAACTGATGTGTTAGAGTGCTTTCATACCACAGACGAGCACACGTTGGTTTGTGTGACTGCTGTGTTGAAGCCTTGAGTTTGGCTTTTTGGCCTTCGCCGTTCTTTGGAAACACCGCTTGACCATAATTGGACGAGGACTGAGCTGAGCCCAAAGCCAGTGTTGTTTCAGTGGCGCAGCACTGAGCTAAGCGCTTAAGACTGTTTTAAACATTCTGTTATTCGTTCATCTTGAACCTCTTGTCCCTGTCGGGGTCGCGGGGGGGGGGGGGCTGTATGTATGTATGTCATTTTAAGTATTTCCATGACGGCATCAGCATTGAGCTTCATATCAATGGTTTTGATCACAACAGCAAACTAACTATTTACACAAGTTTACAACAATGAATACACAAATTACTGTAATGAACACGAGTTTACATACTCAACATAACTTTCTTTTTATTTTTAATTAGTGCATGAGAGAGAGAGAGAGAGAAACAGCTCTCCTGATACCTGATATTATAAGTAGAAAAATATTTAAATAATATTAAAATATTTAAGCTTTTATTATCATGCACTTCTTGCATTTAGCAGAAACTAACCTTTTTTCAAAGTTGCACCACTTTTCTCCTGTGAAATACGGTTTGACTGCCTGCGGCATGTGGCTCTTGTTAGCTTGTTAGCATCCTGTATTAAACAGACTAACATTGATGCTGTGACCTTGCCTTTCCTATCAGCAATGCTACAGTATACTGTGAGTCACAGCTTCTGTGTTCCTCCAGCAGCTGACTGGAGCGATGCCCCTCCTCACTGTTGGACATTGATTTCTCTTGGATCATGTCCGAGCCTCCTGTCTTGTTAGTGAAGCCTGTATTTTTCCATCAGTAAGCGAACAGACTGGGGACATCCCAAAGCAATCCACAGGATCAGGATCAGTACCGATTGAGTTTTTTTTTCCTTTAATGGATCTGTATCGGCTGTATGAAGACAGATCCATTTCTGATCCTCTGTTTATTGTCACCTAATCCACTGTGGCCACAACGGCTGTTAGAGACGCTCCACTGTGGTCCTAACGCAAAGTGACTGAACCGCAGACCGTACAAACAGCAGCCAGCAGCTTCACTTAACATCCGCATCCACACTGACAGCAAGAAGAGATGATGAGGCTTTAAAGAAATGGTTTTGCATCCATATTAGTGACAATCACCAGAAGATGATCACTTCTAAAGTGCCTCTGTTCAACACTTTTGCAAAAGACAGAGAACTGTAACGACAGACGCGTCGTGCAGATTTCTGTCAAGAGATATTTGCATCATCTAAACCAGGAGTGTCAAACATACAACCCGTCAAACGGTCCAGCCCAACTGGATGACTTTGAAAGGGTGAAAAACTGTGGAGAAGTAATTTATTCCAATTTGTCAATGCAATGCACCGATGTTCCTGTTCTTCCTCTGGCGGTCGTGCTGTCCTAATAAGAGTAGCAGGCCCAGTGCTGGATACGCTGTTAGCTCTACGTTACAGAACACTGTCAAGTGTAGGCTACTGTTCATGAAGGAGCTACCTGTGGAAAATAAAGGAACTTGCAAGGACACCTGAGAAGAGAGAGGATGAATAAACTGTTAAGTAAACAGCAGTCATTCAGTCAATCATAGACTGTTTAAAAGCTAAGGACTTAGCTACGGCGATGTCACCGTTTAGTTTGTAGACCATGTACCATTTTGAAGCTTTAAGTTTGGCATGATGACAGTTGCCATCTTGTTTTTTTTTAAAACGGACATGACCATATTTGGTTCGAGAAGGAGGAACTAAGCGCAAAGTCAGTGTTGTGTTAATAGCACTGCACTAAGCTAATCGCTAAAGAGGGAAACCGCATAATTGTGTTTTTGTGCTGGCAGGTACAAAATCGCAGATAATGTCATCGCAGATACACTGTGGTGACATAGAGGCGGTTGAAATTTGGTAAATTACCAGTTAACGCGAGTGCTAGCCTATTAGCTTTGTTAGCTAGGTGCAACCGTAATGCTGAAAAGACCAAAACTGTTACACTAAACTTAAATGAAGTAAAAACAGACTGTGAGAGGGTCAAAGTCAACACCCAAGAACAAGTTCACAGCTATTTTAATGTACAAAGTGTATATGTATCGCTAAACCTCTATCCTGAAGCTAGCAAGAAGACCTGTCAATCACAAGGTAGCATCCCTGCTTTCTGGTGTATTTCACTCTAAATGAGACCATAGCTTACTAAATGAACATCATGCTGTAGTGAAGAAGACCTGGACATTAGAGGGAATGCAGCTTTAAGTGGAGTCTCCTCCTGCTGAACATTAGAGAGAACGCAGCTTTAAGTGGAGTCTCCTCCTGCTGGACATTAGCGAGAATGCAGCTTTAAGTGGAGTCTCCTCCTGCTGGACTTTAGAGAGAATGCAGCTTTAAGTGGAGTCTCCTCCTGCTGGACATTAGAGAGAATGCAGCTTTAAGTGGAGTCTCCTCCTGCTGGACATTAGAGAGAATGCAGCTTTAAGTGGAGTCTCCTCCTGCTGGACATTAGAGAGAATGCAGCTTTAAGTGGAGTCTCCCCCTGCTGGACATTAGAGAGAATGCAGCTTTAAGTGGAGTCTCCCCCTGCTGGACATTAGAGAGAACGCAGCTTTAAGCCACTTCCCCATTGACTTCCCTTTTCAGACCTGGAGGCGTCGTGCATTACTCTTTACAGTCTCAGGACCAAACTCAGCGCGGAGGTAACGACACACTCCCTCCAGCTGACTGTTGGTAGAATCAGATGTAGAAAAATGCAGGGGACCGACTGTCTCCTTCTGCTTCTTCTTCTTCTTCCTCTTCATCTTCTTTGTCTTCCTCCGCTGTGATGAATGGCTCAGCTGTGTCTTAGTGTAAGCACTATCTCAGAAAGCTCTGACCCAGATATTTTAATTGCTTATTCTCACTTACGGTGAGTCTCTATGATAAATAGCATTTGTTTTTCCCTGCCGAAGGGACTATTTTTGAGCCCTGCACATCACAGCGGGCTGCTGAGTGCGTGCGTGTGTTTGTGCATTCAAGTAGGAAACGTTCTGCTCTGTAATGAGGAAGCTGTTTCGTGTCTTGATTTTAAGGACAGCTCCCTTCCTTCGCCCGCGTTAAGAGTTCTCAGTGTTGTGTCTCAAACCCTGGAAAGCAAACGGGTGAATGTGGGAGTGAAGTGGCAGAGCACAATCATCTCCTGACTCTGAACCGTCTGCAGAAACAAGAATCTGACTGATGAGGCAGAGTTATACAGACGGCAGTAAGTGGACACTTCTGAATGTTGCTGTTTATTGGTGTTGTTCTTTTTTCTCCCATCTATTTGACCTTTATCAAAACCAGGAAGCCTAACACGTCTTTATCGAGTGAGTCTGGGGCTGAAATGGCAGCACGGTTCATTCTTACAAACCAACACACACACACACACAAAGGAGAAAGACAAGGTATGAAAGGGAAGGCATTATAATTGGTATTATTTCTCGAAAGATGGCATACTACAAACAATTGAACATGTCCATTTTAGGCTCTAAGGCCGTACTCACACTGTCCTTCTGGCCGGGGCCAAAACCTGTTTTTCAGCTAAAGCCTAGTACCTTTAAGCAGTGTGAGTGCACCCGCTCCGCGCATAACTGCGGCCAGCGGGCCCTCCACGGCCCGCTTGAAAGAGGTGGGCTTTAGCGGAGCCCTTTGCACATGTACGAGCACGAGCGTAGGCACGTGTACGAGCACGAGCTACAGCGGTAATGGTATGTGCGCCTGTTCGGACATAGAAAATAGAAGGACGGACCATGCGCGGGCATTTAACAACAACAACAATGGCGGTGAAAGGTTCACGTTGGTGTGATGCGGAGGTGGAGTGTTTACTGCAGATTTGGTCGATGAAAAGATTCAAAAACAGTCGACAAGAAACACAAAAACTCTGAGGTCTGTGGAAAGATTTGTAAACAAAGCCACACACCCGCGATCAATGCGTGTGACGTGTTACGGCGTGATGGCGTATGGACAGCAAGAAGCATTGGCCGGCCCTGGCAGTGTGAGTACAAACGGGGCTGGGGCGCGGGGGGAGAGGGAGGGGGGGACAAGTACCCTAAAGTCCGGGTCGCGGTCCGGAAGGACAGTGTGAGTGCGCTCTAAAACACTCATGGCTCTGGGTTTAAAACCATTCATAGGGACTAATGTGTGTAATTGCAGGGCTTTTGTGGATCATTGTGAGCAGATGGAGCTGCCCACAGGAAGGTTTTCTCTTCCCGAGCTCCACACGAACCCTCAGCACAGGCAGCCCTGAGAGCAACAGGCTGCAGTCGACATGAAAAAGTGTCGAGGCGACCAACACGCTCGCAGTGATGGTTTTTAATTATAGCCGGCGATAAAGCGACACACACAATGAAGCGCCATTCATGATCGAGAGACATCGTTGTTCTAGCAGAAAGAAAGCAGCAGTGTAACCTTTTCCTTGCATGGACCTGTATCACTCCTCTCTTTATAGCAGGTTTATACTTAATATTTAGAAGTGGGATTGTAAAAGGTACTTATCTATCGTCAGTGTGTCACCATAGACTGCATAATAAAGATGGTCAACCCCCCCCTCACATTTTAGATTCACATCTAAAGATGCTCTACTCCGAGTTCCTCACAGAGTAGTCCTGGTTCCTACCCTCACCTGTGGTCATGAAAGCTGGGTCAGGACCCAAAGAAGGAGGTCGCGGGTCCAAGCGTGTGAAATGTGTTTCCTCAGGAGGGGGTCTGGAGTCTCCCTTAGAGAGAGGGGGAGAAGTTCAGCATCCGTGAGGAACTCGGAGTAGAGCCGCTGCTCCTTTGCGCTGAAAGGAGCCAGTTGAGGTGGTTCAGGATCATCTGGTAAGGATGAACCCTGGGCGCCTCCCTAGGGAGGTGTTCCAGGCACGTCCAGCTGGGAGGAGGCCTCGGGGAAGACCCAGGACCAGGTGGAGAGATTAGATCTCCACACTGGTCTGGGAACGCCTCAGGATCCCCCAGTTAGAGCTGGTTAATGTGGCCCGGGAAAGGGAAGTTTGGGGTCCCCTGCTAAAGCTGCTGCTTCCCCGAGACCTGATCCCAGCTGGACGTGCCTGGAACACCTCCCTAGGGAGGCGCCCAGGGTTCATCCTTACTGGATGCCCGAAAAACCTCAACTGGCTCCTTTCAACGCAAAGGAGCAGCGGCTCTACTCCGAGTTCCTCACGGATGCTGAACTTCTCCCCCTCTCTCTAAGGGAGACTCCAGACCCCCTCCTGAGGAAACCCATTTCGGCTGCTTGTACCCACGACCTGGTTCTTTGGGTCCTGACTCAGCTTCATGACCACAGGTGAGGGTAGGAACCAGGACTGAGCGGTAGATGGAGAGCTTTGCCTTCCTCAGCTCTCTTTTCGTCACAACGGTGCGGTAGAGCGACTGCAGCTCCGCCCCCGCTGCTCCGATTCTCCGGCCAAACTCACGCTCCATCGTCCCCTCACTCGTGAACATGATCCCGAGGTACTTGAACTCCTTCACTTGGGGTAAGGACCCGGAACAAGTCACCCTCGCCAAAGTGCCCCTAATTTTACTTTTAACAAAAACGATCATGTTCCCGTGCAGAACACAGGTGTTGCTAGTCTCCCACTACATGAATCAGTTAGTCTGTCAGTCCCTAACCCTGTTAAATAACCACTCGAGGCAACTGTAGACCAGCAACTCCCCCTGTTCTGTGAGCAAAAATTGATGTTTTTGTCAAAGTAGTCTTGGCAACATCTGCGGTTACAGGCGACAGCAAGTGCATATTAATTAAACAAATCCCAGACTTATGTTGAAAAACTGACTTTAAAAAGAAAAAAAAAGCCAACCCTTAACATTTAGATTTGAAACTTTATGATTATAACTTTAAAAAACTGCACTTCGGAGCTACAGAGGGACTGCGCGTTGGCAGGGGGCTCATTTAGACTTCGAGCTAAGTTTCTTGTGACATTAATGTTAATTAGCTCCAGCTGTTAAAATCTGCCAGTGACAGCTGTTGTTTCAACCGGCCAAAGTGACAATCAGCTCGGGCTCAACAGCTTGCTACCTGAACGTTTTGTACATTTCTCTTTGCTGAATAAAAAACTGAGCGAGGAAATGGAACAATTGGTAACAAACTCCTGAAACTTGGACTTGAGCTTGGAGATTAATCCAGATACAACACAGGCTCCTCCATTAGTTCTCCATTTTGTGTGTTTTATAAATAATAATGTGCATTTCTAGATATTTTACCACAATTTCTGCACAATCCTTGTCTTGTACTGAGGCCTTTACGTCTCTCTGCTTCAGATGTATACTGATATATTGTTTATTTATATTGCATTCATCAATACCTGCAATTACAAAGTGCTTTCAAGTAGCTTTAAAAATACTAAAAGGAGATTTTAAATGGTTATCAAACCCAACAACAAGATCATCAGCATGAATATTGGCTCTTTCCATATACCGTAGTTTTCGGATTAAAAGTCGCTCCGGAGTAAAAGTCTCGCCGGCCAAAATGCAGAATAAAGAAGAAAAAAACAGATATAAGTCGCATTTTTGGGAGAAATGTATTTGTTAAAATCCAACACCTAGAACAGAGAACAACAGGCTGAATAAGTGTGCGTTATATGACGCATCAACAACGAGCTGAGAACGTGCCTGGTGTGTTAACGTAACATGTTACGGTAAGAGTCATTCACAGAACTATAACATATAGAACATGCTCTACGTTTACCAAACACTCTGTCACTAATCACACAGAACTATAACATATAGAACATGCTCTACGTTTACCAAACACTCTGTCACTAATCACACAGAACTATAACATATAGAACATGCTCTACGTTTACCAAACACTCTGTCACTGCTAATCACTGAATCCACTGAACTCTTCTTCCTCGGTGTCACTTTTGAACAACTCCGCCAACTCAACGGTACGGAAGTAGCAGCTAGCATCTTTTTTTCACATTGCACTTCTGCCATGACCCGCCCCCGCCGAATTTTGATTGGTTGACGTGTGTTTGTGACGATTGCTGATATACGTCCAGTCTCTTACGTGACTGACATAAATAACAGCCCGGGCTATTATTTGATATTTTACGCATAAATCGCTCCAGAGTAGAAGTCGCACCTCCGCTACCAAACTATGAAAAGAACTGCGACTTATAATCCGAAAAATACGGTAGTTATTCTTAATACCGGGTCGGCTTCCCTGGTAGTTTAGACAAACGATGTATGGCGTGCAGCTTGATCAGAGCCTCCTTTAGGTCTCGTCCACACGAACAAGGTTATTTTTGAAACCCAACTTTTATGGCCCCCGGTTAAAAATCCGCCTCAAACGGTGTCGTGCACATGCCAAAGCAGTAGCTGGCGATGGCGCTCCAAATGGAAAATTCATTCCGGAAAACCAACAATGGCGAACCGAGGCCGGGCGGATTCCTTTGGGACTTACAGTGAGACACACACAAAGTGCTGAGAAGTTGTTAAATAGCAGCGGTATTTTGGCGAGGTCTTCCATAACAGCAACTCCGTCAGCTGGTCACATCAGCGTCCGTCACCACCCGCTTCCTGGGAGCCAACGCAGACACCACGCTTGACGCCCAGGCTGCGCTGTAGAGCATGTGGAAAGAATTTTAGATGGAAAGCAGAGCCGATTTTTAAGTCATCGCAGCTTCGCCGCATCTCCAGCTCTAATTCCATTGCGGTACAGCTCATGCGAGTAGCTCAGTGCACTGGTGACATCGGAGGGAAGCTGAGCGCCATTCATCTGATACAGCTGTTAATGAGTGGAGCGGAGGGAACGAATAGCGCCGTGGGAGAGGAGCAGAAACGTCTATTCCTGTCAGCTGTAGATCTTTCTGACGCAATGTGGCGGTGCTGATGAAAACGCTGCTGCCAAAATCGACACAATTGGAAAAGTTCCTTGTTGTAACTTTACTGTAAAGAGGTCAAAACTCCACTTCAGCACTGGAGGTAGGTCGTAAGAGTCCCTTATTCTCTATATACTTCAAGTGTTGCTGGAGTTCTGACCTCTTTAGACTTCTATCTTTTCTCCGTGCACCTTGGAAGTAGGTGAACTCTACTTCCACAGTAACTTTAATGGATCAGAAAGGACCCAAAAGGTTCACATGAGGTAAGATAAAGCAAACTAGAGCTTTTCCATTAACGATCAACGCGCCAGTGGCCTTCAAGTACGTGCGGATACATTAACACACAGTGTAATAAAATATAACACACGACAGGGTAAACAATCGCTTGCTCAAAGTGCACATTAAAAGCTAAAGATGTGTCGGAGTAACTCTGATGCATGGTGTGACCGCGGAGGGCGAACGGCGCCTGCTACCATTTACCGGGCTCTGACCAATGAGCGGGCTGCATTTGGTCTTTGTGACGCTTCGCTGTTAAACTGCTCTCTTATGCATTCCTGCTTAAAACTCTCTCCCTTTCCCCTTCAGATCGGAGGAGCACTTAGACCCTCCATCAAAGGATCTGCATTTGACAGATAACTGTAATTCCCTCCACTCTAGACTGTTTACTAACCTCACATGAAAGTAGCTTTGCCCTGTGCATTGTGGGAGATTTGCATCCTCTCTACTTTAGACTACTTAGGAACAGGGAATTGCAGCGTCATGTGTTTCTCTTTACAAAAAAAAAAAAACTGGATGTGTTTGTGCAGGCGGCAGTTTGTGTGAGAGACGGAGTGGAGTGCTTGTCACAAAGCATTAACCTTCTGTCCATGTGTGTGTGCACGTTCAGAGGAAAAGTGTGGTTTTATGACTGAGGGCGGCGCTCACAGTGACCAACGTGTAAAGGGTTCATCCTCTGGGAGAATGAATGTGTTTGGAGGCTACCTGCTGATCAGATTTTGATATTTTCAGGACACAGGTGGAACTTTTTGGCTCGTGGTGGTGCAAGAGGAAGGGTCATGCATACATATTTCCCGAGAGGTCTCTGATTTCCACTTGTTTTTTCCTCCCACTGCATTTCTCCCAATGTTTGGGGGCTATCACGACTAAAGTGGAGGTGGAATATCTTTGGACTGATGCTTGCAGCACAATGAAGCTCATAGACTCACTGAAATCACCTGGGACTATGAACACTGCAGTTTTAAAGACAATCTAGTTTTCACCTGTGGCGTGCAGTGAGGGTGAGGACTCACAAGTCAGATTTACAAACATACAGTAGGACGCCAATAGGATAGGATGAGAGAATAAGAGCGAACAAGATGCTGGAAACCATTTAAAAACACCAGTGCAGCTGTATATTGCAGTGTATCTTACCTTTACTGTAAATTACTTCTTGCTTTGACTGAAAGTCCAGCTTTGAAAAATGTCTCAGTGTAGAAATCAAATCAAATGACAGCTTGTCGCTAAGCTCTACAGCGTCGCACAGCACACTTCTTGTGTTTACTTTTTGCACAGGGGTCAGAGTTCACCGTGACCTGGCTGGTGGCAGCTATCAGGCTGCTCACTATCGCCGCCTGCCTTGAGGCAGAGGTACTGCCGGCCTCAGGGCAGCACTCTCCCTGTGGATTTATGTCTCATCAATAAGATGTAAATATTACACACACATACGTAGAATACATTACTGAACACCATGGAAAAGAAGACGTATGCTTTTATTACATAAAAGTGTTTTACCATCATATTGGAAACATACACAGACATGGGAACAAGCACATTTGCACGCGCTCAATCCAGTTTGTGACTGATGTGACTGCGCAATCTGGAGGGAGGCTCGTCTGTCCGTGCCTCACCTCTGGTCTGTCCGTGCCTCACCTCTGGTCTGTCCGTGCCTCACCTCTCGTCCGTCAGTGCCTCACCTCTCGTCTGTCCGTGCCTCACCTCTGGTCTGTCCGTGCCTCACCTCTCGTCTGTCCGTGCCTCATCTATCTTCTGTCTGTGCTTCACCTCTCGTCTGTCCGTGCCTTATCTCTCGTCTGTCCTTGCCTCACCTCTCGTCTGTCCGTGCCTCACCTCTGGTCTGTCCGTGCCTCACCTCTCGTCTGTCCGTGCCTCACCTCTCGTCTGTCCGTGCCTCACCTCTCGTCTGTCCGTGCCTCACCACTCGTCTGTCCGTGCCTCACCTCTGGTCTGTCCGTGCCTCACCTCTCGTCTGTCCGTGCCTCACCTCTCGTCTGTCCGTGCCTCACCTCTCGTCCGTCCGTGCCTCACCTCTCGTCCATCCGTGCCTCACCTCTCGTCCGTCCGTGCCTCACCTCTGGTCTTTCCGTGCCTCACCTCTCGTCTGCCCGTGCCTCACCTCTGGTCTGTCCGTGCCTCACCTCTCGTCTGCCCGTGCCTCACCTCTGGTCTGTCCGTGCCTCACCTCTCGTCTGCCCGTGCCTCACCTCTCATCTCCCAAGAGACTCCGTTTATTTCAGCAGGAAATACAGAACTTTCTGCTATTTTTACTGTAAAAATGGTCAAATACATTAAGAACCACACCAAAATCATAATCCAGAGGACAAATATTAATACTTTAGTTTCTTTTTCCTCTCATGATGACAGCGGAGGGCGAGCCGAGCCTGCCTCCCCTGACTGCACGTCACTGGTTTTCACAGAGATCTTGTTCAAAACAAAAGTAACGTTGACCTCCTCTTTGTGCCAGAGGAAAGGTCAGAGAGGTCGCCGAACGTTGCACATCAACCTTTAGGGACCGCAAACATTTCCATATCTGAAATCTGGCAGTTGCTGAATATTTTTTCCTGTTAGAGCAAACCTTTTTAAGATCTGATCCGTGTTATTTCACGACGGGTCACACGGTTCAAAAGCAGACGGCAGAGCGGAGGTCGTCATCAAAGGGACACTTCAAAATCCCCGAGTGCTAATCAGCTCATCACAGCCTGTGAGGACTTTAGACACGTCTCTCTGTTTTTTAAGGAGTCCTCTCTTTTGGCAGGCGCACCGGCCTCGGCACCGAAAACAAACACGCGGGAGGAACGCTGCCAAGAACCTCAGAGCTTGCGGCTACATCCAACAGGCGAGAAGAAAAGCAGCTACTGTAGAAACGGAGGACGGAAATAATTCATCTCCTCGCCGAGCCAAATGTGTAACATCAACTGAACCGACGCTCCGGTTTAACCCTCCAGATGAGATCTGTGTCGTGCAGCGTGTGGGTTTTTATTTGACCGTGTGCTTTTTTTTGTGCATTTGAATTATCATCTTGCAGAGATTGACTCATCGATACGGAGAGTCGCGGGGCCGTATGATAGATAAGCCGGGGCTGCGATGATCCTCGTGAGCGAAATAGGTTAATGCAGTAGCAAACAACAGGACCGGGATTAAAGCAACACAACAAATGTGGAAGATTAAAGCAGCAGCATCTCAGTCATGCTGATGCAGAAATCCTAGCGGCTTCAAAGCATCCTCACATTGTCGGCTATAAAAAGATTTACAGTCGTTTGCAATTTTTGGACACATTTACATTTAGGGCACCAACTTTATTTCAAACAGTCCACAGTTGATAATCACCTCGGTATCAAGTGATTAGGACGTGTCACAGGAGGTCATGTATTTTCCCCGTGCGGGTCAATCTGGGTTAATCTTCTTTTTTGCTTCTTCTTCCTCATGACTTTGCGCTTTCATAGAGTGAAATGTTCCAGCTTTGAAAAGAAGAGCACACATGAAGAAGTGGCTCTGAGAGGTTAAAGGCAGGGCTCAGCTTTTAGGGTTTATTAAGAAAACCAAGAAAGATTTATGTGTTGTTTGAAATATTTCAAAATGGACTGGAGACGGTTTAAGGTCAGGTACAGAATTCAGTATTTGATACCCATTTAAAACCATGAAATTCAATAACTCTTTGATCTACTTAACGGCAAATATTTAATTCATCTTCAACCGCTTGTCCGTGTTGTGGTCACGGGGGGGTGGAGCCGATCCCAGCTGACATCGGGCGTGAGGCGGGGTCCACCCTGGACAGGACGCCAGTCTATCACAGGACACATAGAGACGAACAGAGACAGACAACCATTCACACCTACGGGTGATTTAGAGTCATCAATGAACCGAACACCTGCACGTCTTTGGACTGTGGGAGGAAACCGGAGAACCCGGAGAAAACCCACGCAGACACGGGGACAACATGCAAACTCCACACAGAAGGGCCCCAGTATTTACAAAAATGAATCCAATCGAATGAGACTTTGGGGTGATGAGCTAGCCCGACCAGTTATCACTTCAGTTCCTCACGTATGGCCGTCTTGTCAGGACCCTTTGGCGTCACTTGTCAATGCTCTGGGTTTGCCCTGCGCAACACATGATGATCCGCTGCTGTTGCTGTTTTAAAGGTAGATAAAGATAAAGACACGTGGTTGACGTTTTGAATTCGAAGAAAACGACCTGCTTAGGTGTAGGCAACAGCAACACGCACATGAACAAGACACTGGAACACTTGCTTTGAGTGTCTAAGGGCGCACTCACACTGTCCTTCAATGCAGGTTTTCATACCCAGACATATGTCTTGTAAGGTGATTTGGTGTGAAAACCTACATTTTTAATATGACAATGTGCCCTGTATTGTAAATGAATGCCTCGTTTTTGTAACAAACCAAACTGCTTGAAAAAACGTTCAAAATTCAGCTAGAAATTCAGATTTTAATAGTGGATGGACCTGATGCCTTCATACATAGGCAAGCATCGCTCCGACATCCACGTATATGAATCTTTTTTTCGTCCCAACCACCTGCATGTCCTCACTCACCACATTCATAAACCTCCTCTGTGGACTTCCTCTCTCCAACCCGAGCGGTCCTTCTAACATACTCATCCTAACCCCGTCCATCCTCCTCACTCCAAAATGAACCGACCGAACTCGAGACCCAACAACACGAGCAATGGTTTTATTTTATCCATTACTGTCAGGCTAATGGAAAGCCCTGGCCACGCTCTTCCCCTCTCCCCACTGGGCCCTGAAACTAAGAGATACACCTCTCAAATAAATTACATTTGGAAATAACCAAACTCGAAACCCACTTTGAAGCTTCAAGCACCAAAACGTCTGGAAAACAACTCAAACGTTGAGGTGTCATGGTGCGGGCGCTACCGGTGCCGGGTTCTGTTAACCAACAAGTGGCAGTGAATGGCAAAATGTTAGGTTGAAAAGGGCAACGATGAACAAAACAATGAGTCAAACCATTGGAACAGTGAATCCTGTATCAGTCCCAGACAGCAAAATGCAATGGGGCCAGATTTGGGTCAGCTTTATTAGCATTTGGTGCAGGTCCGCTAAACGGAGACCGGAACAGGTCAGAATTACGGATCAGGAACAGATCTCTGTTATTCATGCCATCAGGTGTGGTGCAGATCAGGCCGTAATAAAGATCTGGGGCTCATCTGGCCCTGGTCTGTGATTCTTATTAAGGCCCCAAAAAATAGGCTTCTGGTACAATAGGCTATTGGTATGTTCTTTAAAAAGGAAAACAAAACACCACGAGTGTCCTCTAATCAGTGCTTTGTTTTGATACAGCGTTAGGGAAATGTCTGCATTTTATTTGTCTTTTTTTATGCATTTGTAGCAACAGGTTCTTATGATCTCGCAAGAATGAACAGAAATGAACACTTACAGTAGATTCAACACTCAGAAAAGAACATAGCGGGTCAGATTGAAGCGTCTGATCGTGTACTGCTCCTGTGAGACGTACACAGCATTTAAACAAAGAGGAAATATTAGATTCATCATTCAAAGATCTGGATTAGCCTGCATTTAAGTAAAACGGTTGCACAAATAAATAATAATTAATATGTGACTTAAGTGGTGTGGAGTGAGTGAGTGAGTGAGTGAGGGCGCACACACATTGTTCCTCTGTACCGTGCCCAAAAAAGGTTCCACGTCTAAAGTCTGGTTCCTTTGACCAGGGTGAGTGCAACCGTACCGCGTCTAGGAGCGGCACGCTTGCCGTCCACGGCCCGTCTGAGAGAGGTGGGCTTTAGTAAAGCACGTTTGCACATGTACGAGCATGAGCGTGCGCACTTGTACGAGCACGAGGCCTACGGCGGTTCTGAGGTCATTTCCTGTGCGCCTGTTGGGATGTAGAAAAAAGAAGGAGGGACCATGTGCGGACATTTAAAACAATGGCGGCGAAAGGTTCACGTTGGTGTGATGCGGAGGTGGAGTGTTTACTGCAGATTTGGTCGATGAAAAGATTCAAAAACAGTCGACAAGACGCGGTTAATCAAGGAAGAGCTTGTCAGATTACAAAATTCCTACCAGCCGACGAGCAAAGGCCGCTCCAAAGCGTTGTAGAGGAGGAACAAGAGCTCGCTGGAGGAGTTTCCATCTCTCAACAGTCCCCCGTCGTCTCTACGGTGTCTTCAAAGGTGGTGGAGACCATGTGTTAACTGCAAAAACATTGGAAATAACAGACAACTTACATCCCAGTTTGCAAAGAGGACACTGCACAGGCACAGTACAGAGAAGATGTAGTCAAAACAGTCCCATGAAGAATTCTTAGACCCTGTTTAGAAATAGTATAGCGCATATAAAGTGTATATATACAGTGTTAAATCCACTCTGGCCTTGCATTTTCATTGATTTTTTCTGAAAACATTCGGCCAAAGTGGATAAATTCTCAATATCCTTTTTATAAAAGCTATGTTTCTCCGGAGCAGCTCGGAAATCCAGACCTCGTCCAGTCATTTAATGAAAAATGGGAGGACAAGGTGCAACAGAAGCAAACTCAGCTTATTTTGTATCCTCGATATGTGCCGTACCACGTAGTGACTCATCTGTATCACAGAGTATAACTGTCACTGGATGGAGGAGGCCTTTGACAGGAAGAGAGCCAAGTATGAGGAGCTGGCAGGTGAATGCCGAAGCAGGGGATGGAGGACCCGATGCAACCCCATCGAGGTCGGATGCAGAGGATTCGCTGGTCTCTCATCAGGGCGCTCAAAATGCTAGGAGTGAGGGGGCTGCACAACAGGAGAGCCATCAAAAACATCAGCGACGCATCTTCATCCTCCTAAATTTCTTACTAGTCGAGGTCAATTTTCAATAAGATTTATTCATTCATTCATCTTCAGCCTCTTGTCCCTGTCGGGGTCGCGGGGGGCTGGAGCCGATCCCAGCTGACATCGGGCGTGAGGCGGGGTCCACCCTGGACAGGACGCCAGTCTATCACAGGACACATAGAGACGAACAGAGACAGACAACCATTCACACCTACGGGTGATTTAGAGTCATCAATGAACCGAACACCTGCACGTCTTTGGACTGTGGGAGGAAACCGGAGAACCCGGAGAAAACCCACGCAGACACGGGGAGAACATGCAAACTCCACACAGAAGGGCCCCAGCCAGGATTCAAACCAGGAACCCTCTCGCTGTGAGACGACAGTGCTAACCACCACCCCACCCGTGTCGCCCCAATAAGATTTAGGGGCACCAAATTATGGGATGGCTTTTCCCATCTGGCAAAGAGCTGTTCCTCCATAACACGCTATAAATAAACTTAAAAGATCATTTAATGGTTGCTTTGTAATTGCTTTTTTTATATTTCATGTATTGTTGTTCATTTTTTACACATTTGTCCATTTACACATTATATTCTCACTTTCTTTGCTTTTATATTTTTGTTGTTATATATAATTTGTCACTATTAACTTATTACTTTATGTAGTTTTTATTTTTTGTATATTAATTGTGTGTTTCCTTATAATATTGTGAATTTTTAACATTATTTAGGTGGAGCCCAGTGTGTTTTCTGCCTCTTCCTGCACTGTGTGTTATTTGTATTCTTTGTATTTTTTTTTAAATTGTCCTAAATAAATAAATAAGCATCTTTATTTATCCCGAGGGAAATGATTGACCCTTTCCCATCTTTGTATTGAAACTGTTGCACAGAGTAACAATAAGCATAAAAACATAAATCAAATCAAAATAAAGCTAACATCAAATAAATCAAACAATAACTAAATGTGACAGAGTGCAGCAGACATGGTGGTTAAACGCAGGTTTATACAATATACAACAGTACGTGTAGCGTGCAGTTTAGCAGCAGATGAAATAAAATAAGTACAAACTAAAGAAGTGATAAGGAGTGATAAGTGATAACAGTGTTAAAAATGTAGCAGCTAGAGGTCAAAGATGCAGGGAGGAGCAAGTTTACGGAGGGGTTTTAAGGTAAGAAGCTCTGTATATAACCTGGGACGGTGCTGGAGGCCAGTGAGGCTGTTGCATTGGTCGACTACGAGGGAAACCCGGTAAAAAATGCTGACCACTTCTCCCGCTCATCACATTTCTTGTAAATGTCGTTGTTGTTGTGGTGATTGGTTCTGGACGGTCTCTCTCTCCTCTTTAATCGTTGTTTTTGTCTCCCTCTGTCTGTGCTTTTCTGTATGTGCTTTCTTTCTGTTTCTCTGGTTTTGAGCTTGTTGTCCTGGCAGGTGATCCTTGTTAGCATTGATCACCTGCCACTCTGTATATTAACCCGGTCCTGAGCCTCACTCAGTGCCGGATCGTACCCTCTACATTCCCATGACATCTCCCTGTGTACCTGTTCCTCTTGTGTCCATTCATCGTGTCAGTTCTCTTCTTGTTTCTCTTCGTGTTTAAAGCACCTTTTGTAAATAAGTTTATTAAATTTGTTAATACCGTCTCCGGAGTTCCCTGTCTGCATTTGGGTCCCCTCCTCCGTGTATTCTCCGTCATCACACATGACAGCTGTTATTGTCTTGATTCTGAGAGCGGACCTTTACGGCCAATTCAACGTAGATCAAAGATATTTGGGTTATTAACACTCGGAGTATACGTTTGAGTCTTTAAAGAAACTTCAGCTGTGAGTTATGAAAGGGAACAATTACATGATTACTTACTGATAGTCCTATTCTTTGATTCACTTATATTTGTCACATCTGTATGTGACCTTTACTTCACGTCTCCATGCCCGTGCTTAAACCCACTATGTGTGAGCGATATGACGGCAGGCAGAGCAGAATAATGAGGCGGTGAATACATTTTTTCACACCTCATCCGTGGTAAACACTGTTACCACTGTCAGAATCCTGTACGGTGTGGTGCATATATATATAAAACAGCTAGTATTTACTGCTAAGTTTGTCACACTAAATCACACTAACTATTCTACACAGACTTAAAAACTGTCCGCGGGCTCACCTGCAGCGCTAAGCTACAGGCAAAAGCGTGAAGCAGAGGCTAAGATAGTGCTAACATGGCTAAGATTTAGCAGCTAACACACAATAGCAAAGCAGGTTGTGAAGATTTTCGGTGATAATAAATAATTTTGGTGAAAAACAAGCAAATCTAACTGATTCATACATCTGTGGATGTTTAAACGAACCTATGCTAGCAGCTAACTGTAGCTTAGCTCCCCAGCTTGCCTTGTCTGTCTGCGGGTGGCAGGCATAGTGACGGTGTAAAGTGCCGCTAAGTTAGTAAACGTGTATGTTTAATATAAATATTTAACAGACTAACATGACACCAACGTTTAAAATGCATTTTACTTTTATAACGCACCAATAATCGCAGAGACAGTGCAGTCTGAAGTCCTCCACTGCAAAGTTGAGAGAGCATGAAGTGTCTTGTCTGCGACTTGGGGCGACTGTGGCTCAGTGGGAGAGTGGGTCGTCCTCCATTCGAGAGATCAGTGGTTCCATCCCCACCGTCCCAGGACTGTGGCTATGTTACCCTCTTAAATCCACACACACACACACGTTACTATTACACTTTTGTCCTTACTACAAGCTTGAAGTTGGAAGTTCTCGATTTCCGGGTACGCAGCATAACTGTTAGTGAAGATCTGGGCCGACAGACCAACCGCTGGTGCGACTGTGGCTCAGTGGGAGAGTAGGTCGTCCTCCATTCGAGCGATCAGCGGTTCGACCCCCACCTCCCCTGGTCCACATAACGAAGTATCCTTGGGCAAGACACTGAACCCTGAATTGCTCCCCGTGCTGCGCATGGGTGTGTAAATGTGGTGTGAATGGTTAGATCAGATGGTCTGTAGATGTCCACCGCCATCAGGGTGAATGTGACAAACACTGTGAAACCGCCTTGAGTACTCAGAAGACTAGAAAGGCGCTTTATAAGTACAAGTCCACAAGTCTGCACATCTGCCCCGTATCAGACACGCACCAGCCGGGCGTACGGTCAAAGTAGAGTTTTCAGACTCACTCAACTCATTATAAAACAGATGGCTCGATTCATGCAATCTGATTGGTTGTTAGCTGTGGTATGAATCCCTGACACAATGGCTGCACCAGTGTGAGTGCAACTGTACCGCACCTAGCTGCGGCCAGCTTGCTGGCTATGGCCCGTTTGAGAGAGGTGGGCTTTAGTAAAGCACGTTTGCACATGTACGAGCACGAGCGTGCGCACGTGTACGAGCATGAGGCCTACGGCGGTTCTGAGGTCATTTCCTGTGCGCCTGTTGGGACATAGAAAAAAGAAGGAGGGACCATGCGCGGACATTTCAAACAATGGCGGTGAAAGGTTCACGTTGGTGTGATGCGGAGGTGGAGTGTTTACTGCAGATTTGGTCGATGAAAAGATTCAAAAACAGTCGACAAGACGCACAAAAACTCAGAGGTCTACGGAAAGATCTGGGAACAAAGCCACGCATCGCCATGACGTCATCAATGCGTGTGACGTGTTACGCCGTGATCACGTATAGGCAGCAAGAAGCATTCTCCGAGGCCCAGGTAGTGTGAGTACAAACGGGCCTGGAGGGGGGGACAAGGACCCTAAAGCACGGGGCACGGGACGGACGGGCAGTGGGAGTGCGCTTTAAGGGGCGTTGTTCAGACTGACGCAGTGAAGATGGAGTCTGTGCCCGACTACACACAGTATCTGTTCCCCATGTAGACAGGCTGTGATGTGCAAATGTTGCTTATAATGCCGATCATGATTCATCCTTTATGGCAGTGCTTTTGCAGGTGACTTGATATTGAATAAACCTAGAATACAGTACACCTACACCTGACCTTGTACCGTCGTCGTCTTCTTCTTCTTTGTCTGTGTTTGAGGGCGGTTGGCATCTATTTACTCCAGCAGTGAGAGCATGCAGCATGTGTGTAAAAGAGCCAGATGGAAATATTCCTGAATGTTGCTGCATGTGTGAATGTGGAGAATCACTAGCGGTGCAAAATTTACAGGGAACTATTTGTGAAAGAGGAACGGCTGATGTGAGTGAAATGAGATTTTTGAGGGGGGGAAATAACTCGCTTTTATCGTGAATGATCGAGTTGGGAATGAAAATAGGTCTTTTGTAGTGGATTGTGCAGTGAATGTGACTCATGTTAAGGTGATCAGAGGCTGATTTATTAAACAAATGTAAAAAAACAAACATTAATAAGCCTGAAAAGTGCAGGAGGAAATGTGAACAATGTATTAAATTAGTGTTTTAAAATGTATAAAACTTTTCCATTCTGGAAATCAAGCATGGGGCCTTTAACATTTTATACACATTTAGAAATAAACACATTCATTAAAAATAAGAAAATACATAAACAAAATAAAAGTGAAGGAGTTCAAGTACCTCGGGATCTCGTTCACGAGTGAGGGGACGATGGAGCGTGAGTTTGGCCGGAGAATCGGAGCAGCGGGGGCGGAGCTGCAGTCGCTCTACCGCACCGTTGTGACCAAAAGAGAGCTGAGGAAGACAAAGCTCTGGATCTACAGGTCAGTCCTGGTTCCTACCCTCACCTGTGGTCCTGAAAGCTGGGTCAGGACCCAAAGAATGAGGTTGCGGGTACAAGCGTCTGAAATGGGTTTCCTCAGGAGGGGGTCTGGAGTCTCCCTTAGAGAGAGGGGGAGAAGTTCAGCATCCGTGAGGAACTCGGAGTAGAGCCGCTGCTCCTTTGTGTTGAAAGGAGCCAGTTGAGGTGGTTCAGGATCATCTGGTAAGGATGAACCCTGGGCGCCTCCCTAGGGAGGTGTTCCAGGCACGTCCAGCTGGGAGGAGGCCTCGGGGAAGACCCAGGACCAGGTGGAGAGATTAGATCTCCACACTGGCCTGGGAACCAGAGTCGAGTCGTGCATTTGGGTCCTGATCAAACACAAACCATAACTTAAAGTCAGCAGTAGTGGAAACAAACCAGCCGTTTCACTCGTCTCAGCGTGCGTGTCGTGGGAGGAGGGTGGGACAATGGAGGGTGGAGGAGTTGTTCATGTTCATATTTTTACCAAGTGCTGTGAGACATGAAGAAAGGTCAGAATTGCTTTAACTTTGGCAGAACTCATGAACACATGAGATGAACTGATCCACAAACTCACACACAAAAAACCTCAGCCGGCATTTAAAACAAACCCAGAGACAAATTCGTCCTCAGGTCAATAAACCAGCATGTAAACAAACCCTGAGGTGGAGCAGAGATTCAGATTCGGGGGCGCTGTGGACGACAGTCGCATGCTGGGGCCATTAAACCGACTCACTGATGAAGAAACCCGTCTGCCTGTAATTACGTTTTTTTGGGGATGAGCCGAAATGATGAAACCACCGAGGAAATCAATCTGTTTTTCAAACACAACATATTAAATTGTTTGGCAGCGTTCACCCTGAACACCTAGCTTTAAAACAACACAGTAATAACCCTGTGTCTGAGGCGTATGTATAACTGAGGCATTACGCTGAGAGCTGCCGCCGCCGCCGTGCAGCACACATCTCACTCTCTTTACTGAGTTCAATCAAACCGGAGCCCAACACCACCACAAGCACGACAACATCAACACAAAACGAAGGGTAATTGCGTGGCTGCCATTTGGACGGCTTTCATTTCCATTCGTCCTCTATCCCTCCATCTGCAGGTTTCAATTAGGACCGGAGGAACACCGAGCTAAAACAAACATCTGGAGGTAACACTGCATCTCCTCCGGCTCGAAGGGCACGTGAGCCCCACACACAGCGATAGTTCACACCTGTGGAAGAGGAACTCTGGTTATTTACTTCAATTCAATTTAATTTACAGTGCCAAATCATAACAAAGGTTATGTCAGGACACTTTACAGAGTAGGTAAAGACCACACTCTATGACTTATTTATGATTTACAGAGACCCAACAATTTGCGGGGGATCTACAGGGAGCCACTGATAAGGAGCTGAAGAGCCGCATGAAGGCCCCAGAGCCGTGGGTTGCAAACCCCTGCCCTAGAAAAACACAAGTTTAGCCTTTTTCGATGTTTGTATAAATTTATCTGGATAAATATTCAAAGCAGCGAATCATCAGCTCAATCAATCGCCCCGGTCTGAGCCAATAAGGGCGCACTCACACTGTCCTTCCGTCCCGTGCCCCGTGCTTTAGGGTCCTTGTCCCCCCCTCCAGGCCCGTTTGTACTCACACTACCTGGGCCTCGGAGAATGCTTCTTGCTGCCTATACGTCATCACGCCGTAACAAGTCACACGCATTGATGACGTCATGGCGATGCGTGGCTTTGTTTTTAGATCTTTCCGTAGACCTCGGAGTTTTTGTGCGTCTTGTCGACTGTTTTTGAATGTTTTCATCGACCAAATCTGCAGTAAACACTCCACCTCCGCATCACACCAACGTGAACCTTTCACCGCCATTGTTTTAAATGTCCGTGCATGGTCCCTCCTTCTTTTTTCTACGTCCCAACAGGAGCACAGGAAATTACCTCAGGTACGGGTGCACTCACACTGGTCAAACGCACTAGGCTTGACCCGAAAAACCTGTTTTGGCCCGGTGCGGAAGGACAGTGTGAGTGCGCTCTAAAAGACCTTTCTTAGCTTTCTCAGCTATCACGCCTCCACCGACCACTTCCTCTGCCTGTATGTCACATGCATTTGTTTGTACTGGCACAATAAATAAAAGGTAGAAGGGGTCAGAAAGAGGCGGTGTGAGCGGTTACCTTGAAAAAATGACTCATCATGTGTACGGATAAATAGGCTCCATGATGACCAGAACAACAGATAGACGCCACAATGTCTGTGGATGGAAGTGTCTCGCTGTATGGACGAATGAAGTGTGTGTGTGTGTGTGTGTGTGTGTGTGTGTGTGTGTGTACGTGTGTGTGTGTACAGTATGTTTCTGTGTTTTCACATTAATATCTCACGCACCGTCGGCTCTGCCGGCCCCCGGAGGACTGATGGCAGAGTTGGTTGCATCATCTATATCGATTATTACTGTTTGAGAATTAGACGGGGGCAAAACCGGGCAGACACCCGGTGAACCGAGGGATGCAGTTGTCATGGGAACGTCGTCGTGCTGCAGGGTAACTCGGAGAAAAAGGCTGAACTTCTCAGTCAGCAGGTCCATGCATGTGATGCCAGTCAAAGCCTCGGCCAGGTTTGCTCTTCCAAGGAGAAACTTTCTCTTTTTTCTCCCCCCCTCCTCTCCTCTCCCCTTCTCTCCTCGTCTCTCTCTTTCTGTTCTCATTGCTTTCCCATGTGTACCCAGTCGGACACTGTTGCCATGGAGACGTAGCCGTGAGACTGTACAGGATGTGGCTGCAGCTCAGAAGAGGCGAGCGCTGTTTGTTCATTTAGAAAAAAGAAGTTGGAATGGATGAAATCCTTCTCTGGCTGGATGCAGACCTTCATTCATTTTTGAGCTGAAAGACAAAAATCACACAGGAGGCGCCACAAAAGGACGAATCCGCGTGGGATTAGGGAGCTCTTCTGAGCCGTCTGGTCTCGGCTCAAGTGTGTGAAAAAAAATGTATTTGCGATTTACTGAAGCTGGCTTCTTTACATTTAATTTTTAAGGGAAACAGAAAATACAGAAATGTTGCTGCTGAGTGTTCGTTCGAGATTAAACGGGCGGAGAAACTGTGTCCCTGACCTCGTTTGGGTCGAAGTTTCACGTCTGTCGGACCTGAAATCACATCAAGACAGAGCGAACTGAACACTTGTGAATGTGTATTTCAATTTTTTTATGTAGTACTTCAAAGACAAGTCAATATCAGAAATTAAAATCAAAGTATCTCTATTGCCGGGTTCAAACCAAGCCCCCATCAAAGCGACTTCCTGTTTGATCCAATCAGGAAGTGACAAAACCTGCAGTTCTCTGAGTGTCCACTAGGGGCAGGTTTCATAACAGAGCAGTTTCTCTTTGACCCCCATGTTAAACAGGCCGTTTACACAGCATCATTAAACCTATGACTGACTAAAACCGGTCACGTAGCGGTAGTCTCTGTGCTTTCTTCTCACTGTCCGATTCCGCTCCGTCACCATCTCGCGTCAACTTTCGATCAGCGCTACTTCAGATATTGGGCGAATTTGTGCGCAGAACTTTGTACGATATCCCACAAACCTGTTTATGAGAATACTTTACGCCAAGACCAAGCCCCCACCACAGCGACTTCCTGTTGTGTTGATCCAATCAGGAAGTGCCTAAAACTGAAGTTCCCTGAGTGTCCACTAGGGGCAGGTTTCATAACAGAGCAGTTTCTCATTGAGCCCCGTGTTAAACAGGCCGTTTACACAGCATCATTAAACCTGTTTAAGGACAAAAGAACATTCTAGTCTGTGTGTTTAGCTCAGATCTCCATGACAACACTGAGGGGGAGGGGCTAGTTTTTATTTAATTGGAGGTTAAAGTTTATGAATAATTAGGGGGCGTGGCCTCTTGAGTGACAGCTAGCCTCTGGCCCTCACTTCTCCTCGGAGGTAAACGGCGTATGTCCCTCCCCCCAACGTCACATACATGCCCTTTTTTGGTAAGACAAGATGGCGACTCCCGTAGGCGAAAAATAGATTGATGAAATGATGAAAATGATCTCCACCCAAAAAATGATTTTGCCAAGATTAAATTGCCATAAACAGATAAAAAGTAAGCCGAAATAACTACATCACAATCACGATTTGTAAAAAGTACTTTGTCAGGTTTTCCTATGAAATGACCCGGATGATCGGCACTGCCTCCGTGTAGTGGGTCCCCGCGTTTAGCTCTACAGCTAACTTGAATCGGGATCCTCTATTTGGGGGATCCACGGAAACAATTCAATTATATTTTATTTAAAGTGCCAAATCATGACAAAAGTTATCTCAGGACACTTTACAGAGTAGGTAAAGACCACACTCTATGACTTATTTATGATTTACAGAGACCCAACAATTTTGGGGGATCATCCGAAGACTAAGGGCGCCCTCCCACTGTCTGTCCCTCCCGCGCCCCGTGCTTTAGGGTCCTTGTCCCCCCCTCCAGGCCCGTTTGTACTCACACTACCTGGGCCTCGGAGAATGCTTCTTGCTGCCTATACGTCATCACGCCGTAACACGTCACACGCATTGATGACGTCATGGCGATGCATGGCTTTGTTTCCAGATCTTTCCGTAGACCTCGGAGTTTTTGTGCGTCTTGTCGACTGTTTTTGAATCTTTTCATCGACCAAATCTGCAGTAAACACTCCACCTCCGCATCACACCAACGTGAACCTTTCACCGCCATTGTTTGAAATGTCCACACATGGTCCCTCCTTCTTTTTTCTATGTCCCAACAGGCGCACAGGAAATTACCTCAGAGCCGCCGTAGGCCTCGTGCTCGCACATGTGCGCACGCTCGTGCTCGTACATGTGCAAACGTGCTTTACAAAAGCCCACCTCAGAAACGGGCTGTGGACGGCCAGCTGGTCGCAGCTAGGCGTGGTACGGTTGCACTCACACTGGTCAAACGAACTAGGCTTTACCTGTAAAACCTGTTTGGGCACGGTACGGATGGACAGTGTGAATGCGACCTTGCAGACGTCTCTTTTGCGATGGGGAAAAGTATTTTTGGGTCAAGTGACTGAAGCTTGAAAGTTGTAATGCCACCGCTTGGCCACTATGTCAAATTAGCTTCAAAGTCCGTCAGTCGACCACAAACGAGTCGGCTACATCCATTATTTTTTAGTTTGTGGTATGAACTTATGTGACCAAGCACTATCGGTTTGGTTTTGTGGTCTGGAAAAACTTTAACTCTAACTTTGACGTAACTCTGTTATCTGTATTTCCGTCTCCCTGTATTCTGTCACCACACCTCTCTGGTCAGTTTCCCCTGCTGCTCTAAAGCTATTAAACTTCCCTCCACGGTACAAACACATTTCTTATATTCTTTTATAATTAGGTATCTTTCTTTTAATGTGATTATGTGGTGATAATTAGCTCTGCCTCTGTTTCCCTGAAGTGAATTTTAATCTTTAATATCTGGTTTTCGGTGCAGTGGGGAGGAAGTGATTTGAAATGCATTGCTAATTTGTCTCTCTGACTCTGTCCTGACTGAACATGTGCAGGAGGGTACTAAAGAAAATTACAGGTATATTTTTAGTCTTCTTCTCGCTCCACGCTGCCCATGCCGAGTGTAAACCCACTGATGAATTCTCACAAGCTCCTGCTGCTTTTTTTTTTCTTCTTTGCTGCTGCAGCTTTGAACTCAAACACTCGGAGAAATCCACTAAACAAAAGCAACTGGGAGAGAAACTGCTGCTGCACCGACTCCACTGTTGCAATATGACTTTATTAATACACAGATAGTGATAGTGTTCAGCATTAAGCATGTCTGTAATGCCCCCTGCAGACTTTTGTAGAGATATTTTTGTCCCCATCTTTTGTGAGAGACTAATTAGAGGGAAAGTAGGCAACCGTGTCCTATCAGCTAAGACATTTAGCTTGCTAGGAGTTTGCAGACAACACGATACACGTTTGGGCTACGATACGATTCAGGGAACGAATCCTCAGCATTTGTTTAATGAACATTTTTTTCATTCATTCATTCATCGTCAACTGCTTGTCCCTGTCGGGGTCGCGGGGGGCTGGAGCCGATCCCAGCTGACATCGGGCGTGAGGCGGCGTCCACCCTGGACAGGACGCCAGTCTATCACAGGACACATAGAGACGAACAGAGACAGACAACAATTCACACCTACGGGTGATTTAGAGTCATCAATGAACCGAACACCTGCACATGCAAACTCCACACAGAAGGGCCCCAGCTGGGATTCAAACCAGGAACCCTCTTGTTCAAATAGATATATTTCAGCAAAGTCTTTTTGTTCCTTTTCATTACAGCATGGGAAGAAAATGGAAGACAATGTCTCATTTAAGAAGAACATGTGTTTATGACTTGTCCTCCTGTGTGACCAAACAACTCTAACGTATTTACCATGTGACCAAAGACATGACTTTACGTCCACTGTGAGTGAAGCGACCACGAAAGGATGCAAAAGTGCTTAAAATAGAAGCAAAATGACTGAAAACACTGCAAAATGAAAAAATAGATTCAAAATGACTGAAAATAAAAGCAAAATGCCAACATTTTAAGCTCTGAGGTCCTAAAACATAAAACAGGCTGTAGATGGCTTGATGACCTCTGACCTCGCCCAGTTGCGTCACATATTGCTGGTGTGTTTTGGCCCTGTGTGTGTATAATTGTGTTCAGAGCGGTCACATTTAGCATGAAACAAGCATCACAATTACACACAGCCAGTGCATAGACCTGGATACATGAACATTTACGCAAAATTCACGTCATTCACATTTCTGTGGGAGTTGAATCTTTCCCCTGAGCAGTGTGAATGATGAACGTTATTTCTTTACTCTAAAGTGTGCCTTGGCATCGAACGCTGAGCACTGTGACGAAGCGCTGGGATTTGACGACCTGGGAATTACAACGGTCTGCACGTTCAGATCCGCTTTGCTTCCTCTTTGGGAGGTCAACATAATTTACGTTACGGGTATGTTCAGGTTTGTTCTGGTTATGTTTGCATTGATCTCCTCCTGTCACTCTCATGAAGGTAAAAACATTTGGATATCCAGATAAAAGCTGCAGCATCACCCCGAGGGGAACTAGTCAATTCAGAGAGAGTTCATTTATGTCAGCGCTGATCCGGTGTGCTGTGCTCCTGAGGTTACCTAATGGCTTTTGTTGCCCGCCTTTTATCTTCCCTGCTGGTCGAGTTGTTCCTATTTACTAATGTCAGGTTGCCATAGCAGGCAGAGTTATTAAAAACATGCTCTCCTTCAGGTTGACATGCACTTTTTCCCCAAAGATGTCAAGACTGATGCCGAACCACTTCAGTTAAAACCGTATTAAAACTTTCTTAAAATCGACATAGTTTGATTTTCACCTGGTCCTGTTCCCGGCTTTAACAGTGTGTTGGTATCTACTTAATCATGTGTTCAGTGTAATGTTTCTGTTTATTTTGATTAATGATTAATTTAATTGTATAGTTTCTATAGTCCTATAGTTATTTATGGGTTTATAGTTCGTTTAGTCCACCTGTGGTGTTGGATCAGCTGCTCGTTAAGTTGATTGCACGCAGGCTTGGCTGGTTAGTTTCAGCAGGGAGGAGCTGTTTTGACCCTCCTGTTGCCCTCAAATGTTACTAACACCATTTATTCTTAGGGTAAATTTTGACCGTAGCAATTTAAACATCTGGAAAATGATCATAATCAATGTGTGACTCAAGTGAAGTCGGGTACTTTATGTTTTTATTTAACAGAATGAAAAATATCACTGATGTTAAACTGCATGGAGGGATTTCTGTGTGTGTGTTTTAAAGTAACTCTGTTATTTTAAGTGCTATTTTGTGTTATTTGTAACATCTGGAATGAAAGTAACGTCCGTTATCAAGGACAGCAGCATGAATTTGACCTCATATAATATTTGAATTATAAAATAAACAATAATAATAATGATTAAATCATCCAGATTATCAAACTGACCCAAAGGAACACTGATGAGACAAGAACATGTACGATAAGAACAATAAAAAATATATATAATCATGATAATTTTAGGTTTTTTATGAGTCGTCCCCATAAAATGAGGAAAAGTCATAAATATAAAGCAAAAAAACATAAAAAGACGTCGTTATTTAGAGATTTTAAACATTAAATGGGGTCAAATTGACCCTTGGGAGAACAGGAGGGTTAAGGCTCTTAGGTGAGGCTGAAAAGTGCGCGTGTGTTCGCGGGTGGGGAAAAGAGAGGCCAGGAGGTGGAAGCTTGCCTTGGATTGCAGTTTGGTTTTTCGGTTGTTATTAATTTCCCTCAGTTTAATTTTGTGTTCTTTGTTAACGGAACGTTTTCTTGTGTTTTTGTAAATAAATCACATCTTTTTGCACAAACCCTGTTTCCAGTTCTGCTTCTTAAATATCCTTTTTTAAAATCTCACCCACTGATTGAGTTGGCGCTAACACATTCAATAACACAGTATCAGTACTGAAAGTGGTTCTGCATGAGTTAGAATAAGTTCTGTTTGTGTTTCCAGCATTGATTAAGAATGAGCTGGACTTAGACTGTTGCTGTTATTAACTTCCCTCACTTTAATTTTGTGTTCTTTGTTAACGGAAAGTTTTCTTCCGTTTTTGTTAATAACCCTTTTTTGCACGCATCCTGTTTCCAGTTCTGTTCCTTAAATATATATACAGTATATTTAAAGTTTTTGGTGTGCATTGCAGCATTAATTAACATCGAGCTGGACTGAGGGCGCACTCACACTGTCCTTCTGCACCGCGCCAAAACAGGTTTTTAGGGAAAGCCTAGTGCGTTTGACCAGTGTGAGTGCAACCGCTCCGCGTCCAGCTGCGGCAGGTTGGCCGTCCACGGCCCGTTTGGGAGAGGTGGGCTTTTGTAAAGCACGTTTGCACATGTACGAGCACGAGGCCTACGGCGGTTCTGAGGTCATTTCCTGTGCGCCTGTTGGGACATAGAAAGAAGAAGGAGGGACCATGCGCGGACATTTAAAACAATGGCGGCGAAAGGTTCACGTTGGTGTGATGCGAAGGTGGAGTGTTTACTGCAGATTTGGTCGATGAAAAGATTCAAAAACAGTCGACAAGACGCACAAAAACTCCGAGGTCTACGGAAAGATCTGGAAACAAAGCCACGCATCGCCATGACGTCATCACTGCGTGTGACGTGTTACGGCGTGATGACGTATAGGCAGCAAGAAGCATTCTCCGAGGCCCAGGTAGTGTGAGTACAAACGGGCCTGGAGGGGGGGACGAGGACCCTAAAGCACGGGGCACGGGACGGACGCACAGTGTGAGTGCGCCCTTACACTGTTGCTCTAGCTTGGAAACTTGGGTAAATACTTCATCACTTTTGTGGAAAAAGACCGACTAACGCTGTGACATCAGCAGTCAACTGGTGGTGTCTTTAAATGACGGATCACCTGCACCGTCTCATGATGTCTGGGACCGAATACGTGTGAAGAAACATGACATTTAGAAATAATAATTGTGCCGCACGCAGGTACGACCTGTCAAAACCAACTTTACAAAATAAGCCGGCGCGGGTGCATCCTCCCCCCTTCACCTCTCTGCGCGCACACCAAAGGTTTCATTTCTAATTTCTTCTTTCTTTCAAGATGAGCTGAAGGAACAGGGGAATTATCCCAGGGATGGGCTGTTTTTGTTGAGAAGACAGAAAAGAGGAACGTGAAAGCAGGGCGGAGATTTCTAAAGCTCTGGTTAGAGCGGAGGATACGTTTAGGTTCACAGTCTTGAGGATGCTCGGGGGGGTTCCCGTGATAAATGGTGCTACAGGGATGCTGTGTGTCGTTTTGAGTGAGGGGGAAACGCTGTTTGCTGAACTGCTAAGATGTTTTGTTAACTGCTGTGTGAAGTGTGTTTCCCTTAGGGTGGCAGAATTTGGGGTTGAATGCACTTTATGTACATGGAGGAAGGAGCTGGGTGGTCACCGCAGCGCCGCCCTGCATCACAAAAAGAACAGCATGTGTCATCTGAGGCGTTAAAAATATCTTTTATCTTGCATTGTCATTATTATCCTAACAGCTTTGAGAGGAAGCTGAAGCCAGGACCAACGGAGGTTCTGTTTCTAAATCCAGAAACAATGAGAGAGGGACAGACGGTCCCATTTCCTCATAAATTGAAAGCCCATGCCACTTAATCCTGAGTGGCAGGTAAACACCTCGCCAGTCCCCACAGAGCGGCGAAGTCACCCCCCTCCCATGACACGTTATTTCGTAACAATATCTGTATGGTAGAGAACGGCGAGAGACAAATATTTTTCTGGTTCTGTTTGAATTGTACCACGAATTACACATTCATTCATTCATCTTCATCTTCAACCACTTATCCCGGGGTCGGGGTCGCGGGGGGGGGCTGGAGCCGATCCCAGCTGACATCGTTGGACGGCCAACTGGCCACAGTTATGCGTGAGGCGGGGTCCACCCTGGACAGGACGCCAGTCTATCACAGGACACATAGAGACGAACAGAGACAGACAACCATTCACACCTACGGGTGATTTAGAGTCATCAATGAACCGAACACCTGCACGTCTTTGGACTGTGGGAGGAAACCGGAGAACCCGGAGAAAACCCACGCAGACACGGGGACAACATGCAGACTCCACACAGAAGGGCCCCAGCCGGGATTCAAACCAGGAACCCTCTCGCTGTGAGGCAACAGTGCTAACCCCTTCACCACCGTGTAGCCCGAAAGTAAGAGTGTGTGAGATAAATTATGTCACTCACTGATTTCACACAAAACTGCGAGATACTGCGCTAAATCCACAGCTTACTGCGGCGTCTGTCTGGACCATAGACCGTATTAAAAATGGACGTAGCGTCTCCGTCAGGGTCCGTTCTCTCAACTTGATCCAATCGTCCTCGCCTACGGGAGTCTCCATCTTGTCAGACTTCAACTCCACCTCATTTCCTCTTACCATAAAAAGGCACGTATGTGACGTTGGGGGGGAGGGGCGTACGTCCATGTGGCTGACGTTTACCTCCGAGGAGAAGTGAGGGCCAGAGGCTAGCTGTCACTCAAGAGGCCACGCCCCTAATTATTCATGAACTTTAACCACCATCTCATCTCATCTTCAGCCTCTTATCCGGGGTCAGGTCGCGGGGGCAGCAGTTCCAGCAGGCGACCCCAAACTTCCCTTTCCCGGGCCACATTAACCAGCTCTATCTGGGGGATCCTGAGGCGTTCAGGGGGTTTAAGTCAAGCTTCACTGTCCTATACCACGTCTCGTGCTTACACTACGTGGACTTCACACGAACTACCGCAAATTACTTTTCATTCTCATATGTACAATATTGTGAGTCTAAGCACCGATCGGATATCTTGAATTTAGCCCAGAAAAAAATCAATTCCACTAGTTTCACTTGGATAAAACTGTTGTTTCCCCTCTCAAATATCAGCCTGCAGAGAAAGCCTGTTCAATTTTCCAGGACATTTGAACCATTTTTTATGTTTTGCAGAATAATATTTTGTCAGACTCGAGCACCTTTTTTATGGCGAACCACTTCGACCAAAATAAAAGATTGAATTCAAGGTTTTAGAGTCTTTTTCTTTCTGTCTTTTTCTTTTTCTAAAGTAAAAGATTCGAGCACTTAAACATCCACTGTTGTGTTCGCCGACCCCCGGACACCTGCAGTGCACTTCACCTGCTCTGAAAAGGAGAAAATGAACAGTGATCAAAATGAGTAACGACACGTCGGGACGACAAAGAGACGGGGAAAAACACGGACAAATGGAATTGGCCTAGTGTTTCCTCTGAGACCAATTCAGTGAAGGAAGCAGAAAACTCCGAGAATGAACCCCAAGAGGCATTTTTGAAAAACTGAAATGAGCAAAAAAGATGAAAAAACACCCAAAAAAAACACACAGGAGAGGGTTTGTTGATAGCGTTAATGGCAGTGACAGGTAGCGGCGCTTTAGCTGATTAGTGTATTAATTGTTTGATAGGTGTGTTTGTCTGCGGCTAATCCCCCGTGTTCACAACAAAGCATGGATCCTAATTAGAGCCGGCTAATCGCGCCACAACACACACTCGCCCAATCAATCAAAGACTACAGGAGGACATGGAGGAAAGGTGGGCTGACGGAGACACAGGACTCAAACACACCTTCTGAAAGTGTCCTTCCTCTCTAACGATCAAACCTTAAGCACGCTGCAGTACCTGCGTCTCTTTTTTGTAAATAAAGGGATTGATTTGGATAGGAGGAGGATCGATACCAGATACAGACAATGCAGCCTCTCTGCTTTATTGTGTTGTAAACATGCATACTTTGTCTTCCTCCAGCAACCGTTAAACAACACCCCGGCTGTCAGAGGGAATCGACTGGCAGCTGCACGGCATTTTATATCGATGGGTGAGGAATAAAAAGGAAACATGTAGAGCGGGGTTCACAGACGAGGCTTGGACTGAGTCAGGAGGCCTTAAAGTTGCTGTAAATGAAATATTGAAACTACTCAGTCAGGGTTAGGGACGCCACGGGGAGGAGATGTTCCCACCGGTTACAACGCCGGTGCTACCCATGCAGGCTGGGAAGTACGAAGAGTAATGCTCAGTATTTCATACATTATCTACGCACTTATTGCGTTTGTATTCCACGTTTTTGTGTTACCAGTTAGAGCTGGTTAATGTGGCCCTGGAAAGGGAAGTTTGGGGTTCCCTTGCTGGAGCTGCTGTGACCACAACCCGACCCCGGATAAGAGGCTGAAGATGAGATGAGATGGTGGTTAAAGTTTATGAATAATTAGGGGCGTGGCCTCTTGAGTGACAGCTAGCCTCTGACCCTCACTTCTCCTCGGAGGTAAACGTCAGCCACATGGACTAACGCCCCTCCCCCCCAACGTCACAAACGTGCCTTTTTATGGTAAGAGGAAATGAGGCGGAGTTGAAGTCTGAAAAGATGGAGACTCCCGTAGGCGAGGACGATTGGATCAAGTTGAGAGAACGGACCTCGACGGAGACGCTACGTCCATTTTTTAGACACGAGTAGTATAAGACGGCAAATCAGCACAGAAAGCAGCTAGCATATATTAAGACTGCTGTTGTCCTGCCATGCACCACTATCACTTTATTATTTAGAATCTGCATATAGCTTAAAGTTATATATTATATTTATACTCTATTACTGCACTATAGTTCTGTTTACGTCTGCTCATTACACACAGGTATCATGTCTGACCTCATCTGAATCCGATCACTGTCCACTTATATCTTTTCTGCACTACAGTTCTGTTCATACCTGTTTCAACAGTCTACTGCATGTTTACCTCATATACACCCGTTCACATGTCTGCTTACATCTGATACACGCAGGTCTTTCTACATCTCACGCCGACGATGTCTCCGTATCTTACCTGTACTAACACACTAACATCCTGACACTTATTCTTGTTTTACACTTTATTCTTGTTGATAGGTTAAAATGTTTTTGTATAGTTGCACTGTCGTTGTTGTCCCCGTGTCTGAGTGGGTTTTCTCCGGGTTCTCCGGTTTCCTCCCACAGTCCAAAGACGTGCAGGTGTTGGGTTCATTGATGACTCTAAATCACCCGTAGGTGTGAATGGTTGTCTGTCTCTGTTCGTCTCTATGTGTCCTGTGATAGACTGGCGTCCTGTCCAGGGTGGACCCCGCCTCACGCCCGATAGCCCCCCGCAACCCCGACAGGGACAAGAGGCTGAAGATGAATGAATGAATGTGTAAGAATGGAGGTTACGTAACAAAGCAGAGTCCTTCTTTGAACCCAAACCATGGTCTTTTCCTAAACCTACCCAAGTCATTTCAATCCACAACGTGCACCTGTCGTGGGAGGAAGCGTCATCCGGAATATAAATGAACATTATAACTGTGAATTAAGTTCAATTTAAACTAATTCCTGAAGACCTCTTGACATTTTTGCACGTGAAACTTTTCTTTATTCAGTAGTTGTTACCGGTTTCACTCAGCGAGTCCAAACGAGACCTTTGAGACAACATCACCAAACTCTTTTGTTTTGATTTGATTTGATTTGAGAGACCCCCTTGTCGCTTCTTTTATTGCATGTTTAAGTGTAAACAGTGATCAAAAATCTGTGATAAAGTGAGCTGTATTGTAAGCTTTTGCAGCATGACACAACAAATCTCCTAATTCATCTCCCTCCTCCTCTTCTGAGCCCTCGGGCCTTTTCTCTCCCCGTCGCTCCGCTCCACTCATCAGTCACAAGATGGAAAGGTTTTAATGGAATCATGTTGCATGTTTCCTTTTTCCTCACCCATTTCTTTTTTCCATAAAAATGTCACCGAGTCCTCCGTTGCTATGACAACAGATGTAAGTCAGCGATGCCGGGGTCGGCTCGCGGGCTCCTCTCTTCATCTTTTGTATCGTCTCAAGTACACGCGCCTTTTAAGTCTGACAGCCGGGGAGAAAGAACTTCAAGTAGATCAAAAAGAAAAGATAATCATGCGTATTACTTTATTAAAAAAAAGAAATGATGCAAATAATAGACTTGATGTTCGGTGTAAGGCCGACAATAAACTCTCAAGTGTCTATTGAGTCCACACTCTCAAAACGAATGAATACAAAATGGTGCTGCTCTTGAAAGCTTTTATTACCGACATGATGAGGACTCAGGGCGCACTCACACTGTCCTTCCGCACCGCGCCAAAACAGGTTTTACGGTTAAAGTCTAGCGCGTTTGACCAGTGTGAGTGCACCCGCTCGGCCCACGGCCCGTCTGGGAGAGGTGGGCTTTTGTAAAGCATGTTTGCACGAGCGTGCACACGTGTACGAGCTGCTAATGTCTCCTTCTGAAATGAATGTTTTATAAGAAAGGAAGCATTCAACACAAATTGAGACTGTAACAGTAACGTTTGAGATGCAAAAACAAGAATTTCAGCTGATGCTCTTTTTAATATCAATCCGGCGCGTATTAACTACACTGATGGTGGTGGTGCCTGCTGCCGTGGTCCTGCATGACGCTTCCTGCTGCTGCTATCACTGTTACTCATATAAACTATCACTAGTCTAATAAACTATAACATTTGTAGCCATAAAAACACCATTGGTGGTAAATCTCGCTGTATCACAGCTGTTATTATTATAACGCTTTGGTTGCTTGCATCTCTGTCTTTGTCTCTCTCTGTCCATCTGTCCGTCTTTTCTCTCTCTCTCTCTCCTTCTCTTCCTCTCTCCGTTGCAGACAGATGTGCGTCCTCCACAGAGCTGGGTCTGTCTGACGTTCCTGTCTGTTATAGTGAAGGTTTTCAACGCCACCGTACTCTACGGGGTAATTGTTGGGTCTCTGTAAATCATAAATAAGTCACAGAGTGTGGTCTTTACCTGCTCTGTAAAGTGTCCTGAGATAACTTTTGTTCTGATTTGGTACTATAAATAAAATGAAATAAAAATGAATTGAATGGGTGGAGCAATAAATATCATCAAAAAAATCTCTTTAACCCTCCTGTTGTCTTTGGGTCAAAATAACCCGCCACTGTGTTAACCCCCCCCCCCCCCCCCCCCAAAAAAAAATCCCCTAAACGATATTTTTTTAACCTGAAATTTTATGACTTTTCCTCGATCGGCACCAACAGTAGAAAAAGTCAAATGTTGCTTTTATTCACATTTCCATGTAAGCTACAAAAAAAGGTACAAAGGTCGTCCTGGGGTCAAAAAGAGTTGAACTCAAGGTCACAGAGTTATTTACAAACCACAGAATGTTACAATGTTTGAGTTGTTTTAATCAGTCGCAGACGTAAACAAGACAGATCATGTGGTCTTCTCGCGGACAGCTGTGCCTTTGATCAGTCTCAGATCAATGAGTAGCAGACGTGAACGAGACAGTAGCAGACGTAAACAACACACAGGTGTTAACGCAGACTGCAGAGATTATAAAGGTGCTGCAGACGACAGGGCCCCGAACTCTGTCTGTGCTGGAGCCGTGAGTGTGCGTTACAACGCTGAAGAGGCTCTAGAGCGAGACAACTGTGATTCAGAAGAGGAAGTGGAGGATGCATCAGAAGAAGAAGATGGGGAGGAATACGACCCAGAGCAATGGGTTATGTTATTTCTCATATCTTGTATTGTACATTGTCTTCAATTGTTCAAACTGAGTCATTGGGATGAATAAAGATGCATTAAAAACTCTGTTTTTTTCTTTTCTTCAGCAATAGAAATGAAGTGAAGAGGGAAAACTCAGTTATTCACACATTTTGTGGTGAATGACAAGTTGTTTCTTCAAGCAAGATGAAATTTGGTGTTTAAATTCAATTAAGCTGCTTATATTAGGGGTTTAGTGAAGACTGGTCATTTTGACCCGGAGGACAAAGGGTGTATACAGAAAATGAGGACAACAGGAGGGTTAAATATAGTTGGGGCCATTGTGATGTTGAGCAAGAGCAGTGGTTCTGTTAGTCATGTGATAGTTCCCATGCACCTGAGATACACGGGTGTGCTAATGTCTCATTTTGAAATGAATGTTTTATAAGAAAGGAAGCATTCAACAGAAAAGGAGACTGTAACAGTAACGTTTGAGATGCAAAAACAAGAGTTTCAGAGTTTAATATCGATCCAGGTGTGTCTGCTGTGACTGACAGAAAGGTAAATCACAAACAGCCTCTAGCTTTGTCCTGTTTTCCCCCAAAGCAGCATTTTCCTGGTGACACGTCTTTATTTTTACGGGCTCATTTGCACATCATGTGTACAACAGATATTGATGTTTCCAGATAAATTCAAAGTATAAAGCATAATCTTCCATGCACATATTCATATGCAGTGTTTTTGTCTGTATCAGAGCCGAGCCTCGAACCTTCACACAGACATTTTCAGCATGTGTGTAATAGACATTAAAGGCAGTGATGCCCTGTGATAGACTGGCGTCCTGTCCAGGGTGGACCCCGCCTCACGCCCGATGTCAGCTGGGATCGGACCCAGCAACCCCCCCGTGACCCCGACAGGGACAAGAGGCTGAAGATGAATGAATGAATGTTTAAGTAATGTTGGAAGTTGAGCACTTCTTTGAAACCAAACCATGGTCTTTTCCTAAACCCAACCAAGTCATTTCAATCCACGACGTGCAGCTGTCGTGGGACGAAGCGTCATCAGGAATAAACATAAACATTGTAACTGAGAATTAACTAATTCCTGAAGACCTCTCCGCATTTTTGCACGTGAAACTGCCGACTCAGCGGGTAACCTTCACGCGGATACTTTCAGCATGTGTGTAATGGACATTAAAGGCAGTGATGCGTGGCGGCAACAATCGTATATTTGCAGAGGAGCAGGATGAGACAACAAAAAAAAACCCCACAACACGCAAACAAACGAGAGCACTGAATCACACTAAACCCAAAGAGTAGTGAGACACCGTCAACCCAGAAGCTTTTAATCTCGCCTCGAGTCTCAGCAGCTTGTAGAAGGAGACGCAGCAGAAGAACCAGCATCTTTCTGGGGTTTTTTTTTGCCTTCCCCAGAAAAGCTGCATGTGTACTCAAATCTTTCCAATCGTCATGTAAGCTTCTATTCAGTGGGGCGTCTGGCAACTCAAGGCAAACTCCTCTTTGCCTCCAATGCTGCTGCTGTCAATCAGGACCCCCACCCACCCAACCCTCCGCGGCCTGCCTGCCTGCCTGCCTGGGGGGAGATTGCCCTCTGTTGCATGCAGCCAGGACTGCAGGAGGAGTGATGGATGGATGGATGGATGGATAAATGGAGGGCTGGAGGGTGCTTTCCCTCTGGGACTGAGGCGAGGCTCTGAGCTCAACCATGAAGCAGGACGGTGGATCAGACCTGGAAGACTCTTGACAGAGCGACATCCAGACACTTTCAGTCAGTCATATCTGTGAGGGGGTGCAGCTGAAGAAGCCCCGCGTGTGCTACTGAGAATGATAGGTGTTCAAAGGAAGCAAAGAAGGTTTAAACATCATAGCAGTTCATACGGCGTTGAAATTAAGAAAAGAAATTCAGCTCATAAAGGAGCTTTGATCGTTTTATTTGATAGATCTATGTCCATCCATCCATCCATCTTCAGCCTCTTGTCCCTCTCGGGGTCTTAGGGGGGCTGGAGCCGATCCCAGCTGACATTGGGCGTGAGGCGGGGTCCACCCTGGACAGGACGGGGTAGATCTATGTGCACAAGTTAAAGTTAAAGTCGTAAATGGGTGTTTTACCCATTTGAACACATTAAAACTAGATGCAACGTTTGTGTGTATACCTTTAATTTGAGGGGTCGTTCTGACAATGACTTTCTGTCCCGTTCTGTTTCCATGGTAGCGGCCAATAGCATTGGGCGTTGCTGGTTGCCAGGGTTGTCTGTTGTTGGGTGCAGCTACTGTAGGCTGGCACTGGGTGAAATGGAGTTTGCCAATCGTGCAGCTGCTTCGGAGCCTCAGTGAAGGGGGCGTTATTTGTCCCAGCAGCTGAGTGAGCTTAGACGGGCAACAACCAGAGTCACTATAGGCCGAGCATTCACTCCATGGACTGAGAGAAAGGAGAGGAACGCCATTCAAACGCACGCCCACATGGCTACGCTGCTCCTTGATGCTAACATCACTTTCATCTGCACTTAGCTGGAACGGCTAATGCTAACGGCTAACGCTAACTGTCAGTCAAACTCCTCTAATCCTTGTTTTGATGCTGTGATTTTCTGGAGGGGACGGGTTCAAACAGGCTCAAACAGACTCCGGTCTCCGGGAGCTACCGGGCCAGGTCTGACCAACCTGGCAACCCCACTGCTGGACTTATTTTTTGTTGTTGCGACGACGATCTAGAGACACTAGATGGCGGTGTTCTGCTCATTCTCCATATTTAACTCCCACACAGGTGTTTTCAGTTAACTGGTTGGTCAGACCTCTTCTCAGGACGGTGTCGGAGTGTCTACTGTGATTGATTGACGTCTTCCTGAGTCTCCTCACACGTCACACGCTTCAGTCATCTGATTGGTTGGTTTGGCCCGTATGTTGGTGACAGACAGGTGGTTTATCCAATCAGAAACCAGGATTTTCACCCCTTCACCAAACAATCTCCAAACCAAAGTTCTGATGGATAAATGGACAAATGAGGATCAATCCATCCGGCGGTGTCGGGTTACTCACATGGCTGATCAGCTGTTTTAGCTGCCGGCATCGAGGGGATGCGACTCGTACGAGGGTTACAGCCACGATGAGCCTGCAGCGCCACCTTCTGATGAAACTACACAGTTTATTGACACCAAACCAGTTCCTGTTCGACAGTGTGCTTTAAATTCTCTTGACAGTTGAATGGAAACGCGGCTACTGTCAGACGTTTGAGAGGCCATAAACAGAAAGAGCAATACATTTTTGAGTGGAGGGGGACGTTAACGATGATGACACCAATAATAAAAACAATAAAAACAATATTGAGACGTATTAAAAGCAGATTCAGAGGGCCTTTGTTTGCCGGAGCAGCTGAACATGATTTAGCGAGCGAGGAGCTGCTGGTTGTTGGGAGACGAGCGCGGCAGCTGTGATATTTTTTTATTCTTCTGTGTCAGACTCCTCTGGGAGACGGATCTAACATCCTGTACTGTATGTGCTCTCGTCTCACCACAGCCGCAGCACTCCGACAGCTTTTTTTTTAACATCTACAACATTAAAAAACAAACAGAGTGACAACAACTTCTTCATGTCGCCTTTTTATTTTATTTTTTTATAGCTTTTCTGTTTTCTCCCCCCTTCCCTTTCATTGATGTCGGGCTCTTCAAGAGCACAGGAGTAGCACTCAAAAGAGCATCGCCGCTGCTTTCTCTCCCCCCCTCCTCTTCCCTCTTCTGCATCAACACAAAGAACGCTTTCAATTTTTAATGCATCCAGCTCAGAGAGAAGACGCCCCAGACAAGAGGGAGAGGAGTAGTAATGATGAACAGCTGTAAACAGATGAGAGGTTGTGCTATGCTCAAAATATCGTCTCTGCTTTCAGCTTAAAAAAAGAGAAACGCAGGATTCAGTGGAGCTGCGGGGATGCTTCACAATACGATATTCAGAGTAGCGCGTAATGGATCATGCGTGAGCGTTTCTTCTCTCTGCATCATTTGGACGCCTTTTGTTTTGTTCTTTGTTCAAACACCAGACTGCTGTTTCTGCAAATAGCATATTATATACGTTACAAACCAACATACAGTGTCAACACGTAAGTTACACACAGAGGTCGACAACTCCGGGTTTGTTTTCCCGTTATGCATACAATGAATATAATGAAGCACTAATGAAGAGAGCTGAAGTTGTGACGTGGCGACTACAAACAGATGTTGTGTGTTTGCGCAGCAGTCTGGTTCCAGGCCTACGAAGCACCGTCGACACCTTTTGATTGAATCACATAGGTCTGGTGTTGTTCGCAGAGACAGCTGTTGAAGCTTTTGGAGGCAGAATTAAAAATGCAACATCTTTCTGGAAAAACACATGAAAAGAACAAACAAGGATGAAATCGATAGAGCTGACATTATAACATCATCTCATCTTCAGCCTCTTTTCCGGGGTCGGGTCACGGGGGCAGCAGCTCCAGCAGGGGACCCCAAACTTCCCTTTCCCGGGCCACATTAACCAGCTCTAACTGGGGCATCCCGAGGCGTTCCCAGGCCAGTGTGGAGATCTAATCTCTCCACCTGGTCCTGGGTCTTTCCCAGAGGCCTCCTCCCAGCCTCCCTAGGGAGGCGCCCAGGGTTCATCCTTACTAGATGCCCGAACCACCTCAACTAACCTGGTCCAAACCCCCCCCCCAGTGTTGTCATGGAGATATGACCTAAACATACAGACTAGAATGTTTTTTTGTCCTTAAACAGGTTTAATGATGCTGTGAAAACGGCCTGTTTAACATGGGGGTCAATGAGAAACTGCTCTGTTATGAAACCTGCCCCTAGTGGACACTCAGAGAACTGCAGTGTTTGGCACTTCCTAGGGTTCATCCTTACCAGATGATCCTGAACCACCTCAACTGGCTCCTTTCAACGCAAAGGAGCAGCGGCTCTACTCCGAGTTCCTCACGGATGCTGAACTTCTCCCCCTCTCTCTAAGGGAGACTCCAGCCCCCTCCTGAGGAAACACAATTCGGCCGCTTGAACCCGCGACCTCGTTCTTCCGGTCATGAAAGAATAACATTATGACATTATAAGTCTGCGTAGTTTGGATGTAAACTGAAACTTGACTGGTTGGCAGAAGTGTAGAACATAAACAAGACCATATTCTAGTCTTTTTAACCTGCTAGCACTCTCGACCACCAACATTCAACGCGTACATGCAGGTTTTTTTGACCCATTAAAATAGGCAATAAGCTCCTTTTGCATTGTCAGCAGATGAGTTTGCTTGCAGTCCTGGAAAACGGGGTTTGCAAACAATAGAAAGAAAGAAAATACTTTCTATATCTGTTATTTATTCAGTCTTTAAAACTTGGTGCTCGCTAATTTGGAACGATGTCCGAACGCTGCTTGGGTTTATTTAAAAAGCAGTGTATCAGATGAACAGCGCCCGCCCTCCTTTTCATGTCGCTAGTGCACCAAAAGGTCCGCCGTCATCTGGCCGTGACTCAAAATTGGAGCAGAAGATGTGGCGACGCTCCACTGTCTTTAAAAATCTGCTCTGGCTCCGTCCAAAATCTTCACATGCTCCAGTGGAGATGGACAGAGTTAGCGGACAGAGTTAGCGGCTGAGATATCAAAAGTCACAGATGCGCGTCATAGTATTGTCTCCAGAAAACGGGCAAATATTAGCGCTTCCACCTTCGTGTCATGTTGCCTGTCGGAGCTGGAGCTTGTAAAGTCCTGTGTGACATTTGTCTTGGCAATGAGAGCTGATTCAATTCAAGTTTATTTACAGTGGCAAATCATAACAAAGGTTATCTCAGGACACTTCACAGAGTAGGTAAAGACCACACTGTATGAATTATTTATGATTTACAGAGATCCAACAATTCCCCCGTTAGGCACACAGCGACAACGAAAACCTTCCCTATCACAGACAGGAACAGACAGACCCAGCTCTGTGGAGGACGGACGTCTGTCTGCACCAGAGAGAGGAAGAGAAGAAGAGACAAAGACAGAGAGAGACAGAGAGACAGTCCCAGACATGTAAGCAACCACCAAAGTAACAGTAACTAAAACAATATCTATAGTAATGTGAATATAACTCATATGTTATGGCAGATAATACAGCAGAATAGTAGAAACAAGCACAGCTAAGATGATAGAATGACAATGATGAGTCGTGGTAATAACAGCTGTGACACAATGAGACATATTACTGATGTGTGTCCTTTCCCACTGAAAACCAAAAGCCACATATAAGTGTGTGTGTGTGGGGGGTTATCGGACTCGTGTCTTGGCTGCAGAATGGCCTGAGCTGACCCTGCACTGTGGCAAGCATCACACATGACAGCTATGACAGTTGGGGACTCTGTGATCCTGTTGTTAAAAAGGAGCATCCGAGGTTTGGTCGGTTCTTCCCCGGCGATTTGCCCGACGGCAGGCGGCTGCGGTAAGCCCGGACATGTGTCCATCAGATAAAGCGGAAGAAAACCTGCTGGCTCTTTCTACAGCAACAAAGAGCTGCTGATAGCAGCTACGGCCGCCGCCTCTCAGTGTAAAAGCCTCTTTCTTCCTGTGAATCTCCCCCAAATCTGCTTGTCCCTGCTCGCTTTGTGAGCATGTCACAGTATGTGGCAGGTACCAGCCCCCCGACCACCACTTCCTGTCAACAGACAAGAGGAGGACAAAAGGCCGCAGTGCAGCCAGACGAAGAGATGTAGTGAAGTAGAAGTGTTAACCCACCAACATCCTGCCTACTGCACAATAATAGCTTCGGTTCACCTCGTCCGCCACAATGACGAGGAACAGGTCACAGACTCAACCCCAGCTGAGAACATTACTTCTGTCGGCTTTGAGACACACCAGCACAGGCTTTCAGTGGATGTGGAGTCTTCAGGCCCAAACGCACTGAAAGAGTTAATTGGCAAGTATCGATCAATGCTCCTACGGTGCAACACCAAAGTACCGGCTGTATTTTAGCAATGTTGCCTCACAGCAAGAGGTTCAAATCCCGGTTGGGGCCCTTCTGTGTGGAGTTTGCATGTTCTCTCCGTGTCTGCGTGGGTTTTCTCCGGGTTCTCCGGTTTCCTCCCACAGTCCAAAGACGTGCAGGTGTTCGGTTCATTGATGACTCTAAATCACCCGTAGGTGTGAATGTTTGTCTGTCTCTGTGAGTCTCTATGTGTCCTGTGATAGACAGCAGTGCTCCAGCCCCACGAACAAAGCACCGCTAATTCAGTCATAAACACATTTGATTTCCTGTAGATTCTTCACAATAAAAGCTTTTTAAATAACGGGGAGCTTTTATTGGGGCGGCAGTAGCTCAGTCCATAGGTGACTTGGCTGGGAACTGGAGGGTCACTGGTTCGAGTCCCTGTGTGGACCATGAATGGAGCTTGGACTGGTGGCTGGAGAGGTGCCAGTTCATCTCCTGGGCACTGCGGAGGTGCTGTTGAGCAAGGCACAAAGGCCCAAACTGCTCGGGGCGCGGGTCACTGGCAGCCCCCTCGCTCTGACATCTCTCCATTAGTTGCATGTATATAGGTCCTGTTTGTGCATGTGTGTGTATTTCGGGCCTGTGTGTGTGTAAAAAATGAAAAAATTGAATTTACCCATTGACGAATATAGGAATTCTTCTTCTTCTGTAACTTACAATACAATACAATCACAATAAAAGCTTTTTAAATAACGGGGAGCTTTTATTGTGAAGCAGAAGAATCAGGAAATGTTCTTTCACCAGCTGTAACTTAACTTAATGACTAAAGAAGAGATGAATAAAGGAGTTCTTCTTCTTCTTCTTCTTCTTCTTCTGTAACTTAACATGACTCCTCTACAGCTGAAAGTGACATGAAACAGCAATAAAGGAGAGGAAAAAGAGAAAGTGGAACTACGTCCTGGGTCCTCGTGTGACGCTCAGGAGTCGGAGCGTCAGAGCAGTTTGGGCCTCGCAGAATAGCTGCTTTCTAAAAGCTCCGGTTGCAGGAACGTTAGCACTGTACAAAACAAATAAAAATAACAATAATGAGGCTTAGAGAAAATGAGATTGTGCAGCTGGAGGCGTACTAAGAAAATTACACTGCAGAAAGATCCATTCATTCAAATGACTAATTCCTTAAATCTAATTCTCAGTGTCTGCTCAAGGGGCGAGAGTGTTTCACCTGTTTCCAGTCTTAGGAAATCCATTTCTCCACCGCTGTACTGCGACTGTGATGTGAAGTGTTCTGTAAAAGTCCTGAGAGAGAAGAAGTGGACGTACATCGCACCACTTCTTAATTTCTTCCTTGTAAAATTAGATGGAAACATTTGAACGATACTCTTTTCGTATCTGAGATTTCCCATTCAACCCTCCTGTTCCCCTCGAATGTGACCAACAGCGTTTATCCTCGGGGTCAATTTGACCCCAGCAACTTAACCGTCCTGTTCTCCTAAGGGTCAATTTGACCCCATTTAATGTTTAAAATCTCTAAATAACGACGTCTTTTCTTGTTTTTTTGCTTTATATTTATGACTTTTCCTCATTTTATGGGGACAACTCATAAAAAACCTAAAACTATCATGATTATATATATTTTTATTGTTCTTATCGTACATGTACTTGTGGCATCGGTGTTCCTTTGGGTCAGTTTGATAATCTGGATGATTTAATCATTATTATAATTGTTTATTTTATAATTCAAATATTATATGAGGTCAAATTCATGCTGCTGTCCTTGATAACGGACGTTACTTTCACACCAGATGTTACAAATAACACAAAATAGCACTTAAAATAACAGACTTACTTTAAAACACACACACAGAAATCCCTCCATGCAGTTTAACATCAGTGATATTTTTAATTCTGTTAAATAAAAACATAAAGTACCCGACTTCACTTGAGTCACACGTTGATTATGATCAGTTTCCAGATGTTTAAACTGCTACGGTCGAATTGACCCCAAGAATAAATGGTGTTAGTAACATTTGAGGGCAACAGGAGGGTTAAGATCACGTCACCTTGTTGCGTGTGGCTATGAAAGATCTCCTCCGTGTGCCTAAACCTGTTTTACCTTTTCTCAGCAGGCTGGCGATCAGGCTGACACACCTGCAGCCGATCAACTCCCCGATTGCCAACCTGCTATATAAAGCCAGCAAGACCGTTCCCTCAGGAGACACAGACCCACCAGCACCTTTGTTCCCACATTATGACTTGTTAAAAGCTTTGATGTAGTAGTTGTTTTATTTTTGGCCTGGAGATGGCCGGCAGCCTTCTTTCTTTGTTTGGTTTTTTGTTTATAATTTGGTTTTGTTAGGTAGGGGGCGGGTGGTGTAGTGGTTAGCACTGTCGCCTCACAGCGAGAAGGTTCCCAGTATTTAGTAAAGACATGATTTGAGAAACACTGAGGACTCCAGAGAATTTCTTTTACAACAATCATGCTATTAATCATGATGATGATACATACATATATACATATATATGGATATATATGGAGGTGTGCTGCTCCACTGTAGAGACGCTCTTTCTCTTAAGTCTTTGGGTTATGCAGAGTTTTTATTCCTGACCGTCTCAGTAAAAACCACTTGAATACAAACGACTACTTAAAGCACAGCTGAAAGTTCCTCTCGGTTTCTTCCTCAGTTTTCTAAATTGCTTCTGACTTTGAAATGAGAATTTCTTCCTCGTCTGTCCTTAATGTTTTATGCAGAGACACGTCCAACGCTGTTGTACAAGTTTACTGAATCAAAACACGAGGAGCCGTCACACCGGGTTTGACTCGGGTCCAGTTTAGAGAAGTTAATCAAAGCCAATGATTTAGATGTAAAAACAAAAGCAAACACACACATAACCTTGGTGATAATCCTCCCCTGCATGTGTAAAAAAACGGTGAGAAGTTTGGTATCGATTGTGTTTTCAGGCTGCAGCCGAACGCGGTGGAACATTAATGTAGATTAAATCAGCAGGTCGGTGAAATTAGAGCTGACACCTGCCTGTGCTCTCTAAACGCCTCGCACACCGTCAGCCAGACAACATCATCAACTTCTTTAGTGCTGCACTTTTCAAAATGTGTTGGACGGGGCTAAATAAAAAGCCACCGAGGTGAACGGTAAATCCAGTTCACAGCAGCGGGAGTAAAAGAAATAAAAAAAGGAAAACGTATAAAGGGCTGTTTGTCCCAAAGTGTTTTAGACGGAGACTTAACAGACAGGCCGATGCTTTATCTCCAGGGAGACGAGTATCTGCTGTCCGTCACATTTACTGGGAGTCGATGGAGGATCCGACTGCTGAGCTCGGCGCAAAACTGCTGACTGTGTGTGTGTGTGTGTGTGTGTGTGTGTGTGTGTGTGTGTGTGTGTGTGTGTGTGTGTGTGTGTGTGTGTGTGTGTGTGTGTGTGTGTGTGTGTGTGTGTGTGTGTGTGTGTGTGTGTGTGTGTGTGTGTGTGTGTGTGTGTGTGTGTGTGTGTTGGATCGGGGTAATCAGGGCTGCAAATTGGACTTGAGTGAAGTGGCACAGGTCTGAAGGACTTTAAAAATCATGACTTCAAAAGACCCCCGTCTGTCTGTCTTTGTGTCCGTCTTTGTGTCTCTCTGTCCGTCTGTCCGTCTCTTCTCTCTCTCTCTCTCTCTCTCTCTCTCTCCTTCTCTTCCTCTCTCCGGTGCAGACAGATGTCCGTCCTCCACAGAGCTGGGTCTGTCTGACGTCCTACCTGTTAAAGTTGTACTTCGTAAGACTTCCATGTATTTAATTTCTATTCAGGGAGCAATGCAATGCAGGGCGGCTGTGGCTTAGTGGGAGAGTGGGTCGTCCTCCATTCGAGAGATCGGCAGTTTGATCCCTAGCTCCCCCGGTCCACATGTCGAAGTGTCCTTGGGCAAGACACTGAACCCTGAATTGCTCCCTGTGCTGCGCATGGGTGTGTAAATGTGGTGTGAATGGGTAGATAAGTTGGTCTGTAGATGTCCACTGCCATCAGTGTGAATGTCTGTGTCAACGGGTGAATGTGGCAAGTGTGAAAGCGCCTTGAGTAGTCAGAAGACTAGAAAGGCGCTTTATAAGTACAAGTCCATTTACCATTTACCAGGAACGCCCTGATCACATTCACATAGTTACACATTCACACCTGGAAGCTGACCAGCAACTCCACTGCAGCGTCCTGCGGGTTATGGGCCTTGATCAAGGGCACCTCTGTGGTGGTAGGAAGGGCAAGTCCTTCTTCTTCACTTCCGGTCCTGGGGATTGAACCGGCCACACAAGCTTGCATCTCTAACCTTAAACCACTGCCCACTGCTTTTACGTTTATATCTATCAATCATGATCATATCGCCCACTGATGAAAGCAGTTGTTGCCTTTTTGTAGTAAAAATATTCCTACACCCGTGTCTGTTGAGACATACATGGATGTAAATAAGCCGCCATGTTAGTGACGCTGCTGACAGCAGTTGGTCTGTCGGCCCAGACCATCGCCAACGGTGATGCTGCGTTCACTTGTAATCAGAAATTCAAGCTTCTGAGTCAGGCTTGTAGTAAGGGCAGAAATGTAATAGGAACGTTAGTGTATGGATTTAAGAGGGGAGCGTTTAGGGGACGGACCAGGAGTAGAGAGGTGAATGTCACGCACACAGTGACTGTGAACGAGACAAGATGGAGGCTCGGAAAGGACACGCTCGCCTGCAGTTACATCTTTTCGCCAAAGAGGCCGCTAGAAACAACAAGTCTCAAATCTTATGGCGTACAAGTTTAAAGGGAAGGTTTCCGTCGCCACTGTGAGCACAAGATTGCTGGATTAATACTGTATGTAATAACTATAATAATTATTCATTCATTCATTCATCTTCAGCCTCTTGTCCCTGTCGGGGTCGCGTGGGGCTGGAGCCGATCCCAGCTGACATCGGACGTGAGGCGGGGTCCACCCTGGACAGGACGCCAGTCTATCACAGGACACATAGAGACGAACAGAGACTATTTTTTATTGAAGATAGTGTGACTTGTTGTTGCTCAGGGGGGAATTGTTGGGTCTCTGTAAGTCATGAGAGAGTGTGGTCTTGACCTACTCTGTATGTAACGTTTGTTGTGATTTGTCACTGTAAATAAAATTGATTTTAATTCTTTTAAAATTGTCATTTGTGCACGCAGGAAACTCACTGATTCCTAATTCCAGACCTCTTCATTCACAAACGTATTAATTCACTCCAGACCGTATGTAACATGGTCAATACTGGTAATTATCTACCCCATGCACCATCTGCGTTTAGCATGTTAGCATGCTAATACTTGCTAATTAGCGATGAAAGTGATAGTATTTCTTTTCCTCTCTATTAACACAGTAAATAAGATGATGCCCGGGATATGTCTGACGCTGCTTTACCAGAAAAGTTCGAGCAGTTGCATTAAATAACAAATGCTACACAAGAAATAATCTCCCTGAGAACAAAGCGTCGACATGCAGTCCTGCCATCGAGACCACAGAGGCTGTAGGGTGCAGCAGCTGAGTGCAACTGTGGTTCAGAGTTTGAATGGGCTTGCATGATCAAATCCAACTGTGTCACACTGCAGCTTCACTCCTCCAGCTTCTCTCCCTCCGCTCGCTCCCTCCAGACCCAAATGGGTCACTGAAGAGAGGCTCAAAGTGAGAGCCCAACCAAAATATTTGAAAGTGTTTCCTCTAAAAGGAAAGCGTCTGGGTGCATTGGGGGATAGTGCGCGAGAAGAAATAGAAAGATTTATTCTAGCTTTTTGTCATGGTTTCAATCTTTCATGTTTGTGTGAGCGGGCCCTCTGGGAGCCTTGCCGATGGCGATGGACAGAGCTACCCGAACAAAAGAGGAGTCTTTACTTTTCATCCGTCCTGGCCTCGCTCTCCCGGGGTTAAGATGACCATCGATCGGCCGGGCTGATAAACACAAAGAGCTGCTGGTTAAAGGAGCTCACAAAGCAGTCCAGCTCTGCCTGTCAATTACCCACAGTCCCTGCTAAACCCTCTCTGTCTGTGTCGCTCCACTCCGTCTCATGTTCTCTGAGTGCACCGCGCGGCCAAGCTTTACATCGGTCCCCCCCCTGGCAGAGATGCGGCCGCACGAGGGGTTCGAGGGACATTCAGAGCTAATGTTGTTTATTCCTCTTTTTCTCAAATCTTCTCTAAAATTTGTGCTGAAAGAGCTTTTTCACAGAGAGTGGTTTAGAAGTTTCCCCCTCTCTCTTATTTCTGCCACCCACACCTCTTGTGGGAATCACTTCTCCCATGTCCTCTAGACCTACCAGCGTCCCCCCGACCTCCTCCTCCTCCTCCTCCTCCGCCTCCTCCTCCGTCTCTGGCTCTCGCCCCTGTTCAGCAGAGATCACATGCTTGCAAATGGGCCCCCTGGCTGGGTGGCTTGGCGGTTGGAGGGCTCCCTGGTGGATCCGCCAATTAGCCCCAGCCCCCCGGCCTCGGAGAAGTGGAGCGAGGCCGGCGGTGCAGAGAGCTCCACGACGTCCCCAGAGTTTCCTTTCAACGGGTGACCGCCAAAGATGGGTCGAGGAGAAGAGGAGAGAGGAGAGAGTGGGGGGGGGGGGGGGGGACGCGGGGCGAGGACGGTGAGGATAATAGATGACCCCTTTGTCTGTTTTGCCACTAAGGATTTTGAATCAATTGCAACTTGTGTTGGCCTGCCAGGCCCTGCAGCTACAGCTCAGGGGAAGAGATGAGTGGAAATCTCGACGGTATCTGTGAAGCCAGGTCTAAATGAATGTGGATTCCTGTAGAAAATGCATCTTTTTGTCTCTGTCTTGGCCTGAGACGATGTTTTCCAACAGCTTTTCAACTTCACTTCCAGAACTGGTCAATTAAGAAGCACTTTACTCACATTGTAAGATATTTGCCTGCATACATTATTAAGGTTCCTGCTCTTCAAAATAAAGCTGTTCACGGTCATATGACTGACAGGGAGGCCGAGCGTTGACACATTTGACCCTCGGGGCTCCAGAAATGACAGACTTGACACAGAAAAGGTCGCTGACTTACTTACGTGGAAGTGGAAATAACATTAGCATCTGGTAAACCTCCTTTGAAGTGTGACACGGTGCAGAGTATCCTAGCAACAAGTCGAGAGGTAAACAAAAAACGCAAATATGTGTTTGCAGACGATCCGAGTCAGGACAACATAGATTATTTACGGGATGTTTGGTCATTTTGAATCCATTTCCAGGTGTTTCAGTGACTGTTTGTGTGTGTTTGGAGGATTTAAGATGTTTGGTATGTACAGTACGATTGCGTACAATGTAAGCAGAACTATGGCTCTCATTGATTGTATGTTCTCTCCAGAGTCTGCAGCCAACCCTGCTTCACATTCAGCCTCCAGCACTTGTTGCAGCATGATTGCATGCTGCGGATATGCAGTGCTAGTTTCAGAGGAACGTGGGGTTTTTCCATCACAGGAACATGTAGTTAAAAGCAAGAAAAGCTGAGACTTTAGTGCGCCAACAAAATCAAATGAAGGCAGTGGGAAGAGATTGTTTTGAATAATAAAGTAGGTGGTGTTCCCACTGGAGACGTCATTTTTCAAGTCTGAACCCATTCTTAACCAAAAAATCTGTATTTTTCTTCAATTGACTTCACAGATGTTACGTTAAACAGCTCCTACCAAGACATCGGTGTTCACGTCTGTGTTCAGAAAACTTTTAAAGCCAGGGACACACCAAGTCGATGGTCGGTCGTCGGTCAAAGTTGGGCCAATGGTGAGCCTCCGCCACCCTAGTCTTTGCAGGGTGTCCCGCACTGTTGGCACTAGAAGAGAAATGGAAGTGAGGAAAGTCACTTGAAGTCATTTTTTAACCCATTGTGGTCTTATCTGTTTTATTGTTCACTTGTGAAACCTGAATATCATTTGTTTTTTCAGCATCAGGTTGGGTCGCTAATGTTCCAACTTTAGACCGTATAAAAAAAGGACGTAGCCTCTCCGTCGAGGTCCGTTCTCTCAACTTGATCCAATCGTCCTCGCCTCTGGAAGTCTCCATCCCTGCCTCGTTTCCTCTTTTTTTTATTTCTCATGTCTCTAGCGGAGATTACATCGGCTCTGTGAGTCAAGTGCAGCCAGCATTTATGATTTAAACTGATATTCAACACAGCACCAAACCCATAGACTGTGAAACGCAGACCCTCAAGGCCCGAATCCTCCCACTGCTAAAGGTTAGCATCTAGTGTATGTGCCATCGATAGTGGGCTGCAGCTATTTAATTAGCATAACAAAGCTAACCTTAACATGTTGTGTTCCTAAACCATCTGTTTGTACAGTCGATCGAAGAGCAAACCATCTTGTCACTTATGGAAACACCACAGCACGAATGAGTCCAGGTCGTGATGACGGAGTTAGCATGCTAATCCTGACAACTAGCCTCCGCGGAGAAGTGAGGGCCAAATGCTAACCGTCACTCAAGAGGCCACATCCCTAATTATTCATAAACTTGAACCTCCAATAAAATAAAAACTTGTCCTAGACCTTAAACAGGTGTAATTACGCTGTGAAAGCGGCCTTTTTTAACATGGGGGTCAATAAGAAACTGCTCTATTATAAAACATGCCCCTAGTGGACACTCAGAGAACTGCAGTTTTTGGCACTTCCTGATTGGATCAACCAGGAAGTTGCTGCGGTGGAGGCTTGGTGCTAACTGGCGCCTTAAATCCATCCTGTCAGTCTTCTTGTTACCCTTCTACCGCAGCCTGCTGGTATTGAGAGTTATATTCTCTCACGCAGGTGCAGAACATAAGCGCCAGTTGGCCGTTGGCTGCAGTCTTCGCGGCGTGTTAAAGTGCAACTGTTTGGCTGAGACACAGGTGACGTGAGGCAACACAACAGTCGGCCTTCATGGGCAGAAAAACCCAAATGTCAGTGTGATTACAGGGTTGTTGTGAGTCAGCCCTGACCATTGAAATTAAATTACAGACCAGCTGATCATCTGCCTTCAGCCGTGGAACAGAAAAGAAAAAGGAGACGTTTTGGTAGAGCTAAGCATCAATCAGTGTGCCATTTATTTGTTATTCGGGGCCCATTAACCCCGTACACAGGTCAAACTGACCTGTTTCAAGTTTCTGCAAGAAGAAAAATGTTCAATGGTACAAAAAAAGAAGAGAAACATCGAACACAGCAGAGCTATTTCCCACACATTTACATCCTTCATACGGTCTTCGGGTCAGTTTGACCTGCACACGCAGAGACACACAGACACATATACACACACACACACAGATAATATGTTCCATTTTTATAATCTAAGAACAAATAAAGCTGTTTGCTCCCACGCTGCTTTCCCCTCCGTCACCTCCACCACCACAAAAAAACAAATCACACTTCCATTGTTAATTGTGTTCTTGTAGAGACTACTTGCAATTGTTAAACATATGTTATCTCTGTTGTTTGATATTGAGATAAAGATAATATACGTTAATGTTTTATGAAGTAAGATTGTTTTTCAGACTTGTTTTTAAAACCCCAAATACGCCCTGGGTCGATTTGACCCTGGGGAGACCAGAGGGTCACAAAAGTGAAGGTTTAAAACGAATCCAAATACAGAAAATGATTCTGTCTCAGACTCAAATACAAACAGTGGCGCCTGTGAACCCCCGGTGAGCTCCACGCTACTGTTTACACTGGACACACAGACCGAGTCAAGGAGGTGCCACTTTACCCACAACCCGCTGGTTCATTAAACCAACAGTGTCCTCTGAGGAAAAAGGGACTAAATTAACGAGAGCACACAGAGTCACGACTCCAGCGCCCAGATAGCAGAGAGAGTGCAGAGGAAACTGTCTGGCAGCAGAGCACAGAAGGTGAAGTTTGCCCTAAACTCTTTATGAGGAGGACAATGAAGGAGCTGAATTAAAGAAAGTTGGAGAGCTGAGATTAACGGAGGCTGCAGAGACACAGAGAGCGGCGACGTGAACAGCTGGCTTGGACAGATACTGCTGTTTCAGACCTCTCCTCAACCCCGGCGGGTAAACAAACCGGCAGTCTGTTTGATTTATGGAGTGCGTCACTGACCGGATGGCCATTATTGCGACTGAAAGAAGCAGCAGTAAGCATCATCGTCGTCAGCGAAATGGGCCCGTATTGCTGCTTTTCACAGGTGCGGCGGACTTTGTCTTGTGCTCTTTGTCAGCTTGGCATCTCCAAACAGTTTTGTGATTCGGCGGCGTGACAGCCGAACTGAATGCGAGCGGCTCGGACGCGCTGTAAATCATCGGTGGCGAACAGCGAGAAGCTGTTTGGCACCAGGAGACACATCTCCTGTGTCTCCTCAGTGGAGACTGTGCAGAGTGATTAATCATCACACTCTTCAATGTTAGGAGGTAATTTATGGCTTCAATTCATGGCCTTTATCATTATGTGCGGGCGGCGGAGAAGAGGAGGGAACGTCTCGGGCAAATGCAGCTCGAGAGCTCAGACTGAGAAAACAACTGATGTTCATTGTAACGCCACATTGTCCTTTTTATTGATCGTATATCAGCGCGCACCACGTTCATGTGGCTCCCGTGGGTGTCTGTGAGGGTCCATCAGCTCCATCGAGGCCCCCGCAGGTCACTAATGGCTTCTGGGTGAACCACAGGCAGGGCCTTATGAACAAAAGAGGGACATCTTTGAGTTAGAACGGCTGTAAAATGAGGCTATATGAGGAACGTTTCCATCACCTGTTTTTAAGTGCATTCCCAATGTGCACATAAAAAAAATGTGGGATTGACAGAAGTAATAAAAAACGGTGTGTCAGGAAGGGACGATGCAATGAAGGTTAATGGAAGCAGACTTTTCATATACATTTTGACTTTGTGAAACTTTCTTCTTCTTCTTCCGTAAACTAAATGTAATGTCATTCTGCCACTCACTGTTTCAGGCGTCCACACCACCAGAAAGACCATGTATAGCATGAATAAAGCATGCATAAGGAAAAGACCAGAACATGTATAAGAAAAAGACCAGAACATTCATTCATCTTCAGCCTCTTGTCCCTGTCGGGGTCGCGGGGGGCTGGATCCGATCCCAGCTGACATCGGGCGTGAGGCGGGGTCCACCCTGGACAGGACGCCAGTCTATCACAGGACACATAGAGACGAACAGAGACAGACAACCATTCACACCTACGGGTGATTTAGAGTCATCAATGAACCCAACACCTGCACGTCTTTGGACTGTGGGAGGAAACCGGAGAACCCGGAGAAAACCCACGCAGACACGGGGAGAACATGCAAACTCCACACAGAAGGGCCCCAGCCGGGATTCAAACCAGGAACCCTCTCGCTGTGAGGCGACAGTGCTAACCACCACATCACCATGTAGCAAGACCAGAATATGAATGAGAAAAGACCAGAAGGTTTTGGTGTAGTGTTGACATGATACATGAGTGTAATGTAGTGTTTTCATGTTGCAGTTTTGCTTCTTTTGCTCCCATAAAGTATTGAAATGATTGCTGCTTCTCCACTGAGATCAGTGTCTGTCTTTGTTTTAGTCCCTTTAACAGCCAAAATATGCAAATGCATGTTGGTGTTTTCACGCCAGCCGTTCATTTGAGTTAGCGAGCTTTTAACACTGAATTAAAGCTGTCACCAATATCAAAATGTCTGTTTGTTCTGTTGTTGTTTGACAGAATACATTCTCCGACAGACTACTCTACTAAATTCTGGTGTCTCAGTTTAACAAGTGACCTCCAGCCAAACGCCTCCGTGGTCGTTCGTAGCACACGACCGACTGCTCGTTACTTCTCCCTGGTTTACACGCTAAGTTTCTCACGTTAAAATCTGTCCACTGCATAAATATCTGGCTGCGTGTTAATGTCTCGTACAAATTCACTGATAGGTGATGGGCCAATGTTGAGCCTCTGTTGCCACTCCGGCACTGGAAGAGAAATGGAAGTGAGGAAAGTCTCTTGAAGTCATTTTTTAACCCATTGAGGTCTTTAGCAGAAATACTTCCTGATTGTTTCATTGTTCACTTGTGCACCCTGAATATCACCTCTGCCGATATCGTCAAAGTCGGTTCGTGTCTGTAGGATGTTTGGTCTTTGCTGATAAATGTCTTTGCAGAGCTCGACAAGCTGTTGCACTCAGCTGTACTTGCGCTGCAGGTCTGCGTGCGCACACTACGTACATCATCAAACTGTAAGGGCGCAAGGGCGCACTCACACTGTCCTTCCGCACCGCTCCCCGGGCTTTAGGGTCCTTGTCCCCCCCTCCAGGCCCATTTGTACTCACACTACCTGGGCCTCGGCGAATGCTTCTTGCTGCCTATACGTCATCACGCCGTAACACGTCACACGCATTGATGACGTCATGGCGATGCGTGGCTTTGTTTCCAGATCTTTCCGTAGACCTCTGAGTTTTTGTGCGTCTTGTCGACTGTTTTTGAATCTTTTCATCGACCAAATCTGCAGTAAACACTCCACCTCCGCATCACACCAACGTGAACCTTTCACCACCATTGTTTTAAATGTCCGCACATGGTTCCTCCTTCTTTTTTCTATGTCCCAACAGGCGCACAGGAAATGACCTCAGAACCGCCGTAGCCGTCGTGCTCGTATACGTGCGCACGCTCGTGCTCGTACATGTGCAAACGCGCTTTACAAAAGCCCACCTCTCTCAGACGGGCCGTGGACGGCCAGCTGGCCGCAGTTATGCACGGAGCGTTTGCACTCACACTGGTCAAACGCACTAGGCTTTAGCTGAAAAACCTGTTTTGGCCCGGTGCGGAAGGACAGTGTGTGTGCGCCCTAAGAGGGTCTATAACGACCCCAATGAGGCTCTGAGTGTGAAGAATGACAGCAGATGTTTGGTGCGTTTGACTGAAACACCTTTCACCTCAGTAGAAGATCCCTGTAGAGTACATTGGTGTTGAGGTATATCAGCTTTTATTTTTGCCAGGATACAATTTCACAGAAATACAAGTTCAGATAAATGAATATCTCGAGTTGTTTACATTTCTTACCTGGTGTCTAGACATGTTTTCCACTCGCAGCAGATACACTCCTATTTGAATCTATTCAGCTGTCCCCGTCATGGGCGTAAACACCACCTGAAGCCTTTATTTAAGCTACAGGTGTATTTTTCTCGACAATATGAATAAATATAATCATTTACATTCTGTAACGTGGGCGGTGCAGAACGTGCTCCGTCTGAAGCCAGACAGCAGTGACTCTCCATCACTGAGGAGCTGCAGCGTCTATTCATGGACAAACTGTCACCTGGACTGCACGTTTACTGACGATGGTCGCCGTCTGTGCTGCCGCTTTGAATGTCATGAACCCGACTCAGCACAAACACTCAGTAAACACTGTCGGCGTGTGGGTCTAGCCAACATATTCTCATTTACAGCTCCATTGGATTTTGTAAAAAACCCTTCTCCTACCACATCTGCAAGACTCTTAAAAAAGAAAATTTTTTAAGTTTCCATCATTTTAAAACATTTAGATTTGCGTGTTGTGTGTGTAAAAGTCTCCATGGTCTCGCTCCACCACCACAAAAGGACTCTGGAGGGTCTGAGCACCAGGGTTTGTGTCAGAGGAGACTGTGAGATCCCCCACAGGCGCACTGCGTTTGGGAAGAGTGTGTCGTCTGTTGAAGGGGGGAAACCTGGAACAGTCTTCGCTCCACAATAAGGGAACGCCCACATGTTCCTCTTTTAAAGGTTGACTCAGAAAGTGGCTTAAATCAAATCAAAAGTGCGACCACTGACTCGACTGTGTCATATTGCACATGACGTCTTATTTCATTGTTGTATCCTGTGTGGGTCTGGTGTCCTCCTGAGTGTGTCATGTATTGTGTGGTGTGTCTTGTTTCTTCTATTTGTATTTTATTTATTTATTTAGTAGTATTTGTATTTTTTTTAGCACGGACTACGGATGCAAATTAGCATCTTTGCACTTTTACAGTGATATGCTGTTATCGTTGTTCATTAATGTGCACTGTCCCTAACAAGTAAAGGATTGACTGATTGATTGATTGATTGATTGTACGGAAAGTTCTGCACCCAAATTTGTATGATATGAAAGTCAACCGGAAGACGTTGAAGGACCGGAAGAGGTCCGCGACAACAAGGCAACAGAACCACCATTACGAGACTGGTTAGTGTCTACAAAAGGTGACGGTTAGAGTCAGGCGTGAAAACCACTTGGTTAGGTTTAGGAGAAAGGTCCCTGTTTGCTTTAGTACGCCTGGGACATGAGCGGCCATGAGAAACCGCGCTCGCCTGGGTCAAAGTCTTGTGTTTTGGGATCCATCCTCCACCCCACACTGCCTCCTTACGCGGAGATTCTCGTCTCCTGCTTTCAATACGAGGAATACACACAAATTAGTACGCATTACTTTTCAATGCTATATGTAAGAATAATGCATGAGAGCAGCCTGAAGTATCATCCACGGCAGCTGTGTCAAACTTCAATTCACAGTGGGCCAAATTTAAAAACTGGGACAAAGTTTCGGGCCTCAAACTCAAATGTGCATGTTTTCCTTCTCTCCAGATGTGTAACGTTGAACCTTTCCAGTGCAGGTCCTTGTTCTTGTCGTGGTGTTTCTTCTGTTTGATTCTTTGGTTACAGCCACGGTGACAAACAGCTCTTTACCTTCACACACACATCATCTGCTGAAAGCTCCTGTCCTCCATCTTTCTTTTGGTCATTTTTGGGGTGTTTTTCATCTGTTTTGAGGCGTTTTTTTTTTCAATTTTTTTGGTGTTTTGCATCTGTTTTTAGTCATTTTGTCACATTTTTGGTGTTTTTCACCTGTTTTTCGTAATTTTGTCATGTTTTTGTGGTGTTTTGCATCTGTTTTTGGTTGTTTCATCACTTGTTTGTGGTGTTTTCATCTTTCTTTTGTGGTGTTTCTTCTGTTTGATTCTTTGGTTACAGCCATGGTGGCTCTGCAGACGAGACCAACAGCTCTTTACCTTCAGACACAGATCATCTGCTGAAAGCTCCTGTCCTCCATCTTTCTTTGGGTTGTTTTTGGGAGGGGTGGATTCAGTGTGTCTGCAGAGACTGGTAGCATGGATGCTCATGTTTGCTGAGTTTGACACCACTGATCCACGGCTTTAAAGATATCCGAAAGGTCTTTGGGTGGTTCCAACTGCACAGATGTCACTGTTGCTTCATACATCATTGATGTATCGACTTACTTATGTTTTCTCCAGTTCAGTTGAAAGTTTAAAGATGTGCAAAACATTGATGCTTCTCATTTTGTTGAATTTTTTTTTTGAAACCTTTAAACTTAACTGGATGTTGTTCATGCTCTTCTGTTGTAGTTTTGCATTTGTTGCTTTCACAGAGTTTTCGTGCTGCTTCGTGAACCCGGCGTCCTTTAAAACTTGGAATTTTTTTTTGGCATTTTGCCCTTTTTTTTAAAAAATTGTACGATACTCAACACAGAACCGCAGCTGTAATCAGACTGCCAGTGTTGCAGTTATGTCAGATCAGCCCTGAGAAGAAAAACTTATTAAACGTCAATAAGTCTTTCACCTGCTTAAACAAAGCAGCAACAAAATGATAATATCAACAGCATTCAGCTCCGGGGTCTTTGCATTCTCAGAATCCATCTGATGCACAGAAAACGTTACACACACTCATCAAACAACCACTGCATAAACGCATGGCCCAACACAGGAGAGCTAACTCCTCAGGCCTGGACTCCGCTGTCCACTTACACCTCAAGGAGAAAGCCCACTCCTTTGATGACAACAATGTCCACATCCTGGACAGAGAGGACAGATGGTTTGAAAGAGGAGTAAAAGAAGCATCTATGCAAAAGTGGAAAAACCATCGCTAAACAGAGGAGGTCTGAGACACCACTTATCTCCAATTTACAATGCTGCCCTTTCATCCCTTCATTCAACGATGAAGGGATGAAAGGGCTCAATAGAGCACTAACCAAGACTCAATAGAGCACTAACCAAGTCGAAACCAACTGCCCACCAACAACTGTCACTCCAACGACGGGCGTGGGCTTTTGGAGCACAAAGGGTTTCAGTGACATCATCGGCCTTGTGAGAGGTTAAATACCTGGATCTCCACACCAGTTAGTTGGACCAGTCCCAGCCTGGTCCTGGTCCTGGTCCTGGTCCTGGTCCTGGTCAGATGCGTACATGAACTGATGAAGCCTCTTGGATGAGAGGTGAAACGTCTTCCTAGACAAACAACCAGTCCAGTTGTTTTTGACTGAAATTGCTTTGAGGATAACGACGACCTGGACGAATGAGAACATTCACAGGCTTGGTTACACACACTGTTTTTTAATCTGCTGTGACCTCCCTCTCTCCCTCCCTCCGCCCCAAATACACTCCTCCGCCCCTCGAGTGAGAGATAAGATGTTCTCCGTCCTCCCTGCCGAGGGAGAGGAAAAGATGGAGTCCATCAGGCTCTCATTCATCACTTTTAGATCAGTATTGATCAGCTGGCAGCGCAGCATCAGTGGCGGGGAGATTTACGCTGGCCTTTAACCATGACGATAGGGGCGTTTGACCCGTCCGGCGACTAAAAGCCTCTCAGCTCTCCGGTGGTTCCATCATCCGCAGCGCCAGACATGATGGCCGATGAGATACGCTGATGTATCAATCATCTGGAATGGCTTCTCCTCCTCCTCCTCCTCCTACTCCTCCTCCTGCAGGGTGTTGAAGAAAAACCCTGACTCTGCAGAATTTTTGGAAGTCTCTTGAACATGCTGCAGATAAACATGTCAACCATAAGCACCCTTTTTAAAGCTTCGGCCTGATTGGACATCGGGGCGTTTTACAGCTTCCACAACAGCAACCAAATTGTTCTTTAATATATAAGGGGTGATTTACAGACGTTGACTCCCTCTTTAATCAGCGGTGTGTGTTCAGTAAGCGGTTTTATGGCGCTCTGTGAGTCACTCAGACCTGATTTGGAAATAAGGGGTTTTATTGGAGAGAGACATCTGTAGGAAAATACTTTATACTCTTTAATATATACTCACTCAATCATACTCAGAAGTCCTGGTGATATTGGTTTTTAAATGTCTTGTCTTGTAATTGACATGATAAACTAACAATTTCACTAATAGGTTGGTTCCAGATAGGTCCGGCCCCTCTCCCATTGAGGCAGATTTCCAGCTGCCCTAGCTACAGAAAGATAATAAACAGACGTTTGACTGTAAAGTGAGTGTTTTTGTGTTCTTAGAGAATTTCTGTCATGAACGGTACAGAGATAACACACAAAAAGGGTGGACACTATGCAGACACAGACACGGAATAAAAGTACAAACAAATATTTAATTAACTACAAACAAAAACGCAAAACACTACAGGGTAAACAGGTGATACAAATGACGAGACGGACGAGGAAACAGGAACAAGGAGACGACGGAAGATCAGGGAGACGGACGTGGAAACAGGAACAAGGAGACGACGGAAGATCAGGGAGACGGACGAGAAACAGGAACAAGGAGACGAGGGAAGATCAGGGAGACGGACGGGAAACAGGAACAAGGAGACGACGGAAGACTCAGGGAGACGGACGAGGAAACAGGAACAAGGAGACGACGGAAGACTCAGGGAGACGGACGGGAAACAGGAACAAGGAGACGACGGAAGATCAGGGAGACGGACAGGAAACGGGAACAAGGAGACGACGGAAGATCAGGGAGACGGACGAGGAAACAGGAACAAGGAGACGACGGAAGATCAGGGAGACGGACGAGGAAACAGGAACAAGGAGACGACGGAAGATCATGGGGACAGACGGGAAACAGGAACAAGGAGACGACGGAAGATCAGGGAGACGGACGGGAAACAGGAACAAGGAGACGACGGAGAAACAGAAACAAACGCGATTACAAAATACTTAGCGACGGGGAGCGTGAAACCCACAACGAGAAGAGGAATGCCAATCCGGAGGAGAATAGTTTTACCAATGAAGGAATACAACAGTCCGGCGCTGCATGCCTGTCCGCTCAGCGTATAAGTAGTGATCCAGGTGATCAGCGTAACAGGCCGCACCTTTGGGGGGAACGCCTACCGGACCTAGACGAGAGACACAAGAGGAATACACACGTGCAGGGAGACAGACAAACTCACACAAAAGGAAGAGAGGAGGGTACTGACAGAACTGGGTCTTGACAATTTCTCTTTTATAATGAAATGGTAATAGACTTACAATTTCACTAATACGTTGGTTCCAGTTAGGTCCAGCCCCTCTCCCATTGAGACAGATTTCCAGCTTTACAGTCAGACGTCTGTTTGTGTTCTCAGAGATTCTGAAACGTGTGTCCAGAACGCCGTCATAACTAAGATGCTCGACAACACACACCGCGTCCTCGTCCGAGGTTTCGTCCTGAAGAAATGTACATCTTTGAAATTCTGTGCAGCAGACCGACTCTAACTCTTCCTCATCAGACCGATTACCTTCCGCCATGTTGTCTACGAAGCGCACGCGTGGACGCACATAGTTCCTGCGGGTTGCGGCCCACCTAATGATCTGTGATAGGTCGGAAGGGTGGGTGGGTTTCACCCCCTATAGGCGGGTTTTGAAAAATTAGGAACTAATGCTTGTAGTTTTAGAAGAGCCCGTCTCTCTCACACTTCCGCAAAAAGGCGATTCATTGACGCGTCATCGTCATTCTGAAGTGTGAAAGATAGATACGCCGTTCTCCCGTCTCAGGGGAATGATGCAGGACCATTAACGACACAAAGCTTAATGCAAATGGAGGGAAGTATCCCGTTAAGGCTTTTCCAATTGCCTTATTCTTGCTTCTGTCGGAAAAACCACAGCGCAGATCTTCATGTAATGTACTGGTCCCCTGAGGATGAACCCTTGTGGTCTAATTGACACTTTAAGTGATGCTGTAGCGCCTCCCTCAGGACAAACACATTTGAGTACAACTAAGGAGATTTGCTTTCTCATTGCCATGTAGACGACACACACACACACACAAACACACACACACACCTGGCGAAACCTCTTATTTCCCCTTGTGTTGCCTAGACGAGATTTGAAAACAACTGGTTGGTGATTAACATGTTCTGCGAGCGCTGCAGCCCCACTCCTCCGGCCCTTTTCCTGCCATCTGACGCCTGGTGTTTGTTTGTGCTCAGAGGTGATGTCGGAGCTCGCTCCATTGTCTGTTGCAGTAACTCACCTCCAGCTCTGACAGCGAAACTACTCTCGACAGCCCCCGACGCCGACTCCTCTGTCAGCGAAGTGTTTGCGTGGAGAGCCAGTCGGCTGCTTGTCGGACCTCTCAGCAGCCCGGGTGAGATGAAGGTGGGCGGACCGTGTCGCCGCGTGCTGCTGCAGTACGCATCTCATCTCTTCATTCAGCTTGTGATTTTGTTTCTCGGCCGCGAGGACGGTAAGAGTCTGGCACTGAGACTGAAACAAGGCTGGCAGAGAAAGAAACAGAGAGCGACTCAGTGTGACTGAGTTTGTGTGAGAGGAGCAACTTCAGAAAGGAAAGAGTTGTTTTTCTGCAAGAACCCTGGTTTGTATGCAAATATGTTGGCGAGTTGTGAGAGGAGTAAATGTGACAAACTGTTCAGTGTTACATGTTAATTCTCTCACATGGAAATATGCAAATTTTAAAAAAACAAAACAAGGAAAACTGATTTGAAACAAGCAGCAGAATCATCATCAAACAAGAAACACTTAATTCCTGAGACGACCTACCAACATTTATTTGCCTTTGCCTGGCACAGAATGGTTGATCAAGCAATTACAATACAAATACTTTATTACACTGATGACTAAAAATAAGGGGTGTAACGCTACACTAAAGCCACGGTTTGGTTCATACCTCAGTTTTAAAGTCACAGAACGGTTGATAGTTAGGGGCAAACTTTGTCAGAATGAACATAAGCTTTATTAGTGGAAAAATTAAACACAACAGTTAAACAGCTTTGACTGGGGGACGTCTGCAAGCTGCGGTTTCATGTTGTCATTCCCTAGCCATCGCTCCACACAGTAACGCTTGCGGGGGTGCGGGGCGTCCTGTGCTACGGCTACACCTGCCTGCTGCTGCCTTCTTTTTTCTATGTCTATGTCCATGGCCGCCGGAGGCTACACTGTCCGGGGGGGACTCTGACTTTAGGTTTAAGTTCTGCACCGCAAAACTGTACATTCACCACATCAATGTCACATTTACGGACCCTAGTCCACCTCTTTACCTGCCCAGAAATGCCTGTACCGTGAAGGTTCAGTATGAATCTGTGTACCGTTACACCCGTACTAAAAGTACTTGATGGTCCAGGTGGAAATAGGCTAACCGGCTCTCATCCGGCTCTTTATCCACTTGCGTTAACGAGGAGACGAGCCACAGCTGGGGGACAGACACACACACAGGGGAAGACACAAGCAGGAGAAACAGACAGAGGGAGACAAACTCACACACAAGTAAGAGGGAAGAGACCGACAGGACCTGGATCCTGACAGGACCTGGATCCTGACAGGACCTGGATCCTGACAGGACTTGGATCCTGACAGTAACTATGACTCTCCTCTGTCCATCATCCTCTTAAAAAAGCTTGTGATTGGCTTCCCCAGGATCTGGCCAGCTGGAAACCTGTTGGTCAGACTTGTGTTGTTTCCAATCTGAACAAATAAACTGTAGTGATTTTGCCACAAAAGCCGGTAAACACAGAGTGATCGGCAGTTCAAAGGGTCACATTTACCTCTCCGCAAGATTGTATCCCAAAGAAACAAAGCACGCTGCTTCGTAAACGCACCTGTGCCTTTTGGGTAAGTGCAAAAATTAAGAACACAGAACATTTAGCCTCCAAATCTGTTCTTCCCCCACTGAGGCGGCCGCAGCAGCCTTTGCCTCTTCATCACTCAAACAGCAGTGTCTTCAGTGTTTTCCTGCAGCAGACAGGTAGTTTAGGATCCAGAGGAGGAAGATGGTTTCTCCCCTAACTCTGCTTTCATCATCCACACTGTGCGAGTTAGGATTACACCCACTGCGTAGAATTTCATCTCTCTCCTTCAGCCTTTTTTTTGTACCCCGGCGATCATCACAGCCCTGATCAGTTCCCACAGAATAATGGCTGCTTTCAGCGTCAGTTCGAATCACAAGCCCCATTTCCTGTGGGTGATGAAACCGTCGTTCACGCCGCACTGAAGCAGCTCGTCGCTTTGAAGGAAAATCCTGTTACAGTCGAGAGTATTCACACAGCTCGGTCACACCGTTCAATGTGTTTCATGCATTAAAGCGCCGCTGCTTTACAGCCGGAGCCAGATCCGTCAGACCGCTCTCCGTCGTCTCCGTACAAACTCACAGAACTTAAGTTTAAATTCGAGTCTGAAAGTTTCCAAAGATGCCAAATATTTCTGCATAAAATTGAGAGGAGTGTTTATAAAAGGACACTTTGATGAAACAGCGCAGCCATGAATACACTGACCTTACTTTTCACTCAACGTCGGCTGTTGTAAACTTTAATATTCCATCCAAAATGTGTCTTTTGAGGATAAACCTTGACACCCTGCAGGTTTGAAAGGTGGCTGTATTATATTTGAAGTCTCAGAATTGAACAACTCCAGCTTTTTAATCTGAAAACAACGCAGTGAGAGGAGTGAGAGCAGTGAGAGTGACCCAGATCAGTCATGTTTGGGGGCGGACGGATCGACCTAAACGAGCTGAAACTCACTCTAAAGCAGTGGTTTTCAACCTTTTATGAGCCGCGGCGCATTTTTTACATTTACAAAATCCTGGGGCACCCCACCAACCAAAATGACACAAAATGACACTCTAACACAGTAGTACATATAGTTAATACGTTTTTTAATGTATTTATACTCACTTAGTGTGAAACCTGGGCCTGTTTCCATGAACACAAACTGGATAGTGTGGAACTACGAGATCAGCGACAAGGTAGCTAGCTTTGAGGGCTCTCTCGTTTACCTTGTGCCTGTTTCTCATTGTTTGTACGTAAGCGTACGCAAGAGTCTGTCGGCTCGTTTTGAACGGAGGGCGTTTTGTTTGGAGATGGCGTTTAAGCTCGCTTGGCACCGTGGCGCTATTGGACAGCCTCTCACCACACACCGAGCACAGCGGAGTCGGTGCCCTAGACAGCTCCAGGATCAGGTCCGTGGACAGATCCGGGATCATCCGCGGTGAAAGTGAATCCAAATGAAAGATAGCTTTCGCTGTATTGCCTCGAGCTCACCGTCTTTTCTTTTTTCTTTTGTCCACCGCTCACATCAGGGCCTTCATCTGGGTCATCGTTTTGTCCAGGGCCGTGTTCGGCATTTGCATTTTCCCTTCTCAAACACTTCTCCATCACTGTCACTCGCTCGTCTTGCTGTGATCCCAAATTACCACTGTCACCTGACGCGCAGCTGCAGCACCAACTCTAACTTTGTTTACTTAGCGTCTGAGCGAATCCAAGACGGCGCGACCAAAGCACTCTTG
>NC_139831.1:2069863-2154863 GCF_963691815.1 Echiichthys vipera
TTTTGGCTCCTAGAGGACACTTTAGCACACATTTTAGCTCCTAGAGGGCACTTTAGCACACTTTTTAGCTCCTAGAGGGCACTTTAGCACATGTTTTAGCTCCTAGAGGGCACTTTAGCACATGTTTTAGCTCCTACACTTTAGCACAAGTTTTGTCTCCTAGAGGGCACTTTAGCACAAGTTTTGGCTCCTAGAGGGCACTTTAGCACACATTTTGTCTCCTAGAGGGCACTTTAGCACACATTTTGGCTCCTAGAGAGCACTTTAGCACATGTTTGGCTCCTAGAAGGCACTTTAGCACACATTTTGTCTCCTAGAGGGCACTTTAGCACACATTTTGGCTCCTAGAGGGCACTTTAACACACATTTTGTCTCCTAGAGGGCACTTTAATACAAGTTCTGGCTCCTAGAGGGCACTTTAGCACATGTTTTGTCTCCTAGAGGGCAATTTAGCACATGTTTTGGCTCCTAGAGGACACTTTAGCACACATTTTAGCTCCTAGAGGGCACTTTAGCACACTTTTTAGCTCCTAGAGGGCACTTTAGCACATGTTTTAGCTCCTAGAGGGCACTTTAGCACATGTTTTAGCTCCTACACTTTAGCACAAGTTTTGGCTCCTAGTGAGCACTTTAACACACGTTTTGGCTCCTAGAGGACACTTTAGCATGCGTTTTGGCTCTTAGAGGGCACTTTAGCACACGTTTTTCAACAACTGGGCCACGGGTCGGGACCTTCCTAGTCTCCTGAGCGACAGTCCAGCATTTGTTTGACCCATCCATCCACTCCGACCTCCTACTAGACCTCCTACTAATGTTTTTGTGATGTGTCAAAAACAAAGGTTATCCTGGTAAATATGTTTTCCTCGAACACTTTACTGACTTTACTGCAGTTTTTAGGAGATGGGGCTGACTTATATTTCACAATCAGATCAGAAATACTTTCATTAATTTTCGTTCCGTAAGTGTTTAAAATCCAGAACAAAACAAACACATTTCTAATTCATCAAACTTCCAAAAGGCAATTTTAAAGGCTTTCTATTTTAAATTAAAATCATTTATAGATATTTTAACTGATAGATGACTTTTGAACATCTGCTCAAACGTGTTCCCTTAAACTCCACCGTGAACACGCCGTATGTTGAGTGATATTTGTTTCCTGGAGGGAAGCCACCTGGAAGAGTTTGCTTTTCAAACCCCAGCGACACCGAGGGATGTTACACGTACTCGAGATCACTCAGGTTATGTGCAACCCATTCATCATATCCCAACTGCAAATGTGCTTCACCAAAGAAAACCCACAGAGGTACAAATCCAAACATATCAAGTAAATGCATCTGGTGTCCTCGCGTAGCGTCCTGAGGATGGCAGCAACTAGAGGTGTCCTCCCTGCTGTCAGGGGGGTGGAGAGGGGGACAGTGGGTGTGTCCGCTGCCTGGAAATGAAGCCGTTTCAAAGGTCTATAATCTGTTTATGTTTCCATCGCCCCGTTTTTGTCCGTCGGATCGATCCAAAGCAGCTTTTCCTGAGGCCTTATCATGGAAGCCAGAGGGGAGAGGCCCAATCTAATTCTGCGCTCCAGCAATATTCCACAAAGCAATATAACCCGACTGCGATCATATCACATCCAAAGGGAGAGAGCCATATTTTTCCATCATTCTTCCCTTTTTTCTCTCTTCCAATCCTCCACTAATGTCGTCCTCTCTCTCCCTCTCTCTCTCTCTCTCTCTCCATCCCTCCCAAGGCTTCCCTCTCTTATTGGACAGAATGAAAGGATTTCAGTCAAGTGCTGACGCTCAGCTTCGCCACGAGGCCGGTGGCTCATCTAAAAGCGTCCTGTGGGGGAAATAGTTCCACCACACCATCTGTCACGTAATTTGATTAATTAGCCGTTGGTAGCACTGTTGCCCCCCGCAGTGGGACTGAGGGTCGGCACTCGTCCATCCCTCCATCTCTCCGTCTGTCACACACAATATCTCGGATGCTGCTGATCAGATTTTGATGAAACTTCAGAGGAGGATATTTGTCACTGCTCCGAGTTCCAACTGGGCTGCACTGATATTTGATTTTTTTACAGCGCGATCATCTGGGCCACAACTATCTCAGTTTGTTTGCCTCAACTAGAGCCACAAGTGGAGATGATTCAAACCAAACACACATGAAGATTCAAGAGATTTCAAGAGATTTACTCACAAATACAAAAGTCTGAGTTGTAAAACTTACATGAATGACTTCTAACAGGTTGAGATATAAATCCAAGGCCTCAGGAGATGATTAAAAATACATGTCTGCTGTTCAAAGTTTTATTTGTTCTGGGTTAGAGTCAACCCAAGACCCCTGTCCCGGTCCCTGGATGCGTGTTTTCGGCTCCCTCAGTGCCACAGCGCCCCTAAATGAAGCCAAACCCCATTCATCTGTTCATGTGAACGTTCACCGTTGACAGCTCCGGCGAAGTTTGCAGAACTAAACATTAAGTTTCCTAAATAATCACTGAAAGCTGTTGTTCCTGGTGCATAAATGCGCACACACACACACAGTCTCTCTTTAAGGGGTCACAACCCACCTGATGAAACATGATCTGCTGTCCGCTGCAGCTCTGCTCTGCTCTCTGCTACATCTACAGAATGTAATGAGTATGAAGGGCACACTGAAGAGGGCACTTTAGCACACATTTTGGCTCCTAAAGGGCACCTTAGCACGCATTTTGGCTCCTAGAGGGCACATTAGCATGCATTTTGGCTCCTAGAGGGCACTTTAGCACAAGTTTTGGCTCCTAGAGGACACTGAAGCACACATTTTGGCTCCTAGAGGGCACTTTAGCACATGTTTTGGCTCCTAGAGGGCACTTTAGCACGTTTTGGCTCCTAGAGGACACTTTAGCACGTGTTTTGGCTCCTAGAGGGCACTTTAGCACATGTTTTAGCTCTTAGAGGGCACTATAGCACACATTTTGGCTCCTAGAGGGCACTTTAGCACACGTTTTGGCTCCTAGGGGGCACTTTAGCACATGTTTTGGCTCCTAGAGGGCACTTTAGCACGTTTTGGCTCCTAGAGGACACTTTAGCACGTGTTTTGGCTCCTAGAGGGCACTTTAGCACATGTTTTAGCTCTTAGAGGGCACTATAGCATACGTTTTGGCTCCTAGAGGGCACTTTAGCACACATTTTGGCTCCTAATGAGTATTTTTCCTTGATGTATTATTTCACACACCCCCATTTGCTATTAATACGAATGTTATTTCTTGTGAACCCAATCGACCAGACTAACTGCAGTGCCCATGGACATGACTGCGATCTGAGCATCAAATCAATCCAAAGCTAACACAAACAAGGATTTATTCATCTTGTATCGTGCCTAACTTTAGTGGATCGTAACATATTGGGAGTGGAATTAATCTTCAGATGCTCAGGTTCAAAATGAGACCAAACTTTTCCATAGATGTCGTAGAAATACGAGGATTGAACCAGGAAATAATCATTTTTGAAAGGCCCTCGTGACTTAAAGAGCGGATAGCTAACAACAAGCTAAGTCCAGCCAACTTATTATGTATCATAAGTCACAGTTTGTTTTTCAAAAACTGACAGCGCCCATCCTGTCCACGCAGCACAGTTCACAATTCGTGCACACGCCACAGATCCCCCCTCCCCCCCCGTTACGCATGTTCCAATATCACAGGCACACGCCCCAAGCTAGCTTACCCTAAATGACGTTAGCAGTTGCTATCTATGAGTAAGTTAGCAAACCTACCTCCATGTAGCATGTACTCCATGCTGTTTATTGATGAGAGAAGACACGGCACATTCACAGGAATCTGGTGCACGCGCACTGACGAGCACTCAATGGGAGAGAGCGGAGGAGCGCGGTGGTAGAGGTGGAGGGGCGTGAAATTTGACTGAGTCAACTCGATCAGACTTTGCGACTGCAGCTTTAAAAGGAAGTGTTGCTGAAATATTTCTAGTTGCACAAACACATGCAAACGTAAAATATGGAATAAACCCTGACGGAGTGAACATGACGGAGCTTATAATGAGATTTACAGACGGACTGAAGACAAAAGCCCACAGCTGCAGCCTGAAGGAGTCGTCGTTTGTTCTTATATATATATATATATATGTGTGTGTGTGTGTGTGTGTATGTGTTTGAAGCCTCCTGTACAGTTGGAACAGGATCGGCGTAATCCTTGCAGGAGAACCAACTCCCAGATCTCTTGACATCAGCGCTTCACCTGCGCACAAACAACAGGTTCATCGCTCAGGTGCACCAACAGGGAAGCGTCCTGCTCCAGAACATAATTTCAGCTGATTGCGACATTCTTTTTTCTTATTAATGTGTCTTTTATTTTGGCGGAGGAACACTCATCCCACCTCCCTTCCCACAGGAGAGGGTTGCTTCTCCCCATGCCAGTGGCTGTGAAAAACAGCACATTTTTCATTAACAGGATTACCGTCCAACAATATAAATACAGACGAGTGTGTTGTGTTGTGTTGCCTCGGCTGCCAGTGAATTTAATCACTAACTATCCCTTTTTTTTCCTTCTTTCTCCCTCTTCGACCGCCAAGACGCGAAAGCCAATCAGCCTACTCCAATATGTGCAACATCTCGGTGCCAGAACTGATTGAGAGTCTCAACAAGCGAAGGCTAAGCGGAGCAATGTTCTGGCAGCCGGCGAGGCGAAGGCGTTCATTTTGTTTCCTGCTTTAACTAATTCAGCATCTTTTCCTACAAAGGGACTTGAAAGCGCTGGACCACAATGAGATGACTCACGGCTGATTCTGCACGCCCAGAGTTCTCACCTGTTAAATAAATAAAGAGCCGTGAGAACAGACTTTTTGTTTTGTGTTTCTTTATACATGAGAAATAAAACTGGCCCGGTTTTGTGTCTTTGATTGTTCCTGCAGATCAAACGTCCTCGACTATTGCTTTCCAAAGCAGACACTGTGGGAGACTTCCTTATTAGCCTGTGATTGTTTTTATGTTTATGTTTTTGTCAGGAGCCTTTGGTGTCGGGGCTGAGGGTTAAAATAAGCCTTTGACACGTAGCTGCAGTGACGAACAGGACATGAAGAGGAGACGACGTGGTGTCCTTGGTGAAAGTCCACGTTTCTGTTTGGTTTGACCAATCCACAGCCACAACTTGGCGCTCTTAATCAAATCAACCTTCAAATCAACCTTTATTTATTCATACGGCGCTTTTCATACAGAAAAGTCCCGCAAAGTGCCAAGTTACAGAGATGTACAGAGAAAGAGAAACATCAAATAAAATCAGGAGAAGAAAGTTAAAAGAACCCTCCCACAGTCATGCACAGAGACACACACACAAATGTATATACGTTCATACACACATTCACACAAACACACACACACAGCCACGCTGACATACACACACACACACACTCACACCTACACAAACACTAGCTGTCACTACAGAGACATGGCCGGGCAGCGAGACCTGAGGTACTGAGGAGGCTAGAGTAAGCTACCTTTGGGGGGGGGGGCAACCACACCGGGAGAGATCCCAGTCCAAGGTCGCAGGTAGCACCGCCACAGAGACCCCCCCAACCCGGGCAGACAGACAACTAAAAGCCTGGTTAAAAAGAAGGGTCTTAAGCCTCTTTTTTAAAAACCTCAGCAGTCTCCGCGACCCTGAGGCTCTCCGGCAGGCTGTTTAATCAATTGGAGCACTTGCTCTGAGCGTCTAATATCACTGCAGATGGGTTCACAGTTTAAAGCCTGGTGCACCCTGGTGTTTCAGTGGTATATGGCACCCTGCGCATGAAAACGAGCTGTATTTTAATAGCCTAGATCAGTGTGAACAGACTCCTAAGAACATGTGAACCACAAATGTTAAATACGGTAACTTGCCCAATGATGCTTAGGGCCCAGTAACTGCATAAGTTTGTTAAACGATGCCCCACCTCCAACCTCTGACCCCGCAGCGTCACATAACAACAACAGTGCTGCTGCGTGAGAGGACAGAGACGGACCCAGAGACTGTTTCCTGAACTGGACTCTGAGCCACATGCATGGGACTGAATGAGGCCCAGCACAGATGTCTCCCTTTTCCCTGATGCTCTGAATAAGGAGCTAAACTGCTCTAGGCTCTGTTTCTAAATCCAGTTCTAAGAAGCTGTGAAAAGTCTCTAAATGTAGTGAGGAAGTGGCGCCTGGGAGTGCTTTGGGACGGGGAAGGGGCTCCCAGCAGCACCCTCTGCTCAGTGAGGACACTAACTGCAGAGTGATGGGTGCATCAGAGTCCAGAACAGCACCAATGTCTCCACTAAGACCAGAACATTCACACATCTGGACCCAGAGACCCCGTTTACATTCATCTGGACTCAGAGACCCCGTTTGCATTTGCACATCTGGACCCAGAGAACCTGTTTACATCCACACATCTGGACCCAGAGAACCCGTTTACATTCACACATCTGGACCCAGAGAACCCGTTTACACACATCTGGACCCAGAGAACCCGTTTACAATCACACATCTGGACCCAGAGAACCCGTTTACATCCACACATCTGGACCCAGAGAACCCGTTTACATTCATCTGGACCCAGAGAACCCGTTTACATTCACACATCTGGACCCAGAGAACCCGTTTACATTCATCTGGACCCAGAGAACCCGTTTACATCCACACATTTGGACCCAGAGATCCCATTTACATTCACACATCTGGACCCAGAGAACCAGTACATCTGGACCCAGAGACCCTGTTTACATATACACATCTGGACCCAGAGAACCCGTTTACATTCATCTGGACCCAGAGAACCCGTTTACATTCACACATCTGGACCCAGAGAACCCGTTTACATTCACACATCTGGACCCAGAGAACCCGTTTACATCCACACATCTGGGCCCAGAGACCCGTTTACATTCATCTGGACCCAGAGAACCCGTTTACATCCATCTGGACCCAGAGAACCCGTTTACATTCATCTGGACCAAGAGAACCCGTTTACATTTACACATCTGGACCCAGAGAACCCGTTTACATTCAGACATCTGGACCCAGAGAACCTGTTTACATTCATCTGGACCCAGAGGACCCGTTTACATCCATCTGGACCCAGAGAACCCGTTTACATTCACACATCTGGACCCAGAGAACCCGTTTACATTCATCTGGACCCAGAGAACCCGTTTACATTCATCTGGACCCAGAGAACCCGTTTACATTCATCTGGACCCAGAGGACCCGTTTACATCCATCTGGACCCAGAGAACCCGTTTACATCCATCTGGACCCAGAGAACCCGTTTACATTCATCTGGACCCAGAGAACCCGTTTACATTCACACATCTGGACCCAGAGAACCCGTTTACATTCATCTGGACCCAGAGGACCCGTTTACATCCATCTGGACCCAGAGAACCCGTTTACATTTACACATCTGGACCCAGAGAACCCGTTTACATTCATCTGGACCCAGAGAACCCGTTTACATTCATCTGGACCCAGAGAACCCGTTTACATCCACACATCTGGACCCAGAGAACACGTTTACATTCAGACATCTGGACCCAGAGAACCTGTTTACATTCACACATCTGGACCCAGAGAACCAGTTTATATTCACACATCTGGACCCAGAGGATCTGTTTACATTCACACATCTGGACCCAGAGAACCCGTTTACATTCACACATCTGGACCCAGAGAACCAGTACATCTGGACCCAGAGAACCCGTTTACATTCACACATCTGGACCCAGAGAACCCGTTTACATCCACACATCTGGAGGTCAGAGGTCAAGGCACCTCTCTGAAATTGACCCGATCAAAAATGAACCAATGGATGTCTTAAGTCTCCCAATTGAAAATAAATATTGTAAATGTTTGAAATTATAGTGAAAGAGTCATTAAATTGAATCATAACGTTTTTTTATTTTACCTTATTTTGCTTGACTGTGACAGTTTCCACTGCGTTATCGTTTCATCGTTGTTTAGATGCAGTTGTTTCTATGGGAATCGGAGGTAAACTGTATTTACACCAAAGTGAAAAAAGAAAGTTCTTCTCAGCCTTGACATACTTCAAGTTATTGAAAATATAGAAGCGGAGTGCGTTCGCTAATGAAAAAGACATTATGTTTGTTTGGCAGATGCTTTTAATTCAACTTATATTAAGTAAAAGCACTCTGAAGGTTTTTGAAGAAAAAGAGACATCAGTAAACGTTAGCGCGGGGCGTCGAGGTGAAGTCTGAAGAGTCTGCAAGTACAAGACGACCCGTAATTACTCTTCATTTCATAAAAAAGTGCAACACACAACAACACACTTGAATAGATGCCTCAGCTCATGCAATTGAAGGTAGAGCTAACAGGAAGTGGCGATGCGGGGTGTGAACGGGCATGAGCTAGTGCTGAAAACACATCGAGCAGCGGGGAAGTGCGGCTGGGAGGCGTGTTCTTGTTTCAGATTTGCTTCGCCGCGGAATAAAATACCTTTACACAGACATCGCATGGTGGTTCGCAGTCCGCATTTTGCCACTTCTTGGTGTTTTTGGTGTAAGAGAGCATATCACAATACTTTCTGACTTCCTGTCTGCGAGTCTCAGCTCCAAGCCTGTTGGTTCTCACCATAGATATACTGTATAACGAGGTCGCGGGTACAAGCGGCCGAAATGTGTTTCCTCAGGAGGGGGGCTGGAGTCTCCCTTAGAGAGACGGGGAGAAGTTCAGCATCCGTGAGGAACTCGGAGTAGAGCCGCTGCTCCTTAGCGTTGAATGGAGCCAGTTGAGGTGGTTCAGGATCATCTGGTAAGGATGAACCCTGGGCGCCTCCCTAGGGAGGTGTTCCAGGCACGTCCAGCTGGGAGGAGGCCTCGGGGAAGACCCAGGACCAGGTGGAGAGATCATATCTCCACACTGGCCTGGGAACGCCTCAGGATCCCCCAGTTAGAGCTGGTTAATGTGGCCCGGGAAAGGGGAAGTTTGGGGTCCCCTGCTGGAGCTGCTGCCCCCGCGACCCGACCCCGGATAAGCGGATGAAGATGAGATGAGATGTAAAGCATTTTAGCATCAGGGTCAATGGGGATTGAGTCACTTTTGGAGTCAGCCCCAAGTGGACATTCGAGGAACTGCAGTTTTTTTCACTTCTGCATCGGCTGCATTTGCGTTTGTGATGCAAATCATTAAAAACACCTCACACACGTATAGCTTCAGCTCCTCACTGTCACAAGAGGCAATAGTGCATTTGTCTGGGACTATTTTCAGCAGTGGATGAATCCAAACTAGGTGCTCTAATGAGTGTGTGTGTCAGCAGGACGGTGTGTGTGGGACTGAGTCAAAATAAACGACAGTGTGTGTGTTCATGGTGTCTCACTGATGTGGAGGAAGAAGAGATAACAGTATGACAAGTTAAAGTCCTGTTAGCGCCCTCTAGAGGCTGCAGAGAGTGTGACGTCTGTAAAATATGTCCTGACGGTGGCGCTAGAAGAAAATGTCAAGAGGTCATAAAAACGATTTAAACCGGCCCTCTGGGGATCATGAATTTTTTACAGGAAGTGTCATCAAAATGCAGTGTGTCGCTGAGACGTCTCACTTTGGACCGACACGTTGAACCGGGCGGAAAGAGCCACTCCAGCGCTTCAGCTCTGCTGCCGGCGGGGATTAAAATATGCGTGTGTGACAGAAAGTGAGGGGAATTATTATTGGACAGTGTGAAATCCAGCAGGACTGTTTAAACTGAGTCCTGATCTGAAGGGCAAACTGTAATTAAAACATGAAACGTGGCAGTGTAAATTGTTGTGAAAATGCCTCTGAGGGCAGATTATGAGGCGTTTCAAGCGACACGCACGAGCTCTTCATTCTCTTGTGACCAAGAAAATGTGCTTCTGTAAAAACTCTCTTAAATACAGAACAAGTGCAAACACAGCAGCTGCGTGTGTTTGAGGCAGCAGAAGATCATCCTTTTAACACTGACGGGGCTTCATCCATCCTCTGTCGCCTCCAAACCAAAGCTCTCAGACTTTTCCTCCACTGAGGTTGTTTTATTTCAGGTGATGAATCGCTGATAAAGGAGCGGCGGCGTCGCCAGATGTTGTGAGAGCGACGAAAACTGGAAACGAAGCCTGTCTGGCTGTTTGTTTGATTGACGGATTCATTCGGCGCAACCGGACCATTGGGGCGGCAGTAGCTCAGTCCATAGGTGACTCTGAAGGGAACCGGAGGGTCACCCGGTCGAGTCCCTGTGTGGACCATGAATGGAGCGTGGACTGGCGGCTGGAGAGGTGCCAGTTCATCTCCTGGGCACTGCAGAGGTGCTGTTAAACAAGGCCCCTAACCCCCAACTGCTCGGGGGCGCCGATCCATTGGCAGCCCCCTCGCTCTGACATCTCTTCATTAATTGCATGTATATAGGTCCAGTTTGTGCATGTGTGTATTTCAGGCCTGTGTGTGTGTAACATGAATAACGATAGAGTGAAAAATGTAATTTCCCCTTGCGGGATAAATAAAGTAATTCTTCTTCTTCTTCTGTGCTAGCATCCACCCAACGCTAAGGAGCAGCGGCTCTACTCCGAGTTCCTCACGGATGCTGAACTTCTCCCCCTCTCTCTAAGGGAGACTCCAGACCCCCTCCTGAGGAAACACATTTCACACGCTTGGACCTGGACCTGGTTCTTTGGGTCCTGACCCAGCTTTTGACCACAGGTGAGGGTAGTTTTGAGGTAATTAAATTATGTAAAACTGAAGTCTAACTTCTTAACTTTGTAACCAAATTTTGTTTTAACCGCCTAATTCAGCCAGAGTCGTCAAAAGGAAGCTAACAGCAGTGAATTAGCAGGTACCCTTCCCCCGTAACTCAACTTCAGTAGTTGGTTTGATTCTCATGGTCTCAGCAGATCCATCTGAACTCTGGTTTGGAGATCTTTGGGAAGGGGTGAAAATCCTTGTTTCTGATTGGATAAACCATCTGTCTATCACCAACACACGAACCAAATCAACCAATCAGATGACTGAAGCCTGTGACGTGCTAACAGCGTGGAGGCAAAGCTCAGAAAGGAAACAACATGTGGGTAAAGGAGATTTTCCCTTTGTGTTAAACGTGAATTTACGGATCAAAGGCCCAATTTCAGGAGCCCGGTCCATATTCAACAGAAGGATCCAGAGAACAAAGCCTCTGCGAGCGGCTTCAGCTGTCTGAAAATGTGTCTGATCTGCATGTGTTGCCTTAAAACCAACGCTGATTGGACGTTCGCTTGGCAAACGGCTCCAACTCTTCTCTGCTGCACGTTACCGGGCTGATCTGCGGGTAAAATACAACAGAGCTCAGAGATCAGGACGGTCACAGGAAGCTACCTTGGCCGTACTCGGACAGCCCTTCATATGTCCTCGCCGTAAACACTCGGAGCTGCCGGATGTCCATGTTACGGCCTCCTCCAGTATCTGTGTATCTGTGTTGTGCATCTATGTGAAGCAGGATGTGGGATCCCTTGCCGAGGATTGGCTGGCACGAGACCTGCCTACTTCCTGGTTCTGCCGGTGATTTGATTGGTGCGGCGTCTGCCAATCTCCTCCAACCACCTAGCTGCCTACTTCCTGGTTCTGCCGGTGATCTGATCGGTGCGGCGTCTGGCAATCTCCTCCTACCACCTACCTGCCTACTTCCTGGTTCTGCCGGTGAGTTGATTGGTGCGGCGTCTGGCAATCTCCTCCTACCACCTACCTGCCTACTTCCTGGTTCTGCCGGTGAGTTGATCGGTGCGGCGTCTGACAATCTCCTCCAACCACCTACCTGCCTACTTCCTGGTTCTGCCGGTGATTTGATTGGTGCGGCATCTGACAATCTCCTCCAACCACCTACCACCTTCCAGACCGTCCCTCTGCTTAAATAGTTGCCCTCACTGTGATTTTGGCCCTTTGTCTTTGACCAACTGGCCTGGTGTGTGTGTGTGTGTGTGTGTGTGTGTGTGTGTGTGTGTGTGTGTGTGTGTGTGTGTAGTGCTCTTTGCCCTTGCCCTATTTCCTTACTGCAATTTTAGAGCTAACACAGATACCAACCTGACACCTGTAGCTTTTTGATGTTAGATGTAAACATCAATGCTGTCAACACATCCAGGACATATACTCCAGTCCTTCACAAGTAAATGACTTCAAAATACTCCAAAATATACCCTGAAATCCTCATAGTTTTCATTGTTTTAATGTAAACCACCACCCGAGCCACAGACGTCCTTACTGCTCTCCCACTCACCTGTTTCCGGTTGGCTCATCACCAGCACTGCAGTAAAGAACAGACTCGTTCACCCTGATCGCCACTGTCACCTGTTCCCTGACCTGCCGTTTGTCTCCAACATGAATTCCTGGACATCAGCTGCTAAATGCTACAGACAAGAGAGGAGTTGTGGAATAAGCCTGGTTGTGTTTTTGTCCTCTTGATGAAACTCCTCAGAGCGTGCAGGCTGCTGTGAAATGTCGCAGAGCAGCAGTGAGATGAGTTTTGTAAGCACGGCGTCCTCCAACCCTGAATAATTCTTCTTTTTTTTTTTTACCATTCTGACAACATCCTTTGAACTCGTCTTTCTGCAGGTTGCATCAGCGAGATGTGAAGCAGATAAATGCATAATTTTTGTTGGGATTGTCAAAAACTGTCGCAGTTTTCGTCTGATGGGGTACTGAGACTGCTCTGTGTGTGTGTCTGTGTTTGAGACGATAATGAATTTGACTTTCCAAGGGGTTTTTTGCTCCTACTACACTTTAATCATTCCTAAAAATGAATCTCACTGAAGGAAGAATCCATTTAGCTTCATAAACCACATATTTCCATTATTAAATCATCATGTGACAAAAATGGCGTCAGGTAAAAGCAGCGATTTCTTAACTCACTTTGGTGCAGATGATGATGTGTGTAGCAGAAATGCCTGCCGACACCATTCTTGTTGCATATAATAAGGTTTACTGTAAGTACAGCGTCTATAAGTCTCTAGATAGCTTTGGGCGCACTCCCACTGTCCATCCGTACCGTACCCAAACAGGTTCCACGGCTAAAGTCTGGTTCCTTTGACCAGTGTGAGTGCAAGCGTACCGCGTCTAGGAGCGGTACGCTTGCAGTCCACGCCCCGTTTGGGAGAGGTGGGCTTTTGTAAAGCACGTTTGCACGTGTACGAGCACGAGCGTGCGCACGTGTACGGGCACGAGGCCTACGGCGGCTCTGAGGTCATTTTCTGTGCGCCTGTTGGGACACAGAAAAAAGAAGGAGGCGCACACACTTCTCCACTCATGCATTCACCTACACCACTGACTCCACACGCCATGATTAGTTTACTTTTTAAGTGACTTTTTCTTCAATAAATAATGAGTTAATTGTCTCACGTGTGCATCTCCTTACTTTGTCAGGGTCAACATTGCAATGGTTGTAGCAGTTATGCTAGCTATAGACCATGGGTTTCAAACTGATCCAGTAAAGGGCCGTGTGGCTGCAGGTTTTCATTCCAACCAAGCAAGAACACACCTGACTCGACTTACTCAATCACCTGAACTGTCTTCACACAGTTGATTTGATGGACCAGGTGTGTTTTTGATTGGTTGACATTGAGGCTGAAGTTTTCGGTCTGTGCATCTTGTAACGACGTAGTTCGGGTTCTTTACCCTCTTGGTAGAACATCCCACCATGCAGCAGCTTTAAGTTATGTTTGTGCAGTCACACGATACAAAGTCAGTAGAGAGCAGTGTGAAAAAGTGATCTCAGGACACTTTACAGAGTAGGTAAAGACCACACTCTACGGCTTATTTATGGTTTACAGAGACCCAACAGTTCCCCCGTAGAGTACGGTGGCAAACCTTCACTATAACAGACAGGAACGTCAGACAGACCCAGCTCTGTGGAGGACGGACGTCTGTCTGCACCGGTTGGCGACCGGTCCCTTTAACAGACTGGATTATGGAGTTTGAGCATTGAACAGTTTTTATAACCAGTCTGTTCACATGTTCTCTGAATTATCTTTACATGGACTCTTAACTAAAACGTTCTAGTGCGGATGAAACCCCAAAACCGACGCTAAAGGGGAACCCGGCACGTGAGAAATGACGCCAAAAGTGACGCGGTTTGACTTAAACATTAGCAAATACCAAATGTCAAAGGAGTCCCTCTCTGTGCTCCCCTCAAAACAAACCAAACTTTATAAAAAAGCTTCTTGTTTGTCACCTGAATGACACACACACAAACACCTGGAACGTTTCCACCGAGTCACGGCTCCTCGGCGGTGATGTTTTATTCATCGCAGGCTGTCGCTGTCGCCTTGACGCTGTCCCCGTCCCGGCGGTCTGACAGGGACAAAGCAGGGGGAATCTCTGGATGTCTCATTTCCCGACTCATCCTGATAAGGTTTTGGTAAAAAAAGGTTTAAACGGCGGTGACAGGTGTCGGCCTCCAGGCTTCACTTTACATCACTTTCTTGTTAATTTCCCCCCCCCGTTATCTCCGTCCTCCGCCGCGTCTCCATTTCATTCCAGCTCTCACTTCCTCTCAGTCTTGTCTGTCTTTCATTTAGAGAGCTTCTCTTTTTGTTTTTTTGTCTTTCCGCTGATTGTTGTGGCCTGCGGCGACGTTGTTGTGCTGGCGGTTGTCATCACTGAGCAGAGAGAAAAATTAATTCTCAGCTGTTTTTATTTTCCTTTTCTTTCGCGGTGCCACAATATTTCTGCCGCGCTTAAAGGATTAGATTATTTTGGTGTGACATCCGCGGCTCTTTTCTTTCCTCTTCTCTCCGCGGAGGAGGAGGAGGAGCAGTAAATCTGTTGTGTGTCTTTTCCCTCCAGTTAACACTTGTACTGCGTTGTGTTCAGACGCTCATTTAAAAATGTTTGACAACATTGACAGTGACAGGAGGGAGGGAGATCTTAACTCCGCGCAAATCTGGAGGTGGATCAAGTGATGAAATATGCCACTAAAGAAATCAGACGCCGCCGCCGCAGAGATCGCCAAATCAAACCTTCACTCTGCAGATTGATGTTCCTTCCTTCCAACGCTCATTGGCCTCAGTTCATTTCTGTAACCATTAGTTTACAGACACTTAGATGACGAATCCATCACTGTCAACCTACAGTCGCCCCGCCAATTTATAGTGCCACCGCAAAGTCTGCTCCTAAAAAACACACTTTTCAACCCTGAAAACAAATAATAGACGAAGAAGAAGAAGAAGAAGAATTCCTTTATTCGTCCCACAATGGGGAAATTCAATTTTCACTCTATTTTTTCATGTTACACACACACAGGCCCGAAATACACACACATGCACAGACAGGACCTATATACATGCAACTAATGGAGAGATGTCAGAGCGAGGGGGCTGCCAGTGACCGGCGCCCCGAGCAGTTGGGGGTTCGGTGACCACAAAAAGATATAAAATGACTGAAAATAGCTGCAAAACCGCCACAAAAAGATGCATAATGACTAAAAATAGATGCAAAAAGATGCAAAACGACTAAAAATAGATGCAAAACCACCACAAAAAGATACAAAATGACTGAAAATAGGTGCAAAACCACTACAAAAAGATGCAAAATGACTAAAAATAGATGCAAAACCACCACAAAAAGATGCAAAATGACTAAAAAATGGATGCAAAACCACCACAAAAAGATGCAAAATGACTAAAAATAGATGCAAAACCACCACAAAAAGATGCTAAATGACTAAAAATAGATGCAAAACCACCACAAAAAGATGCAAAATGACTAAAAATAGATGCAAAACCAACACAAAAAGATGCAAAATGACTAAAAACAGATGCAAAACCACCACAAAAAGATGCAAAATGACTAAAAATAGATGCAAAACCACCACAAAAAGATGCAAAATGACTAAAAATAGATGCAAAACCACCACAAAAAGATGCAAAATGACTAAAAACAGATGCAAAACCACCACAAAAAGATGCAAAATGACTAAAAATAGATGCAAAACCACCACAAAAAGATGCAAAATGACTAAAAATAGATGCAAAACCACCACAAAAAGATGCAAAATGACTAAAAATAGATGCAAAACCACCACAAAAAGATGCAAAATGACTAAAAATAGATGCAAAACCACAACTAAAAGAAGAATTCCTATATTCGTCCTGCAATAGGTAACTTCAATTTTCACTCTATTTTTTCATGTTACACACACACACACACACACACACACAGGCCCGAAATACACACACACATATGCACGGACAGGACCTATAAACATGCAACTAATGGAGAGATGTTAGAGCGAGGGGGCTGCCAGTGACCGGCGCCCTGAGCAGTTGGGGGTTCGGTGCCTTCCTCAACAGCAACTCTGCAGTGCCCAGGAGATGAACTGGCACCTCTCCAGCCACCAGTCCACGCTCCATTCATGGTCCACACAGGGACTCAAACCAGCGACCCTCCGGTTCCCAGCCAAGTCACCTATGGACTGAGCTCCTGCCGCCCCAAAATAAAGGCAAACATGGAAGTTATCATCATGCCAACACAACGCTTCAGGCACGCTGATGTGCAATTGTTCGGGTGTTGCTGAAATATGCCTAAAAATAGCATGTTAATTACTATTGGATGATGACACGCTGACTTATAGTGTGTAACACGCGTACGTCTCCACCCCATTGTCATGTCAGACGGTAATTACGAGCAGCAGAGTGAGAGCAGGCGCGCAGCAGTCAGCCTGGTTGTAATTCATGACAGCTACGGTGTGTATCCCACAGGATTAAGGGGAGACACCCCAGGCAACATCATCGTGTGGTCAATTTAGAGATTTCAGGTATATTTTTTCTCCCTTGACACGTCTTCTGTCAGACCGGGGGAGAGAAAACATCCAAAACACACATTTAGGTTTTTATTTGACTTCATTTTACCTGTTTGTGTCCGTAGATTTCTCCTAAATTCAACACAAGTGAGCGTCAGATGGTGCCTCGTTAGCGTGAAATTGGACATTTCAGAAAAATTCCAATACAAGGAATAATTGTCTTAGTGTAAGTTTTGTAGTTATATACAGTACATTAAAATGTACCATATTCACCCGCAGATGTAGACCCGAAGGCTGCCTCCAGGCGGGTTGATCGGGCCGTCTCCATGCCGGCCATTCCCAGTGTTGGGTAATGTTACTTTTAAAAGAAACTATTTACATTAAAAGATTACCGCAATTAAAAAAGATACACGTAAAATTACCACAATGAGACACAAAATTACTGTGGGACTCAAAATGGCTAAAAACAAACGCAAAATTAACACAAAAAGATGCAAAATGACTAGAAATAGATGCAAAACCACCACAAAAAGATGCAAAATGACTAAAAATAGATGCAAAACCACCACAAAAAGATGCAAAATGACTAAAAAAAGATGCAAAACCACCACAAAAAGATGCAAAATGACTAAAAATAGATGCAAAACCACCACAAAAAGATGCAAAATGACTAAAAATAGATGCAAAATCACCACAAAAAGGTGCAAAATGACTAAAAATAGATGCAAAACCATCACAAAAAGATGTGTAACTGCAACAAGCTGAAAACACCGTTCCGGTGACGACCTCAAACGCAGTCAGCGTGCGGAGAAACGTCCCCATCGCTCTGAAAAAAGCTGCGTTTACGCGTGGACTCAGAGGCCTAAAGACGAACTTATACTCCTCAAACTCCTCTAAAACGGGGACTGTGTGTTCAACACAAACACTCCTGTGATGTTATTCAGACGTCTGCTCGTGTGTGAATGGGAGTCGGGGGTTAAACGCGTGTTTTTGCAGAGCGTCGATCCAACACTGAACGCTGGAGCACTTGATATTTCCCGCTGTTTAAAAAGGCGCCCGGTGTTTTCGCGACCTTCTGATTCGTGCGGTTATGACTCATTACGGTGAAACGATGTTTCCTGACTCACAAACAGCAGCTGCCTCTCCTCAGTCTGATTCACAACAACACTTTTTTACATCCCTGTTGTTTTATTAATATTTTTCTGTGGGTACGAATGAAACGGGTCAAAGCGCCAGAAGACAAACAGAGACGTTTCCCTTTCATCCGCCTCCTCGTGAAACACACAGAGACGTGAGTTAAATGAGCAGTATTGAATCTGGAGCTTCGGTTTAACGCGCTGAGTGATGACGGTTTGTGTCCTGATGACAGCGGGTCTGAGGACAACGGGTCCGACGCCCCGAGGGAAATCACACACACTCTGTATGCGTGCCGTCGCAGCCGCCGTACACGATGACGTAATGTTCGGTTCAAGTCCCTGTCCGGGGGAAATCAGGTAAGTCCAGGTGTGAACTTACGGAGGAACCCTGTCCTCATTTATACGCTTTGGGTCGGGAGTCGATGATGCAAAGACCCGATTTACTTTTTCAAAGTTCAAGTTTTCTTACGGTAGCTTGATGTGACTGCTGTGCAGCCTGTGAGTTTATTTTTGAATGATTTTGCACCCTTTTGTGGTGGTTTTGCATCTATTTTTAGTCATTTTGCATCTTTTTGTGGTGGTTTTGCATCTATTTTTAGTCATTTTGCATCTTTTTGTGGTGGTTTTGCATCTATTTCTAGTCATTTTGCATCTTTTTGTGGTGATTTTGCATCTATTTTTAGTAATTTAGCATCTTTTTGTGGTGGTTTTGCATCTATTTTTAGTCATTTTGCATCTTTTTGTGGTGGTTTTGCATCTATTTTTAGTCATTTTGCATCTTTTTATGGCGGTTTTGCATCTATTTTTAGTCATTTTGCATCTTTTTGTGGTGGTTTTGCATCTTTTTTTAGTAATTTTGCATCTTTTTGTGGTGGTTTTGCATCTATTTTTAGTCATTTTGCATCTTTTTGTGGTGGTTTTGCATCTATTTTTAGTCATTGTGCATCTTTTTGTGGTGGTTTTGCATCTATTTTTAGTCATTTTGCATCTTTTTGTGGTGGTTTTGCATCTATTTTTAGTCATTTTGCATCTTTTTATGGCGGTTTTGCATCTATTTTTAGTCATTTTGCATCTTTTTGTGGTGGTTTTGCATCTATTTTTAGTCATTTTGCATCTTTTTGTGGTGGTTTTGCATCTATTTTTAGTCATTTTGCATCTTTTTGTGGTGGTTTTGCATCTATTTTTAGTCATTTTGCATCTTTTTGTGGTGGTTTTGCATCTATTTTTAGTCATTTTGCATCTTTTTGTGGTGGTTTTGCATCTGTTTTTATTCATTTTGCATCTTTTTGTGGTGATTTTGCATTTATTTTTAGTCATTTTGCATCTTTTTGTGGTGGTTTTGCATCTATTTTTAGTCATTTTGCATCTTTTTGTGGTGGTTTTGCATCTATTTTTAGTCATTTTGCATCTTTTTGTGGTGGTTTTGCATCTATTTTTAGTCATTTTGCATCTTTTTGTGGTGGTTTTGCATCTATTTTTAGTCATTTTGCATCTTTTTGTGGTGGTTTTGCATCTGTTTTTATTCATTTTGCATCTTTTTGTGGTGATTTTGCATCTATTTTTAGTCATTTTGCATCTTTTTGTGGTGGTTTTGCATCTGTTTTTATTAATTTTGCATCTCTTGCATCTACATGAAAGCATAAAACTTCAGATTTAACCCACATCTGTTTACTTTGCTGTAATGTGAATGCAGCCCTACTGCTGAGTGTTGCACATATTACATCTGCGGTATGTTACGCATTTATAGATCCTCTTTAAGATTACGCTGCTGTTCATGGGGAAGATTATATTTGTCTCCTTCGGGTCCCAGTAGATGTCTCCCCACTGAGTTGAAATGGAAGTTAAGACCTTGCTGGAGGTGGACATGTTTGTGCAGCGTGTTGTGTTTATGGACTTAAACATCCAGAGGCAGAAGTGTTTTGCATTAAGCAGCTGCAGGAGTGAGTGTGTCAGGAGGTCATGCGGTGATGGTTTTACTAATCAGATCTATAAAAAGGCAGTTGTGGAAGATGTTAGGCGGCCTCAGCCCGAGGGCTCGAGTGAAACCATTGCACACACTGAATTTTTAATCTTTACCTTAACTTAAATTACCGGAGCAGAAAAACACAAGCGTATTGACATTTGCTGGATCCACTTATTGATCAGGGGATCGCTTCTGCAGATGAGGCGCTTTACACCTCTTTCCCCTGCAGGGCCTCCGGCTCCAGCTCCACCGCAGCACGTGTAACATCCAGAACACCTGCGAACATCTCAACTAGTCCTGAGCTTAATGTGACGCTGCAGGTTTGTGTTAAGGCGTGTTTACACTACGGTGAAACGTGGCCATCCCACGCCCTCTCAAACGCCCGTTCACTCGCTTGGTTTCATTACAAAAAAAGGCCCCAGAGGGATTAACGAGACTCCAGAGGTGACGTATCAGTCTGAACGGGTTTCGATCGCAGGTGATCGGCTGATCAGTGAGACAGCGGTTAGATTTAAGGAGGCACGTGTGAGCCACAACGTCAACTTATGTACAAGTAACATAAAAGAAAACAATCCACCTTAAAATTCTGGGTGCTGTAAAAGTGTGTGTTGACAGACAGGCTTGCACCCCACTTGCAGTATGTGTGTGTGTATGTGTGTGTGTGTGTGTGAGAGAGAGAGAGAGAGAGAGAGAACATGCAGCAAAGGACCACAGGTTAGAATCCAACCCGGCCTCTGCAGCACTCATTTTTACGTGCTCGTGCAACGATGCGCGTGCACAGATAATTTTCTGTACTGCGTTCTTCTTCACCACTGGATAAAAGTGTGTGTGTGTGTGTGTGTGTGTGTGTGTAGATGGGAGAGAGAGAGAGAGAGAGAGCATGCAGCAAAGGACCACAGGTCAGGATCCAACCCGGCCTCTGCAGCACTCATTTGAACGTGCCCGTGCAGCGATGTGTTGCGTTCACAGATCATTTTCAAGGGTCGACTTCACCGTGTCGTTGTGGCGTCTGAACGACCACACATCACATCCCGCTGAGAGCTACAACCAATCAGAGACCGGGCTTCTCTCAGGGGATGAAACTAACCCTGCTCTCTCACAGGGTAACAAACGGGCCGCTCCAACGGCCGCTGGAGCGACTCACATGCACATTAGGGACGTTTCGGAGAGGTAGACCCGCCTCATTCCGGGTATTCGAGCTTATGGAAACACACCTTTGTGGTATTTTCACTGAACCTGAGGCCACGTCTCCGTTCAGGTGGGTAGGGGAGTGACTTTCCTGCACTTTAAACCATTAAAATTCCTCTTCGTTCTTCTTTTCTTACCGCGTTAGTCCTCGTCGCTGTAATCCCTGTCTGTGTAATTGGGTTCGCTTCCCACCAGCTCACAATTTCCCCTTAGGAGGAAGTGACTCGTCGGCGAGAGCGAGAGCGTCCCAACAAGTGAGAATAAAGACAATAAGAAGGCAGAGGAAGTGTGAAACAAGCCTTGTGTCTCACTTACAGTCCGGGCCCTCTTTGTTCCCACATTAACCACCGGGGTCCTCCGACAGGCTGTGGGTATATATTTAGTCGCAGCGTGAGGCGAACTGGGCCAGAAGTGAACAGCGGTCGAGTAATGAAGCCTCAGTAGAAGGTAAACGAAGAGCGAAGCAAGAGACGAAGCCTCGTTTTTACCAAAGGTTCTCTGTGTGATCGCTGTGGCAGCTCTTCAAGAACAAGACTCCCCTTATTACAGCAGCCACGGCTCTCCTGTGTGTGTGTGTGTGTGTGTGTGTGTGTGTGTGTGTGCGTGCTTCTCTGGGGTGTTCATTATGTCGTGGACACACCGAGGGAACAAGATAACATGCTGACGGACAAAATGTCTCAATCTGATCCTTCTTTTTGTGGTGGTTTTGCATCTATTTTTAGTCATTTTGCATCTTTTTGTGCTGGTTTTGCATCTATTTTTAGTCATTTTGCATCTTTTAGTGGTGGTTTTGCATCTATTTTTAGTCATGCTGCATCTTTTTGTGCTGGTTTTGCATCTATTTTTAGTCATTTTGCATCTTTTTGTGGCGGTTTTGCATCTATTTTTAGTCATTTTGCATCTTTTTGTGGTGGTTTTGCATCTATTTTTAGTCATTTTGCACCTTTTTGTGGTGGTATTGCATCTATTTTTAGTCATTTTGCATCTTTTTGTGGTGGTTTTTCATCTATTTTTAGTCATTTGCATCTTTTTGTGTTGGTTTTGCATCTATTTTTAGTCATTTTGCATCTTTTTGTGGTGGTTTTGCATCTATTTTTAGTCATTTTGCATCTTTTTGTTGTGGTTTTGCTTCTTTTTTTAGTCATTTTGCATCTTTTTGTGGTGGTTTTGCATCTTTTTTTAGTCATTTTGCATCTTTTTGTGGTGGTTTTGCATCTATTTTTAGTCATTAAACAAGACTCCCCTTATTACAGCGGCCATGTCTCTCCTGTGTGTGTGTGTGCGTGTGTGTGTGTGTGTGTGTGTGTGTGTGTGTGTGCTTCTCCTGGGTGTTCATTATGTCTTGGACACACCAAGGGAACAAGATAACATGCTGACGGACAAAATGTCTCAATCTGATCCTGTTTAAAAACCAAGCGGAGCAAAAACACTTTTAATGGTTTCGGCGTCAATAATCAATAATGTGACGTGTAGCTTCAGCCTCGCTGCAGGTTAATGGTGCAGAGGGGCTGTGTTGCCATGGCGACGCTAATGCTAAGATAAGATAAATTTCATCGATCCAATGCCAGGAAGATTTGGGTTACAGCAGCTCAGGAGTTCAGTTTAGCATGGGGGTCAATGAGAAACGGCTCCGTTATGTACGTTTGTATTTATTTATATCTTCTTTTCATGATAATTCATCACAATGATGAGTTCAGTGCACAGTTACAATACATTTAAACATTTACATGAATGTAAATGAGCAGATACGAAGAATACAAATATTATATTTGTCACAGAACACAAACACGTGATTCCTCCCCCTCGCACAGTTTTCACCAAATTAAACACTAAACATATATAAACGTTTATACAACACGCACATCCAGCGACTCATCAAGTTTATATGATTCAGTACGTTTAGTTAAATACAATATTTCAACTTTTTAATTCATCCTCCCCAGTTTTCCCCCTTTAACAGATGGTTAAAAATAGATTTAAAACCACCACAGTGAGATGCAAAATGACTAAAAATAGATGTAAAGTGACAAGGAAGTAACTAAAAATGACTAAAATAAACACAAAATGGTTGTTGCTTGTCCTTATTCTATTTAACAGATTTGTTTTAATGTTGTTTGTGCTCGATGATGTTTAAAGTCAAACGTTCTCCTATGATTTGCGTTCTCTGATGTAAAAATAAACAACTTTTGTATGTTTTTAGCTTTAAACATTACCGATAACGTCCGCCCCCAGTGGACACTCTGAGAACTGCAGGTTTAATACTTCCTGGTCGCTGTGATGCAGACTTACCGTAGTGGTTTGTCCTGTTGAAGCAAAGCTTTTGTCCGTTTTTTTTGTTTCTCTATTGCGTCTGTAAGTAAACAGAGATGTTTTATTTGAGTATCTTGCATTTTCACTGGTGCACCAGAGCAGGGTTTCTGGACAACATTTACATTTTAATTGCAATTTCTAGAAACGACTTCATTGAAGTGGTTTGTCAGCAAAACACTCAGCACTCCCGTTCACTTTACAGAGCATCGAGCTGTCCCCTCGTCTCAGTCCACCCATTTTAACATGTTTGTCACAAGTTGGCTTTACGTCAGTTGCCATACGACGCAAACATAAACACCTGCAATCATCTACATTTTGTCTTTAGTGCTCCTTTTTAAAAAAAATAATAATTAGGGATTTTTTTGCATGCGTGCTCTTACGCGGAGCTGCCTTGTGCTCTTTTCTTTAGCATATTCTGATTGCTGTACGATGGTATTTATACTTTTTTTTTAATCCAAGTCTTTTTATATCCAAGGATTTATGATCTACGTGGATCTTTGTCTGCAGTGAGAGGCTTTCACCCAGAAGAAGCACAGCTCTCCAACACACACACAGAAACACAACTACGTCAGACTGGAATCAAACGGATGTCCAGGTTCTGTTAAAGTGCCTGAATGTTCAGATGTGCTGCACAGTGAAGCTGGCAGGTACATCTTCCTTTCTTATGTAACTAATTGCTTTAATGCTGCGATTAAGTGTCCTTTCCTTGCGGACTCCTTGTGGTCGCTTCAGTAAACTGCTTTTACTGTTTTGGCGTTAGCTGAGAAACATTTTCTGTGCATCTGAGTATCTGTTTTATTTATACTCCTCAGATCAACACAGTGGACTTCAGTCAGTCAGAACTTTAAATTAATAATAAGTATGTTTTGTAGCTAATGAGTAAAGATTAATGTTTAAACGGGTCCAAATCATATGCTTTAAAAAAGCCTGGTTTTCTCCTGGGGCTGAGAACGGCCTTGCCTCGTTTGTTTTTTTATTTTTAAAGTATTGTTTCCTCTTCGGCGACGCGGTGAAGTGGTGGTTGGCACCGTCGCCTCACAGCGAGAGGGTTCGTGGTGCGAATCCCGGCTGGGGCCCTTCTGTGTGGAGTTTACATGTTCTCCCCCGTGTGTGCGTGGGTTTTCTCCGGGTTCTCCGGTTTCCTCCCACAGTCCAAAGACGTGCAGGTGTTCGGTTCATTGGCACTGTGGTCACTTTAACTCCTTATTTTGATCCAGTTTTGATCCAGTGAGGCACTTTTGCACTTTGTTGATTGATGATTGTTAATCGTTGTCCCATGTCACATGTCGTTGTGTATTCCATCTCTTTTAATTATTAGCTCTTTGTCATCGTATGTGTCATTATTGTGCATTTTACTGTTGTTTTTGCTGCTGACTGTGCTGAAAATTGCCCTCCGGGGACAATAAAGATCTCTTGACTTGACTTGACTTGATTTTTTAGTATAGTCTACTTATAAGCATTCAGTAGGACTGTTTATCCCTCTTGTACTTTTTATCACACTACTGGTGTGAAAGTCTACCTACCTCCTAAAACACTTTGATTACCAGCTGCGCGCGTTGGCGCAAGATCGGCTTAAGCAATATGCGCCTGCCTAGCTCGTCCCTTGTCTGTCCAGTACAGAATATTGAAACATCACCATATTTTTCTGTATATGTTGTTTTTATTTGGGAGACTTTACAACAAACGTCTGTTTACTAAAACCCTTTGGAGACCAGCTGTGCACGATAACGCGAGATGGTTAAGCTGTACGCACGCTATCTGTCGAGTGACGCGCTGCGCGGAAGATTCAGACACAATTCAGAGACGGTTCAGAGCGAGTTATATGTGATGGACATTGGGGAAAACGTGTCGCTTCTGGTAATTTGATGTTAGCAGGTGTGTTGTCATGCTGCAATTTGTTTCTTCCTGCTCGCTAAAGATGAGGAAATCCAGAGATTTTACGTAGTAGCAAACTAAACAATTAAAGCGTCAGCCACAAAAGCCTGGTCCCAAATAGCCAGCTGTTAGCAAATGATGCTAGCACTGCTACGAGACACAGCTATGTCACGGCAGGTGTGTTGCAGGAGGAAGTACAGTGCCTTTGATTTGGAAACCTTGATGCGGACATAAAAAAATAAAATGTTAGCAGGTATGAACATGAACTGACCTGAAAGTGAAGCTCTGGAGCAGAGAAACAGTCTCCTGTCCTTAAGAAGGGTATTGGTGTTCTCTGTATTGGTGTTCTCTGCCTTAATGCTTTGACCTTTGACCTCAGTCGGTGGCTGAGACGCCGCGAGCTTCCCGTTGACCTGTGCTGCTGATTTGTTTGCTGTCATCAGTTGTAGCGCTCGTGTAATGAGGACCTGCCTACGTGTTGTTTTGAATCGCCCCGAGCGTTGATCAAGGTCTGCAGGTCAGCGGGGAGCTGAGGGCTGCAGAATCGCCCCTTTATGTCGGTTTGTCCACATGTGGTGCGTCAACCCCCCCCTCCACCGGGGCCGTATCAGAGCATAAATGCATCACAAGCAGCAGCAGCAGCAGCAGCAGTGTTGTTGTTGAGGTCACCATCAGCAAGTTTAGATTGTGCTTACACCAGATTAACACGACTAATCAGTAAACTTCACCCCGGTCCTCGGCTGCAGCCGCCTGTGGAGCTCCGGCTGCTCCGTTTGCTTATGTGACAGGAAGCTGCCAATACGGACGGAGAGACGGGCGATGCTTCATCCTGATTGGTTACGCTATTTTCAAGTAACGACAGGGCTCGAATGAAAACATCCTCATCAGCATTTTAAATCGTTACTGTTCTCAGGACGGCTGCCGGTTCCAGCTGCTCCCCAGAGAAGAGTTCATGACGCGCGGGACCTCCTGACCTTTACCGCGGTGTCACCAGTCGTGTAAGTGTCGCCTTCTTCACAGAGGACGGACCCTTAACATGTAAATGACCCGGTAACCCTTCACTCGCACATTAAAGGTGCTTTGCGATCCTGCAGATCGCTGCAAAAGGAACCTCTTACGCCACAAGCACAGGTGGAGGTTGCTGAGCTGAAATGGGTTTTTAGTTAATGTCTGAAATAAAGTCTGGGGTTAGTTTTTTCTTTCTACAAAATAAAATACATCGTTAAATGCCCCTATAATGAGTTTTAGTTGGTGTCGTATTTAATTTATGTTATTGCATTTACACTTTAAAATGTTGTTCAACATAAAATGACCATCAGATAAAAAACTATTGTCTAAAAAACACGTATATGATGTTAAATAAACAAGACAACAACATGAACTTTTGGTCACCACAAAGTGTTTTTGTCAGGCCGGGGCAGGAATGAGGAAGGTGAACAGGCTTTTATTTTGAAAACGTGTGGGAGAGGTGGGCTTTTGTAAAGCACGTGTACGAGCACGAGGCCTACGGCGGTTCTGAGGTCATTTCCTGTGCGCCTGTTGGGACATAGAAAAAAGAAGGAGGGACCATGCGCGGACATTTAAAACAATGGCGGCGAAAGGTTCACGTTGGTGTGATGCGGAGGTGGAGTGTTTACTGCAGATTTGGTCGATGAAAAGATTCAAAAACAGTCGACAAGACGCACAAAAACTCCGAGGTCTACGGAAAGATCTGGAAACAAAGCCACGCATCGCCATGACGTCATCAATGCGTGTGACGTGTTACGGCGTGATGACGTATAGGCAGCAAGAAGCATTCGCCGAGGCCCAGGTAGTGTGAGTACAAACGGGCCTGGAGGGGGGGACAAGGGCCCTAAAGCACGGGGCACGGGACGGACGGACGGACCCTTTGCATCACATGACCGACACAGAAGATATAATTCCACCGTTTTGCCACTGTGTCGTTGAACGAACGTGTCCCAGAAATGAATAAAAAGCAACTGGCCGCGCGGTGATAAACGGGGACGCCGGTGCCAAACTGTTCGCCTCTGTCTTCTTCACTGTCCTTACATCCTTTCGCTAATTCCTCCGGCAGGAGACGAATGATAACGAGGGGGAGAAAAAGCAGCTCCGAGGTCGAGTGCGCTCGGCCTGAGGGTCGGCTCGCTCGGTCGGACATGAGACGAGAGACCTCGCCCTGGTTTTTCCAAATGTACCGAGCTGCTCGCTGCCCTCTCAGCGGGGATACGGGTGACCCCGCGGAGGTCGACGTGGGTGACAAGCAAAGGGGCTGAAAAATGTGCTCCTGTCCGGGAAGTGGAGGAGAAACACACACACACACACACACACACACACACACACACACACACACACCCCGGGTTATGAAATATTATCAGTTCTGTTGATTGAGCTTATTTGGGTCTCCTCGTGTTTCTGCAACATCAGCGGTTCCTGTTCAGAGGGGGATTTGATGACGGGTAATAAACTGCACCTGCTAAATAAAGCTCCCCCCCCCCTCCACCCTCCACCCTTCCCCTAATGGCAGGACAGTACATCTTACCATGCTTACCTCAAGGCTTTACAAACTCGACAGCTTTGCTAATTTAGCATACTTTTAAAGGTCAGGAGCTAACATCACATGGTGGCGTTCTGTTCTTACGCCCGGGCAACCTTGATCATCTGAGTTTCGTCTCGTCCTCTGCCGTCAGCCGCTGCACACGGCCCCTTTACAGGACATTTAATACCTGATGAGCACCACGAACCACTCTTTTCCTGAGCGGGACGTCATTGCCTCAAACGCTGTCAGGTGGAGCGCTAATTGGAACGTAAAATGAAGCAACGCACCAGATAATAAGACACCGGTTTTTACCTTCAGATAATAAAAACCTCTGAAACGTGGCTGGTTGTAAACAAATGAAGGGAAAAAAGACAGTTTGCACACGACACTGCACATAATAACAGGACTCATAATAGGAACTGGGACAGTGGGATGGAGGATGGTTTGGGCTTTTTAGCTAGCTCTCTGCTAACGTTTTATTTTTATCTTATTACCTTTATTCAAACAGAACGTACCTGCTGAAATTAGAAAAAACAAACTAACCTGGGGGCGACACGGTGGTATAGTGGATAGCACTGTCGCCTCACAGCGAGAGGGTTCCTGGTTTGAATCCCTGCTGGGGCCCTTCTGTGTGGAGTTTGCGTGTTCTCCCCGTGTCTGCGTGGGTTTTCTCCGGGTTCTCCGGTTTCCTCCCACAGTCCAAAGACGTGCAGGTGTTCGGTTCATTGATGACTCTAAATCACCCGTAGGTGTGAATGGTTGTCTGTCTCTGTTCGTCTCTATGTGTCCTGTGATAGACTGGCGTCCTGTCCAGGGTGGACCCCACCTCACGCCCGATGTCAGCTGGGATCAGCTCCAGCCCCCCGTGACCCCGACAGGGACAAGAGGCTGAAGATTAATGAAAACTAACCTGGACAACAGCAGATGAAAATACAGAATTTAGGAACCACAAATTGCACAATCCACAAAATGTGACTTTCAAAATAAAATAGAGGAAGTTTCACAGGGCTGCTGTGAGAAAAGGCCTGCAGGGAGATAAAATGTCCCTCTCAATCAGGAGAGAAGAGGACAGTTGATTTCACTTTTTTGACAATGTGTTTATTCAACAGCGTGGCTTTGTTTCCAGATCTTTCCGTAGACCCCTGAGTTTTTGTGCGTCTTGTCGACTGTTTTTGAATCTTTTCATCGACCAAATCTGCAGTAAACACTCCACCTCCGCATCACACCAACGTGAACCTTTCACCGCCATTGTTTGAAATGTCCGCGCATGGTCCCTCCTTCTTTTTTCTATGTCCCAACAGGCGCACAGGAAATGACCTCAGAACCGCCGTAGGCCTCGTGCTCGTACACGTGCGCACGCTCGTGCTCGTACACGTGCAAACGTGCTTTACTAAAGCCCACCTCTCCCAAACGGGCCGTGGACGGCAAGCGTGCTGCTCCTAGACGTGGTACGGTTGCACTCACACTGGTCAAAGGAACCAGACTTTAGCCGTGAAACGTGCTCGGGCACGGTACGGAGGCACAGTGGGAGTGCGCCCTAAGCTGTGCTTGTTTCTACTATTGTGTTGTATTAACTGCCATAACATATAAGTCATATTCACATTACTTTAGATATTATTATAGTTACTATTACTTTTATGGTTGCTTGCATCTATTGAAGTGTCTCTCTCTCTCTCCTTCTCTTCCTCTCTCCGGTGCAGACGGATGTGCGTCCTCCACAGAGCTGGGTCTGTCTGACGTACCTGCTGTTAAAGAAAGGTTTCAACGCCACTGTGTGCACGAGATTGCTGTTGCTGTTAACGGGGGAATTGTTGGGTCTCTGTAAATCATAAATAAGTCATAGAGTGTGGTCTTGACCTACTCTATATGTAAAGTGTCCCGGGATAATTTTAGTTGTGATTTGACACTGTAAATCAAATTGAATTGAATTAAATAAACTTACACGGTGACAGAGACGTCTGTAATTCAGTGGATGGAGGTTTTTTTCGCATCATTTCAGACACGCTAACGTTCAGTTTCAACTCCAAACAAAGGTAGATACTGTAGATTTTTTAACTAACAATAACTTCATAACAGTGTTGTTATTACTGATAGGAACGATGGCATAACATAAAGTTGTAAGAACCTGGAATGAGCCTTTAACGTGTGGTTATTACGTCACGTTCCCTCCCCTCTGTTCTGCAGCTGTGCGTTGCTCCGGTGTTGCCCGCACGGTTGCCAATCCTAAATTTAACCCTCCTGTTGTCTTCAGGTCAAAATGACCCGCCACTGTGTTAAAAACCCCCAAAAAATCCCCTTAACGATATTTTTTTAACTTGAAATTTTATGACTTTTCCTCGATTGGCACCAACAGTAGAAAAAGTGAAATGTTGCTTTTATTCACATTTCCATGTGAGCTACAAAAAAAGGTACAAAGGTCGTCCTGGGGTCAAAATGAGTTGAACTCAAGGTCACAGAGTTATTTACAAACCACAGAATGTTACAATGTTTGAGTTGTTTTAATCAGTCGCAGACGTAACAAGACAGATCATGGGGTCTTCTCACGGACTGCTGTGCCTTTGATCAGTCTCAGATCAATGAGTAGCAGACGTGAACGAGACAGTAGCAGACGTAAACAACACACAGGTGTTATCGCAGACTGCAGAGATTATAAAGGTGCTGCAGACGACAGGGCCCCGAACTCTGTCTGTGCTGAAGCCATGAGTGTGTAGGATGTATCAGAAGAAGAAGATGGGGAGGAATACAACCCAGAGCATTATGAATGCTTATATTAGGGGTTTAGTGAAGACGGGTCATTTTGACCCGGAGGACACAGGGTGTATACAGAAAATGAGGACAACAGGAGGGTTAAGCTTCTCGCAGAGTGAGAGAGTCAGTTAAACCGCTCAGACTGTGAAATGAAGACGTAACGGGCCGTTCTGCGCTCCAACCTCACACACACACACACACACACACACACACACACACACACACACACACACACACACTCACAGCATAACCTGTATAAATGCGAATGAATCCCCTGCCCCTATTTTCTATACTGACACTAACAAGGGGGACTCTACACGGTGGTGTGGTTTCAATTTCAAGCATTTTATCCGAAATTCAAGCACTTTTTCAAACCTTGAAACACACTAAAGTTCAAGCATTTACAAGGATTTGAAGCACCTGTACGAACCCCGCACATTTCCTTCATTTCATCCTCCTTTCGTTCTCTACCTCCTCCTTTCCTTCCCTGCCTCCTCCTTTCCTTCCCTTCACCTTTCCGTTGTGAATGCCTCCTTTCCCTCAGCACCTCGTCCTCTCACTACCCTCCATCCTTTGCTTCCACCGCATCACAGTTAAAAAAAAAGCTGCAGAAACTGGAATTTCACTTTAGGAAAATGATAAAATAATCTCTGTTTCCCGCATGAAACAATTACACCACTGAGGAGACCGCGGAAAAGGTTGTTTTAAAAGCGCTCTGACTTCATTGTGTGGCTCTGAACGCTTGGTGGTGTCGTAACCGTCGCTCCTTTTCATGCAAACAATCCCATAACAGACGGGGACACTGAGCTCGCTCTGGCCTTGGCGGCGAAAAGGATGGAAGTGGCTGATGATTAAGTGTCTTTATTTTGCGGACAAAAGGCCGCGGAGAAATGATTAACTGGCTGGAAACGACGTATGATGTAAAAGGTCAAAGGGTGTTTGTGGGTGGTGAAAGAAAAAGTCACCCCTGTTCTTATTTACAACTTTTACAGTTTATTTGTTTCCACTGATGCAACTTGAGTCGTGTAACAGGCTAAAAAGTCTTTTGAGACCCTCATATTCCACGTGAAAGATCATATTAAAGGCTGTTTCATGAGTTTGTATGATTGAACGTGCGCCCGATCGAATATTTCAGCTACTTTTCAGACTGAAGTGCATCCGTATCCAGAGAAAGCCGCTGCATGGACACCCTCTTGATCTAACGGTTCAGTTTCATGTCAATAAAACTGAGAAAAAGGAATTAATCATAAGTTCATTCTTGATCTCAACTCAAGGTCCGCTCGCACCGGAGTCTCCGTTCTCACGCGGCGATGGAGTTTGCTCAGTTGTCATGGAGACGGGTCTGTTGACATGTGAGCTCAGTGGCTCGCCGTGTTCATTTATTCAAAAGCACTGCCAGGAGTTATTGTTGGCACCGGCTTAAACATTGAGCGTTAAAGTTCAATATTTTACTTGACTGTAACTTTAAGTTTAATGAGTTTGTGATTTAAACTCACAGAAAAAAAAGCACCAACTCTGAAGCTCAACGGAGCTTTTTAGGCTCTTTCAGCTGCTGGTTTTAGGTCGTGTGTTTCCTCCAGATGGAGCCAGCTGTATTACTGGATTGAGAGGGTTTTATCAGCCTCGTAAATACGGGTTAGGACCTGCGACACCTACACGTAGATTCAGAAGGCTGTTATAATCTATTTACCGTATTTTCAACACTAAAAGTTGCACCTAAAAACCTTCAAATGTCTCAAAAGCCGACATATAATCCGGTGCGCCTTATATATGGACCAATATTAAGCCACAACAGGTCTTGTACTCGGCCATACGGTCTACCTGGATTCAAACCTTTACCTCATGAAGAGCGCCCCTGTCTGAGGCAGTACAGTCTACATGGATTCAAACCTTAACCTCATGAAGAGCGCCCCTGTCTGAGGCCGTACGGTCTACGTGGATTCAAACCTTAACCTCATGAAGAGCGCCCCTGTCTGAGGCCGTACGGTCTACATGGATTCAAACCTTTACCTCATAAAGAGCGCCCCTGTCTGAGGCCGTACGGTCTACATGGATTCAAACCTTTACCTCATGAAGAACGCCCCTGTCTGAGGCCGTACGGTCTACGTGGATTCAAACCTTTACCTCATGAAGAGCGCCCCTGTCTGAGGCCATACGGTCTACATGGATTCAAACCTTTACCTCATGAAGAGCACCCCTGTCTGAGGCCGTACGGTCTACATGGATTCAAACCGTTACCTCATGAAGAGCGCCCCTGTCTGAGGCCGTACGGTCTACCTGGATTCAAACCTTTACCTCATGAAGAGCGCCCCTGTCTGAGGCCGTACGGTCTACATGGATTCAAACCTTTACCTCATGAAGAGCACCCCTGTCTGAGGCCGTACGGTCTACATGGATTCAAACCGTTACCTCATGAAGAGCGCCCCTGTCTGAGGCAGTACGGTCTACATGGATTCAAACCTTTACCTCATGAAGAGCGCCCCTGTCTGAGGCCGTACGGTCTACATGGATTCAAACCTTTACCTCATGAAGAGCGCCCCTGTCTGAGGCCGTACGGTCTACATGGATTCAAACCTTTACCTCATGAAGAGCGCCCCTGTCTGAGGCCGTATGGTCTACATGGATTCAAACCTTTACCTCATGAAGAGCGCCCCTGTCTGAGGCCGTACGGTCTACATGGATTCAAACCTTTACCTCATGAAGAGCGCCCCTGTCTGAGGCTGTACGCCGGGACTCACAGCGTAACTCCTGGTCATTTCCTACCAATCATTTTACCTGGTAGTTAAAATGGAGGGGGAAACAGGGGCAAGTGAGCAGGAGTTACTCAGTACTTAATATGAGGAAAGGGAGCGGTAGGTACGCTCCAAGTCGCAGGCTGTAGTATAGTGTTACCGACTCCTCTATCAAGGCTGCCGTGGTCACACAGAGTAAATTAAGTCAACGTGCTGTGGAATATGATGTAAGTTGCTCTAACTAGGGCAGGTAAGGACCACAATGTACCGTATTTTCCGCACTATGAGTTGCGCCTAAAAACCTTCAAATGTCTCAAAAGCCGACAGTGTGCCTTATAACCCGGTGCTCCTTATATATGGACCAATATTGAGCCACAACAGGTCTCCAACTACGGTGAGCAGCCGCCGACTCTATTTTCCCCCGTAGAAGAAGTAACGCGCGGTGCATGTTGAGATATACGACTGCGCGAAGCGTGCCGTTTCATTTCCATGTGTGTGTTTGTGTAAAGAGCCCAAAATGGCTCCTGTTAAGAGACACGCTTACAACGCAGAGTTTCAACTCAAGGCCATTAGTCATGAAGAGCGCCCCTGTCTGAGGCCGTACGGTCTACCTGGATTCAAACCTTTACCTCATGAAGAGCACCCCTGTCTGAGGCCGTACGGTCTACATGGATTCAAACCTTTACCTCATGAAGAGCGCCCCTGTCTGAGGCCGTACGGTCTACATGGATTCAAACCTTTACCTCATGAAGAGCGCCCCTGTCTGAGGCCGTACGGTCTACATGGATTCAAACCGTTACCTCATGAAGAACGCCCCTGTCTGAGGCAGTACGGTCTACCTGGATTCAAACCTCTACCTCATGAAGAGCGCCCCTGTCTGAGGCAGTACGGTCTACATGGATTCAAACCTTTACCTCATGAAGAGCGCCCCTGTCTGAGGCCGTACGGTCTACATGGATTCAAACCTTTACCTCATGAAGAGCGCCCCTGTCTGAGGCAGTACGGTCTACCTGGATTCAAACCTTTACCTCATGAAGAGCACCCCTGTCTGAGGCAGTACGGTCTACATGGATTCAAACCTTTACCTCATGAAGAGCGCCCCTGTCTGAGGCCGTACAGTCTACATGGATTCAAACCTTTACCTCATGAAGAGCGCCCCTGTCTGAGGCCGTACGGTCTACGTGGATTCAAACCTTTACCTCATGAAGAGCGCCCCTGTCTGAGGCCGTACGCCGGGACTCACAGCGTAACTCCTGGTCATTTCCTACCAATCATTTTACCTGGTAGTTAAAATGGAGGGGGAAACAGGGGGAAGTTAGCAGAAGTTACTCAGTACTTAATATGAGGAAAGTGAGCGGTAGGTACGCTCTAAGTCGCAGGCTGTATTATAGTGTTACCGACTCCTCTATCAAGGCTGCCGTGGTCACACAGAGTAAATTAAGTCAACATGCTGTGGAATATGACGTAAGTTGCTCTAACTAGGGCAGGGGTAGGCAATTCCGGTCCTAGAGAACCTACCCCTGAACTAGGGCAACTAATGACCACAATGTACCGTATTTTTCACACTATAAGTGCCGACAGTGCGCCTTATAATCCGGTGCTCCTTATATATGGACCAATATTGAGCCACAACAGGTCTCCAACTACGGTGAGCAGCCGCCGACTCTATTTTCCCCGTAGAAGAAGTAACGCGCGGTGCATGTTGAGATATACGACTGCGTGAAGCGTGCTGTTTCATTTCCATGTGTGTGTTTGTGTAAAGAGCCCAAAATGGCTCCTGTTAAGAGACACGCTTATGACGCAGAGTTTAATCTCAAGGCCATTAGTCACGAAGAGCGCCCCTGTCTGAGGCCGTACAGTCTACATGGATTGTCGTGCCACATGACACTCGGTGAGCTGCAGTTTTTGGCACCTTATGGGATCAATCAGGAAGTCGCTGTGTTGGGGGCTTGGTATTTTCATACGCATTTCTACCTGTTTATGAGAACATGTTGAATCATTTGCCTCATGGTAATAGCAGCCATGCTAACTATAGGAGTTATTTTTCTTGTTAGGATGATATGGTGTTTGTGTAGCTAACTTTCGTAAGTGTGTTAGTGGTAGTTCCCATTATGTGTTAGCCCAGAGCTAACGCCTGTATTCACGTTTGGCTTCATAAAGGTTCAGTCTTTGGACCGTGCAGCTTGTTAAAATGCAGTTCTGGTTATTTACCTTCTCGGTTGAACATCCCACAACGCAGCAGCTTTGAGGCTTTTTTCTGTCTGTTGCTAGCAAACAGAATTAACAAGACGTCCTCACTCCATCTAAAGTCAATGGAGACAACTCCATAATTCAATATTACATGAATGACAGTCTGTTCACATGTTGACAGCAACTCATTTTCTCACATGTAGAATGTGATTTGATCAAATCAATGAATTTGATTCATCCAAACATTAACAATTTCCTTTCCTTTGTACTCCTTCTCGTGCTGAAGCTGCAGTCGTGGTCGACGTCCGCGCCGTGAGTTTCATGTGAGCTCATCAGCATTTGGCTCATTAAAAAAAAAAAAGGCTTCAGGCCGGGCTGTTGACTCTCTAATAGGCCTCCTGCAGCTCTTTAAACACAGCCTTTGCTAACAACAGACAGCCCCGTTGTCAGTTTCCCATTCATCTTCCTCTGAACCAAATCCTTCCTTTAGCTCTCACCTCGGAGAGTTCCCAAAACATCGCCCGCTTTTGTTCGTCACATCGCCGAGCTCGCTTTTTCTATTTTCTCCTCTTGATTTTTTTTTTCTATGATTGAATTGTGTTTTTTGCAAAAGTACTCGAGGCAAAAGGAATTTCCCTTCGTATCCGTACATGAGAGCGCACAAAGGCAGCCATTGTTGGTAGTCTAATGGGAATGTTAAGTACAAGCGGGCAGAGCCATCTTTTATCTTGGGTATTTACAACTCTGTCACAACCGGCAGGAATTATTTGGAAGCTGAGGGGCGAGAAAAGCATCTTTTCTTTTTTATTTTTATGATTCCTGCCCGGATGCTCCGGCTTTCATCTCCCCTCGCTGCTCTTAACCGAGCGGACCCGCTGTTTGAGGAGGGGAGGAACGAAATCAAAGCCAATGTGAGCAGCGCAAAAATATTTGCAGAGGTTTAAGGAGAAAAAGAAGAAACAACATAAAAGAAAGAATTGGAAGAGCAAAGTTAAATTTACCCTCTCCGCAAAGTTGTTGGCTCTGTGTTCGCTGCAGGAGCCGCGGCCTCCAGCAGCTTCTTCTCATCCCCATACAGAATAATCTCCTCTTTGTTCAGAGGAACAGAATAGCTGCTTTAAAAAGGAAAAAACACACATCGTATTACATTACTACAGTCTTTCAGCATCTATAAGAGACCCGGAGCAGTTGTGTTATTCTCTGTTTCCTCCGCAGCCTGGACGGCTCTCCGCGTTGTCTCACACTCATCCGTACATCGCCCGCAGCAGGAATTAGGCTTTAGTTCCCTCCATTTTTTTAGACCTACACACCTCACACCCTCGCACCGCTATACCGCGGCTTCTGTAGGGATTTCTTCTGTTTTTTTTACAACAAGATACAGTAGCTTACCACAGCAGGTCAAGTCCAGTTCAACGTGTGGACTGCGAGGCGAGCGTGGCGCCCCAGTTCCTCCAGATAACGTGCAATTACATGGCTAAGTTATCCGGCTGCAGCGTGAAGGAGGAAGGGACCCAAGGGGGGGGTTTTAACTGAGTGTCAATGGGGGAGCGTGGAGCTGTAATAGAGGCCGCCGGGGGTCAACGGGAAGGAAACCAGGCGCAAGGTCAAAGGCTTTCCCAATCAAGTCAAGCCGCGCGTGTGAGGTGAACTTACGGAGTAAAGAAGCTGGAAAGAAGAGGAAGAAGAAAGGAAGCATGGCTCCCCCGCCGAGGAGCGCCGCTCTGCCCCCCTTGATGCTAATCCTCTGAAAGCTGTTTTCTAGCGAGGATTAGTGCCAGCGAGAACAAGGCTTAAAGCTCTCCGCCGAGTCGAGATGAGAAATCGAATACAGGTGCTTGTCGGGGGCTGAGCCCGATGACTTTTCTGTGTGCAATATCATACAGGGGGGATCACTCTCACTGCACCGGCTGGTATTACATCCTTCAGGGTGATATTGTTGGAATTCAGGCCAATGCTGACTCGTGCAGAACAGAGAGGGGGAAAAAGCTCACTGGAGCTCAGCGGCTCCTTTAACCCAGAAACTACAACTTCTCCTGGCACAGTCGGGTTACTCTGTTTTTAGGGCTGCAGCCGGGATTATTGTCATTACAGCCTCATTAATTGAAGAATTCTCCCAAATAGTTGGTGACTTATTTGCGCTCGTTGTTATGTTCTGATAACACGGTCACACTGGGATACATGGGGTTTGCTGTATGCTGCTAAATAGGGGTTAAAGGACCTTTAACCCTCCTGTTGCTCTCAGATTTTACTAACACCATTTATTCTGGGGCTCAATTTGACCGTAGCAATTTAAACATCTGGAAAATGATCATAATCAATTTGTGACTCAAGTTAAGTCTTTAGTACTTTATGTTTTTATTTAACAGAATGAAAAATATCACTGATGTTAAACTGCATGGAGGGATTTCTGTGTGTGTGTTTTAAAGTAAGTCTGTTATTTAAAGTGCTATTTTGTGTTATTTGTAACATCTGTAATGAAAGTAACGTCCGTTATCAAGGACAGCAGCATGAATTTGACCTCATATAATATTTGAATTGTGAAATAAACAATAATAATAATGATTAAATCATCCAGATTATCAAACTGACCCAAAGGAACACCGATGACACAAGTACATGTACGATAAGAACAATAAAAAAATATATATAATCATGATAATTTTAGGTTTTTTATGAGTTGTCCCCATAAAATGAGGAAAAGTCATAAATATAAAGCAAAAAAACAAAAAAACTTCATTATTTAGAGATGTTAAACATTAAATGGGGTCAAATTGACCCTTAGGAGAACAGGAGGGTTAAAGACTGTGATTGTTATGGAATGTTGCTAAATAGGGGTTAAAGGTGATTATTGTGGGATGCTACTTTACACGTAGAGCACCTGAAAACAAAAACAAGGAAGTGTTGATCCAGACATGAGGCTGAAGTGAAACGTCTGTGCGTGTCAGTCTTTCACACACAACACTCGTGAATTACAGAGAGCTGTGAGGACGGTGCAGTTAAAGGTTCAATCTTTATTTAAAGCTATATATATATATATATATATATATATATATATATATATATATATATATACAAAGAAATAATACACCCACAGGGCATTTTGAGGGGTGTAGAGTGAAAGTATGGCTTTTCCATAGAAAACGTATATTGACAATGACTTTCTGTTTACATTGTAGCAGCCAATAGCGATGGCCGTTGCTGGTTGCCAGGGTTGTCTGTTGTTGGGTGCAGCTACTGTAGGCTGGCACTGGGTGAAATGGAGTTAGCCGATCCTGCAGCTGCTCGGGAGCCTCAGTGAAGGGGGCGTTCTGTGTCCCAGCAGCTGAGTGAGCGGAGACGGGCAACAACCAGAGTCACTACAGGCCGAGCATTCACTCCATGGACTGAGAGAAAGGAGAGGAACGCCATTCAAACGCACGCCCACATGGCTACGCTGCTCCTTGATGCTAACATCACTTTCATCTGCACTTAGCTGGAACGGCTAACGCTAACGGCTAACGCTAACTGTCAGTCAAACTCCTCTAATCCTTGTTTTGATGCTGTGATTTTCTGGAGGGGACGGGTTCAAACAGGCTCAAACAGACTCCGGTCTCCTGGAGGCTACTGGGCCGGGTCTGACCAACCTGGCAACCCAACTGCTGGACTTCTTTTTGTTGTTGAGACGACGATCTTGAGACACTAGATGGTGGTGTTCTGCTCATTCTCCGTATTCAACCTTTAAGTTTATTGACGCATAACTGTATATGCAGCTAATGCAACTGCATAAGGGTCTGCATGCTAACTTGCTACCACATGATATATATATATATGTGTGTGTGTGTTTGTGTCTAAATGAATCTACTGTATCCTTATGTGCATTAATCATAAACCATGAGCTACAAGTACAATGTTTTGCACATTTTTCTGCTGCAAACTCATCCATACAAACATATAATTATATAGAAACATATAGTTTATTGGCTGGTACATCTATGTTTCATTTCTCCAAACCTTCCAAAAGTAGGGAGTTCCTTTCAAAAGCAAGACGATTGCCACAGGAGGTGGTGAGAACGAGGTGTTTACGAGGCCGGCACAGATATGAATCATGTTTTCAATGATGTCACTTGTGTTCACATCTGTTTCAAGGTGAGCAGTCGGCCTCGTGCTCGTACACGTGCGAGCGCCCGTGCTCGTACATGAGCAAACGTGCTTTACAAAAGCCCATCTCTCCCAAACGGGCCGTGGACGGCAAGCGTGCCGCTCCTAGGCGCGGTACTGTTGCACTCACACTGGTCAAACGAACTAGGCTTTACCCGTGAAACCTGTTTGGGCACGGTACGGATGGACAGTGTGAGTGCAACCTTACGCTTCGTTGATCTGATTGATTTGGCCCGTCCATCACCAACACAGGTGGTGATTGATGGTTTACCGCTTCACTAAAGATCTCCAAAGAGAGTTCCCAGACGGATCTGCTGAGACAATGAGAATCAATCCATCTGGCGTCGTCGGGTTTAGATTTTATTAACTGTTCTCCTGCTTTTTAATGCGTGACCGCGTTCAAAAGTACTTTGAAATGTTTCCGTCTCTGTCGTCTCTGTCTCTGTGTGTGTGAGATTCTTTTAGGAGTCTCGACACATGACTGGGAACAGACAGAACATAAACTCAACAGGAGGAAACACAACATAAATATGTAACTGGGAACGGGACGGGACGGGGGGTTTGTTGTAGGTAGTGGGGTGAAAACCCACTCCCCACTGTGTGTGTTTGTCTGCTTTTCTGGGTTGTGTCTCTCGTGTGGTTCTGGAGTTTGATGTTTCTTGTGTGTTTGTGTTTTACTCTCTTCTGCTCTATTGTTAGTCTCATTTCTGATTCCCCAGTGCTGCCAAAATCACGTTTTTTCCATTTGTTTTAGCGGTTTGGAAGACAATTGACCCAGATGAAGCAGGATTAAGAACGCGTATGTCATCTTCTAGGCTACACGGCGGTGTAGTGGTTAGCACTGTCGCCTCACAGCAAGAAGGTCACAGGTTTGCATCCCGGCCTCGGCCTTTCTGTGCGGAGTTTGCATGTTCTCCCCGTGTCGGCGTGGGTTTCCTCCGGGTACTCCGGTTTCCTCCCACAGTCCAAAGACATGCACGTGTTAGGTTAATTGATGAGTCTAAAATTGCCCGTAGGCGTGAATGGTTGTCTGTCTCTGTACGTCTCTATGTGCCCTGTGATAGACTGGCGTCCTGTCCAGGGTGTACCCCGCTTCACGCCCGATGTCAGCTGGGATCGGCTCCAGCACCCCCGCGACCCCGACCCCGGGATAAAGCGGTTGAAGATGAATGAATGAATGTCATCTTCTAGTGTTCATAGAGTGACTTTAAGATGGGTGCAGCTGGAAGAGCGAGGAACACGGAGTGGAGCAAAAACGTACAAAGGTGCCGGAGGGAAAATAGTCCAGTAAAGCAGAATCTCTAGTTTCCTGTGAGGGTATTTTGGTGAATGTTCTCAGTTATTTGCTCAGGTTTCAGCCCGTGCTGCCTGCTGTCGTCCCCGTGATGACATTTAATTTCAAACCTGATGCAGCAGAACAAACACACAGCATGTTGTACATTATATAAGAATAAACGCGCTCTCAGCTTGTCCTTGTTCAGGGGATTATTTTCCGTCAGGAGCTGCTGTTTTCTCTTTTTTCTCCTTTCAGGTAGCCAGCTGGTGCGGTGGTGTATGTGTGTGTACGTGTTGCGTCCCCCGGGGTCGGCGGCTCGACACTTGTAATGCATGACTGTGCTCACCTGTTCGACACGGGAGACGCATCACCTCCATCGCCGAGGCCCCCGCAAGACGGATGGGAAGGAGAAACAGCAGCATCGGCTCTCCTGGAGGTGACCCAGCTCCGCTCGGCGCACGGCGGCATGCGCGGGTACAGGAAGGTCGACGGTTCAAGGTTTCTCTGAGCGAGGTGCTGAACCCCACAGACTGACCCACTTCTGTACCTTATCCTAAAACTGTAGCATTAAATAATAAGCCAACCCGTCAGGATGAGGGGAATTCATTTGCTTAAGTCACACAGGGTTTACTTGCTGCCTGGACACTGAGGTGTTTTGTTTTTCTGAGGTATCCATGGAGTCCTAGTCCATTTGGAGTCAGCACAACACTCAAAACTCATCCTATTTCATCCTCACATGTGAACATTATGTGCTACTGGGCCACAGGCTGTTCTACAAGGGACCATTTTGTTTTACCAACTGATGCGAATTGCGTGAACAGGGAGCTTCTGACACTGACACTGTTAATCTGCAGACACGGAGTCGGATACAATTGGCAGTTTCCCTTAAGTTAGCAGTTACTGCTAGCATTAGCTAGTTAGCTTAGTTGGCAGGGTGCATCCTCTTGGCTTACTATTTATATTGTTTCTCCATTAGCCTACTTTTACACTAACCGTTTCAACTGTTTATCTACTACTACGTTTACTTTAAGCTAACTATTTCAACTGTTTATGCATAACCTTTACCCAAGTATTTCTGCCTTTTATGCATTACCGATAGCTTACTCCTTCAATTGTTGGCCCAATACCTTTAGCTCATTATTTAAACTGTATAGTCATTACTTTTAGATTTCTATTTCCACAGTTGGATCATTACTTTCAGCTAACTGCCTGTGCTTACTTGCTAACTAGCTTACGTGACAGCAACACTTAGCGTGGACTGGTGGCTGGAGAGGTGCCAGTTCATCTCCTGGTGGCTGCAGAGGTGCTGTTGAGCGAGGCACCGGACCCCCAACTGCTCGGGGCACTGATCCATTGGCAGGAGACACATGCAGGGAAACACAGACAGAGGAGACACATGCAGGGAACAACAGACAGAGAGAGACACACGCAGGGAACAACAGACAGAGGGAGACACATGCAGGGAACAACAGACAGAGGGAGACACACGCAGGGAACAACAGACAGAGGAGAGACACATGCAGGGAACAACAGACAGAGGAGACACATGCAGGGAACAACAGACAGAGAGACACATGCAGGGAACAACAGACAGAGGAGAGACACATGCAGGGAACAACAGACAGAGGAGACACATGCAGGGAACAACAGACAGAGAGACACATGCAGGGAACAACAGACAGAGGAGACACATGCAGGGAACAACAGACAGAGAGACACATGCAGGGAACAACAGACAGAGGAGAGACATGCAGGGAACAACAGACAATCTTGGCGAAACTGGTCTACCCCTTCACAACTTCAGCAGTAGCCCCTGAGGTCCAGGTAGCCTGCCCCTGGTCAGGCGTCACTGGTGTAGTCTGATCCTGGCGTGAACGGGTCCTGAAATGTATCTCAAAAAGGAAGAAGATTCTGCTCGTCCACATAGTTCCCAAGTTTATATTCCAACAAAATTGTAAATAACAACTCCCTTAACTGTAAAATCAAATTTAAACTCTGATTATTTATTTCTTATTTCTTCAGGACCGAAGCCAAGAACTTAGAAATGCCGAGTTCATGCGTGCCCCGGTGCAGCTCCACTCCAGTATCAGAACTATCTGACAGGCCAGAAACAAAACTCAGGGTAACTTTCTGACCTTTTCTCACATTTCACTCATTTATTCACTCTGTAAATCCCATCTCCCTTCATGTTGTTCATGTTGACACTGTTTAAAGTCGTCTCCAGCTCACAGGGATGTTACAGGAGTCGGGTGGAGAACTGGTGAACCCAAACTCGATATTTTTTTAATGCCAAAGTTGAAGAAATCGAGTCTGCCTTTAAAAAAAAAACACATTTTCCTGTGTTTGTAGCAGCGTGTTGGTGTCATCACTTTCCACTGTAACTGATATAAACCCCACACTTATTAGTTTTATTTTTATAGTTATTAGTCAGACTCATTCTCTACCTGCTTACTCCAGGTAGGGAATGAGTCCTTACCCCAAGTGAAGGAGTTCAAGGACCTCGGGATCTTGTTCACGAGTGAGGGGACGATGGAGCGTGAGTTTGGCCGGAGAATCGGAGCAGCGGGGGCGGAGCTGCAGTCGCTCTACCGCACCGTTGTGACGAAAAGAGAGCTGAGGAAGACAAAGCTCTCGATCTACCGGTCAATCTTCGTTCCTACCCTCACCTATGGTCATGAAAGCTGGGTCATGACCGAAAGAACGAGGTCGCGAGTACAAGCGGCCGAAATGGGTTTTCTCAGGAGGGGGTCTGGAGTCTCCCTTAGAGAGAGGGGGAGAAGTTCAGCATCCGTGAGGAACTCGGAGTAGAGCCGCTGCTCCTTAGCGTTGAAAGGAGCCAGTTGAGGTGGTTCAGGATCATCTGGTAAGGATGAACCCTGGGCGCCTCCCTAGGGAGGTGTTCCAGGCACGTCCAGCTGGGAGGAGGCCTCGGGGAAGACCCAGGACCAGGTGGAGAGATTAGATCTCCACACTGGCCTGGGAACGCCTCGGGATCCCCCAGTTAGAGCTGGTTAATGTGGCCCGGGAAAGGGAAGTTTGGGGTCCCCTGCTAAAGCTGCTGCCCCCGCGACCCGACCCCGGATAAGAGGCTGAAGATGAGATGAGATGAGACTTATTAGTTTAACCCTCCTGTTCTCCTCAGGGTCAATTAGGCCCCATCCAATGTTTAACATCTCTAACTACATGCTTAACATTATTTGTTTTTGCTTCATATTTAATGACTTTTCCTAATTTAATAACTGGAAAACCCTAAAATTGACGTGATTATGTTGTTTCATGTCGTGAACAAACTTTAACGATGTTCCTTTGGGTCAAGTTGATCATTTGGACGATATAATCATTATTATTTTATCTATTTTACAATAAAAATATTCAGAAATACACGTTACTGTCCTTGATAATGGAAATTGCTTTAATTCCAAATATTATAAATAAGACAAAATTGTACTGACTAATTATAAACTTACTATAAAACACACACAAACATCCTTCAATCCAGTTTTAGATAAATTAGTGAGATATTTGTTTTTTTCCTGTTTATTTCCAAATACATGTATAAGAAGGTGTTTGCGGTGCTGTGTTTAATTTAAAATGCTATTTAGGCAGAAAACAAATACACACAGAGAACATAAGACATAAAAACTTAAGCAACAACTTTGATTATGATCATTTTCTGGATGTTTTAAATTGCTACGGTCAAATTGACCCCTGGAATAAGTGGTGTTAGTAAAATTTGAGGGCAACAGGAGGGTTAATGCAACATTTTACAAATACAAATAACAGTAAACGTAAAGCTGCAGGCTGCTCTGCGGAGGCTTCCTGCTGTGCTGTGTGTGCTGACGTTTCCTTCCCCTCTTCAGTTTGCAGAGAGCGCTGCGACGCCAAAGGCCACGACCCATCAGCTCCCTCATCAATACCTGATAACCTTTCTATGAGGAGCGCACCACGCCTCCCGTCTGTGCACACAAACAACACGCCCGATCGATAGCGCCCTGTTCGATCAAAGTAAAAGTGCAGCAGCACATTACGCACTCCCGCTGTTTCTTAACTTTGCAATTAGTTGAGGCCTGGTGGCCACGCCCGCCCGCTGCGGCCTGCCAATCCCAGCCTCACCCCTGCAGACAGCCTCGTCCAGCCTCGGACTGCTTGACGAAGACCTCGCCGCTCATTACCGAGCAGTAGGCGGTGCTCCTCGTTAGCCTCCTTATTAACAAGCAGCAGGGTTTCTAATCAACCAGCTCAGTGGCTGTTAAGTGACTCCTCTTTATTTTCCCGGGCGGCACCTGGACGTGGTGATTTGTTAGTTGTACACCCCAAGGAGCACACCCCCCCCCCCCCCCCCAACTCTATCCACCATGTTGGTTCCTAACATCCGCTGCTCTCAGTATTGATGAGCTATAGGTTTCATAACCTACTGTTTGCTTCAACATGACAACATGGCTGATCTCTGCTGCTGCTGAGTCAGTCACCGCACAAGCTGAGCATAGAGTGACCGGGCAAATTACATCACTCCAAGGTTATTAAAGGGAAATTTCAGCGTAAAATCACTCTAGGGTCTTTTTCGGCAAACACACTCATTCATACTTTAACTAACACTAATACTGCTCATGAAGACCAAACCTCTGCAGCAGCATGATAAAACTCCTTACTAGGAACGAGTGAGTACAGAATTATCTCTATCTGTACTCTGAGTGGGCGGGGCCTAACATGAAGTGGGCGGAGTTTAACCCGGAAGTGGGCCGAGCGGGGCTTTAACCAGTATATTACCAGTTATTTTAAGCATGCAGTTGTTACGGTTGATCAGAAATAGTTCTATTTATCACTAATTAGAAAACTATTTCCAGGACAGCATCAACGTTGAGCTTCAGATCACGACAGCAAACAAACTATTTACACAAGTTTACAACAATGAAAACAACACATGAATGAAATGAACACATTAGAGAGAATGCAGCTTTAAGTGGAGTCTCCTCCTGCTGGACATTAGAGAGAATGCAGCTTTAAGTGGAGTCTCCCCCGAGGACATTAGAGAGAATGCAGCTTTAAGTGGAGTCTCCTCCTGCTGGACATTAGAGAGAATGCAGCTTTAAGTGGAGTCTCCTCCTGCTGGACATGAGAGAGAATGCAGCTTTAAGTGGAGTCTCCTCCTGCTGGACATTAGAGAGAATGCAGCTTTAAGTGGAGTCTCCCCCTGCTGGACATTAGAGAGAATGCAGCTTTAAGTGGAGTCTCCTCCTGCTGGACATTAGAGAGAATGCAGCTTTAAGTGGAGTCTCCTCCTGCTGGACATGAGAGAGAATGCAGCTTTAAGTGGAGTCTCCTCCTGCTGGACATTAGAGAGAATGCAGCTTTAAGTGGAGTCTCCTCCTGCTGGACATTAGAGAGAATGCCGCTTTAAGTGGAGTCTCCTCCTGCTGGACATTAGAGAGAATGCAGCTTTAAGTGGAGTCTCCCCCTGCTGGACATGAGAGAGAATGCAGCTTTAAGTGGAGTCTCCTCCTGCTGGACATTAGAGAGAATGCAGCTTTAAGTGGAGTCTCCTCCTGCTGGACATTAGAGAGAATGCAGCTTTAAGTGGAGTCTCCCCCTGCTGGACATTAGTGAGAATGCAGCTTTAAGTGGAGTCTCCCCCTGCTGGACATTAGAGAGAATGCAGCTTTAAGTGGAGTCTCCTCCTGCTGGACATTAGAGAGAATGCAGAGTGAAGTCTCCATGAACATCCACAGCAAAATCCGTGGAAACGTAGTCTTTAGTTGTTGTAATATCTGCGTCTGGATCAGTGTCGGAGTGACATCTCTATCCTCAACTCTTCAACGGTCATAAATTTAAAGGTTTTTCCTCTCCGCATGACACGGAACATTTTCTTGAAAGTGTAACTTTTCTATTCTGTTGTTTAAGATGCCTAACAAAGATCCATATCGGCGACGTTTAAGGGAATAAAAGAACGCGGACGTGCAGCTCGGTAGCGGCGCCGCTGCGGGGACGACTGTGCATCCTTTTCCACCTGCTTTATTCCAAGTACCTGAAATCTGGAGGCGAGTTTGCAGAGGAGGGAAGATATATATATAAAAAAAGAAAGGTAGAGAAGAATGTCTGTGACTGTCAGGCAGCCTTGGCCATTTATCCAACACACTGGCGGTCACAGAGCCGTGAATAAGCGAAGCAGGGGAAAAAAACACCGAAAGAAACCGATCCCATTTCATCTCTGCGGGAACATGACAGAGGAATAAAAGCAATACTAAAGTTCAATGGGCCCTGCAGATTTCCTTCCACATGCAATTTGTCACAAGCAGCGAGGTCCATCCGCTGGAAGGAGCCGGTCCTGGAGCTCCTCTACAAACCGCCACCGCTGCTGCTGCTGCTGCTGCTGTATTCCTTTTTAATGCTGCATTGTCAAAGGAAGCCCAGCAACCAGCACACACACACGCATGGGTGTGTGTGACCTTTGTCATGTTTGCCGACCAAAGTCATACTTTAAAGAGCGACTCCAGGCTAAATCTTGCTCTGAAGAAGAAGCACCGTGGCGCTGACCTCTGGGGGTTAAAGGGTTTAAATGTGTTGCGCTCCTGCCCACAGCTCGCTGTGATGTAGTGTCACGCTGAAGTGCATTATTACCTGCTGCACCGCACACAGGGTGGACAGAGAACACAGCCACTGCCAGAGGAAGAAGGATTTTAGCCAAGGGTGTAGCTGGTTTTTTAAAGTATAATGCCGAAGATATTCCAACCTGTTTTCATCCAAGCTGGTCATCTACAGCAGCTTAAAGGACCCTGCAAGCTGCGGCGCTACACAAGCTGTTTATTTCATTTTGCCTCTTAGTGAAGCTGAAGATCGACGGGCAACGAGGGGGGGGAGAAAGAGGGGAGGACGTGCAGCAGGTTAGAGTCTCCAGCCTCAGTGTAAAGGGTGTCGGCTCTGCCAGGTGAGCTGCTGGGCCTCTGTTTTAACTGCTTGCTTAGGGCGCACTCGCACTGTCCTTCCGCACTAGGCCAAAACTGGTTTTACGGCTAAAGCCTAGTGCGTTTGACCAGTGTGAGTGCAACCGCTCCGCGCATAACTGCGGCCAGCTGGCGGCCCGTCTGAGAGAGGTGGGCTTTTGTAGAGCGCGTTTGCACGTGTGCGAGCACGAGCGTGCGCACGTGTACGAGCACGAGGCCTACGGCGGCTCTGAGGTCATTTCCTGTGCGCCTGTTGGGACGTAGAAAAAAGAAGGAGGGACCATGCGCGGACATTTCAAACAATGGCGGTGAAAGGTTCACGTTGGTGTGATGCGGAGGTGGAGTGTTTACTGCAGATTTGGTCGATGAAAAGATTCAAAAACAGTCGACAAGACGCACAAAAACTCTGAGGTCTACGGAGAGATTTGGAAACAAAGCCACGCATCGCCATGACAACAAACAAAAATCTGAAAACGTCACTTTTTGCAGCTACATCCAGCAACGTGACCTTCATGAACACGTTTGTAGCTAATCAATATGTAAAGTTATGCAAACAAATTCATAGAAATTCCTTTAAAAAAAAAAAAACAGGCTGACGGACCGCATGAATGACCGGAAGTCAAAATACGCTAGACAGGAAGTGCAACAAGGCACAAAAAAACCAACGTAACGTGAGTGATTTTAGCCGATGAAAGGTGATGGTTAGGTAAGGCCTGAAAAACACTTGGTTCAGATCAGAAAAGAGGCCGTGGATCAGTTTACTATGGACGGGAATTGAACCCCGCTCCCTGGTTTAAAGTCGCCTCGCCGTCTTTTACAATGTCTCATGCTTTCACTGTGGGGAATACACACAATAACTACATATATATACGTGAATGTCTGCGCATTACTTCTCGTTGTTATATGTACGAAAAATGCATGACAATTCAAAATTACAGAAAATGGATCTATGGTGGTTAGCACTGTCGCCTCACAGCAGGAGGGTTGCCGGTTCAAATCCCGGCTGGGGCCCTTCTGTGTGTAGTTAGCATGTTGTCCCCGTGTCTGCGTGGGTTTTCTCCGGGTTCTCCGGTTTCCTCCCACAGTCCAAAGACGTGCAGGTGTTCGGTTCATTGATGACTCTAAATCACCCGTAGGTGTGAATGGTTGTCTGTCTCTGTTCGTCTCTATGTGTCCTGTGATAGACTGGCGTCCTGTCCAGGGTGGACCCCGCCTCACGCCCAATGTCAGCTGGGATCAGCTCCAGCCCCCTGCGACCCCGACAGGGACAAGAGGTTGAAGATGAGCTAGTGAGAAAATGGCTGCCCGACCCTGCTCCTGGAGCCACTGTCCTGCATGTTTTAGGTTTCTCTCTGCTCCAACGCACCTGAATCTAATGATTTGCTCGTTATCAAGCAGCTGATGCTCGTCACAGTTTGATTACTGTTAGACTCAAGTGTTTTAGAGCAGGAGAAACCTAAAACATGCAGGACAGTGGCTCTCCAGGAGCAGGGTCGGGCAGCCCTGATCTAGACGGATGGCTGTTATGAACAGATTTGTCAAAATGTGCATGAATGAAGACCTGGGTTCTGATTTTTGAGGTGTAAAAACAGTCACCAGGAGTAAAAAGCTCAGCTAAATGGTGTCATTTAGCCACTTGTTAGCAACCGGCATCACACTTTTAACAGACTCTTTCCTGCAGCACTCTATCGGCAGCTCATTTAGCACGCACAGAAGAATTCTGGGAGATGGAGTACTGTGTGTGTGCGAAGTGATCGGCAGTAGACATGATAAAAAGGAGACACACACACACACACTTAGCCCAACATTGCATAAGTGGGCCTCGTTTCTCTCCTTTTATCTTTAATGGTTTGGGTTTTGTCCTTTATTGCTCTATAAAACACTTTGTGACATACTTATTTAATTGAAAGTGCTAAAGTCTAAATCATTTGGACTTTTGATGAATCAGGTGGATTAAAAGCAGAGATGGCAGCAACCGAAGGTCCGCGAATTAGGGAACCAACAGACACATAAAGAAAGATTACATTACTTTACATTGGCAGAGCGTAATAAATCAGCCGGCAGTGAAGGTGTGTGCAGTGTGCAGGTGAGGGCGAAAATCCAATAAAGGCACAAAGAAGAAGAAAAAGAAGTGGCTCCTCGTGTGATTTAAAACCCGCTGCTGTTCAACTCTTTGCTGCTCGTCAGTGTCAAAGGTCCATTACGGGATATACGGGGCATTCACACAGCATTTTGTTATCACAGCCTCATGCTAAAACAGTTTAAAGTAAAGTTGACCCTCGTCACTCGACGGTCAAAACCCCACGACGACAAAAAGTCGATTTTAGAAACGTTCTCTTTGCGATGTCTCTTTAAATTTACCGCAGTTCCCTCTTATTTCTCTTCATCCTCCTCTGAGACGCTTCTACGGCTCGTTTGGAGTCCACCTGTGGTTAATTCAACTGATTGGACTTGATTTGGACACACACACACACACAGACACACCTGCAGCTGTGTGAGTATAAAGGTCTCACAGCTGACACTATCAGAGCAGAAAGACCTGCAGCTGGTTTCACAGAGATAGACTTTGACTGAGATCTGACTGCGCGTCAGACTGAAGAGCACGTCTCTCAGGCCTCATTTACACCTACACGGTTATTTTTAGAAACAGAGACATTTCCCTGTTTGTGCCCTTCGTTTAAACACAAATGCAGAAATCTCCCCTGAAAACAATTATCTGTAAAAACTCTGTCCAGAGTGGAGACTTTGAAAAACTCCCGTTTGCATGTAAACAGAGTTTCCTGCAGCCAGCGCCACACGTGTGACCTGTGTGACGTGTGTTTGCATGTTCATGTGGCTGTGGTGATCATGGATCATTGAGCTTAACTGTACACTGACACATACAGGTGCGGCATGCTCTCGGTGGCATATATACACACTATCAAAAAAGGCAGCCATGTGTAAAAGTAGTCCACAGTTAGTCTGGGTGCAGGGTGGTTAAACTGGTCTAAACTAAAGTAGCTGCAAGTTACTGTGAGATCGGTCTAACACTACAGACAAGGCCTGTAAGGCCCTGTTTATACAACAACGCTCGCAAGAACAAGAACATATTTTATCAGTCGTGCCTTTTGTTTAGATGGCTACTGTGTTTTGGGGCTTAAACACCTAAAAAAGGTAAACCCCCCTGCAGAGTGTGAATGTTAAAAAGGCTCCAGCATGTTGTGTTTGCGTGTAAAGGTAAAAACACTAAAGTGAGCTCTGATCTGCTCCAGCGTTGTGTTTGCGTGTAAAGGTAAAAACACTAAAGTGAGCTCTGATCTGCTCCAGCGTTGTGTTTGCGTGTAAAGGTAAAAACACTAAAGTGAGCTCTGATCTGCTCAAGCGTTGTTTGCGTGTAAAGGTAAAAACACTAAAGTGAGCTCTGATCTGCTCCAGCGTTGTGTTTGCGTGTAAAGGTAGAAACACTAAAGTGAGCTCTGATCTGCTCCAGCGTTGTTTGCGTGTAAAGGTAAAAACACTAAAGTGAGCTCTGATCTGCTCCAGCGTTGTGTTTGCGTGTAAAGGTAAAAACACTAAAGTGCGCTCTGATCTGCTCCGGCGTTGTGTTTGCGTGTAAAGGTAAAAACACTAAAGTGAGCTCTGATCTGCTCAAGCGTTGTTTGCGTGTAAAGGTAGAAACACTAAAGTGAGCTCTGATCTGCTCCAGCGTTGTGTTTGCGTGTAAAGGTAAAAACACTAAAGTGAGCTCTGATCTGCTCCAGCGTCGTGTTTGCGTGTAAAGGTAAAAACACTAAAGTGAGCTCTGATCTGCTCCAGCGTCGTGTTTGCGTGTAAAGGTAAAAACACTAAAGTGAGCTGTGATCTGCTCCAGCGTCGTGTTTGCGTGTAAAGGTAAAAACACTAAAGTGAGCTCTGATCTGCTCCAGCGTTGTGTTTGCGTGTAAAGGTAAAAACACTAAAGTGAGCTCTGATCTGCTCCAGCGTTGTGTTTGCGTGTAAAGGTAAAAACACTAAAGTGAGCTCTGATCTGCTCCGGCGTTGTGTTTGCGTGTAAAGGTAAAAACACTAAAGTGAGCTCTGATCTGCTCCAGCGTCGTGTTTGCGTGTAAAGGTAAAAACACTAAAGTGAGCTCTGATCTGCTCCAGCGTTGTGTTTGCGTGTAAAGGTTAAAACACTAAAGTGAGCTCTGATCTGCTCCGGCGTTGTGTTTGCGTGTAAAGGTAAAAACACTAAATTGAGCTCTGATCTGCTCCAGCGTTGTGTTTGCGTGTAAAGGTAAAAACACTAAAGTGAGCTCTGATCTGCTCCGGCGTTGTGTTTGCGTGTAAAGGTAAAAACACTAAAGTGAGCTCTGATCTGCTCCAGCGTTGTGTTTGCGTGTAAAGGTAAAAACACTAAAGTGAGCTCTGATCTGCTCCGGCGTTGTGTTTGCGTGTAAAGGTAAAAACACTAAAGTGAGCTCTGATCTGCTCCAGCGTTGTGTTTGCGTGTAAAGGTAAAAACACTAAAGTGAGCTCTGATCCGCTCCAGCGTTGTGTTTGCGTGTAAAGGTAAAAACACTAAAGTGAGCTCTGATCTGCTCACGCTGGCTTACGTGGCGTACGTGTTTCCGTAACATCCGTGTGCAGAGTTCAGGTAAACAACAAACATGTGGGACTGTCGTGTGTAACACACCTGACGTGCACACTGCATCTAATTTACGCACTTTTGTCACCCTATGCACGCAGATTTCCGCCCAGAGATGCTCGTCTAAACGCGGAATAAAAAGTCAGAACGCAACGCCACTTTTGTGTTTCCTTTCTAGATCGTCTTCATCTAAACAAAGGGCCTTAGGGCGCACTCCCACTGTCCCTCCGTCCCGCGCCCCGTGCTTTAGGGTCCTTGTCCCCCCCTCCAGGCCCGTTTGTCCTCACACTACCTGGGCCTCGGCGAATGCTTCTTGCTGCCTATACGTCATCACGCCGTAACACGTCACACGCATTGATGACGTCATGGCGATGCGTGTTTTTGTTTCCAGATCTTTCCATAGACCTCAGAGTTTTTGTGCGTCTTGTCGACTGTTTTTGAATCTTTTCATCGACCAAATCTGCAGTAAACACTCCACCTCCGCATCACACCAACGTGAACCTTTCACCGCCATTGTTTTAAATGTCCGCGCACGGTCCCTCCTTCTTTTTTCTACGTCCCAACAGGCGCACAGAAAATGACCTTAGAACCACCGTAGGCCTCGTGCTCGTACACGTGCGCACGCTCGTGCTCGTACACGTGCAAACGTGCTTTACTAAAGCCCACCTCTTCCAAACGGGCCGTGGACGGCAAGCGTGCCGCTCCTAGACGCGGTACGGTTGCACTCACACTGGTCAAGGGAACCAGACTTTACCCTTAAACCTGTTTGGGCATGGTACAGATGGACAGTGTGAGTGCGCCCTTAGATTATTTTGGGAACTGCGGTCGAATAGAATCATCGATCGTATCATTGAAGCAACTTTCTTTATGACTTGGATTTGATTTTCAACATCTGCAGGAAGCTCAAAAACAGCAAAGTGCAGTGCGTCAAAACATTAAACAATAAACCGAATGAGGACGACGTGACTCAAGAAACGTAATTAAAGATGTGGTTTTGCTAAGTGGGCTCTCAGTTTTAACATCTGCCGTGACCTTTGACCTCTGAATTGACGTGTACTCTTACTCTGAAGAAGTGAAACTGCAACATTGTGAGAAAACGTCACAACAGGAACGTGCCCGGCCACAGTTACAGACATTACAGCAGATAACAGCTACACAGGAAACGATGCTGGTGGATCCTCATGCACACAGTTACAGGCGTTAGAACAACCATCAGAGAACAGCCCCCTCCCTCATCTTTATCCTCTCGTCATCCTCTCAGTGTCTCTCTTCCCGTCTCCAGCCCAAGTGCTGATTAACTCCCCACGAGACGCCACCGAGGCCCCCGAATTAAAAGACCCTTTTCCTCTTCCTGTGCAATCAGCCGCTCCTTCCTTCCACTCATAAGTGATGTCGAGCTTCCTCTCAGCATTCCCGAGGAAATAAGCTTCATTTTTTCACACCCCCTTCCTCAAGGTTTCCGTCTGAGTGGCGAGTGGGCGTTCGGAAAGAGGGCCCCCCCCTGCAGAGGACACAGGGACCTAAATACAGAGCGAGGTTGAGCAGCCTCCTGAGTATATCTGGAGCTGTGGGGACGTGGTGGCCTTCAGTTCCCCGCAGCACAGAGCAGCTTCCTGCCACAGAAAAAGGTCATCACGAAGTTCCTCACCGGCACTTTGAGCCTGTAAACACTTTTGTAATCCTGCAGGTTTCTGTAGGAAGAGCCTCCGGATGCTGTTTCAGTCCCTCGTCATGGAAACGCTATTAGGGCTGCGACTCCCTTCATAATTCATTCATCTGCCGGTAACGTTTTTCAGATGAAATGTCAGAAAATAGTGAAAAGTTTCCGAGGTAATGTCTTTAAATGTCCTGTAATGTCTTTAAATGGCTGTGTTCGTGCACACGCCACAGATCCCCCCTCCCCCCTCGCGCATGTTCCAATATCACAGGCACACGCTTCAAGCTAGCATACGCTAAACGACGTTAGCAGTTGCTATCTATGAGTGAGCCTGCCTACCTCCATGCAGCGTGTACTCCATGCTGTTTGATCAATGAGAGAAGGCACGTTCACAGGAACGGTGAACGGCCGGTAACGTTTTTCAGATGAAATGTCAGAAAATAGTGAAAACTTTCTTTAAATGTCTGGTTTTTGTCCCAAACCCGAAGATAATTAGTCTGATATGATATTTAAATTAGAGATTTGTTTCAAAACACATTAACAGGAAATGATGGCTGTCAATGTGTGAAAGACTGTAATTTGTATCATACTGGATTATCAGAGTTGCATTACGGACTTCTCACACGGCTCTCCATTGACTTTGTATTGTGCTGTAGCTCCAGTGTTTCAGAGAGGAGAGTCCTGCTTAGTTTTTGTTATTGTCTATTATTCATTCATCTTCAGCCTCTTGTCCCTGTCGGGGTCGTGGGGGGCTGGAGCCGATCCCAGCTGACATCGGGCGTGAGGCGGGGTCCACCCTGGACAGGACGCCAGTATATCACAGGACACATAGAGACGAACAGAGACAGACAACCATTCACACCTACGGGTGATTTAGAGTCATCAATGAACCGAACACCTGCACGTCTTTGGACTGTGGGAGGAAACCGGAGAACCCGGAGAAAACCCACGCAGACACGGGGACGACATGCAAACTCCACACAGAAGGGCCCCAGCAGGGATTCAAACCAGGAACCCTCTCTCTGTGAGGCAACAGTGCTTTGATATTTTGATGTATTCACATTTGTCTGGGTTTTTAATAACACATTTTTCTGTAGTGGGAAAAATTAATATCACACTTTTGTCACCACTTTAGATTTCACACTCTTAACACTTTAAAAACAAAGAAAAGCAAGAAAACTCCATATTTAAAAGGCTAAGTGCAGATGGAAGTGATGTTAGCATCAAGGAGCAGCATAGCCATGTGGGCGTGCGTTTGAATGGCGTTCCTCTCCTTTCTCTCAGTCCATGGAGTGAATGCTCGGCCTATAGTGACTCTGGTTGTTGCCCGTCTCCGCTCATTCAGCTGCTGGGACAAAGAACGCCCCCTTCACTGAGGCTCCCAAGCAGCTGCAGGATTGGCTAACTCCATTTCACCCAGTGCCTACAGTAGCTGCACCCAACAACAGACAACCCTGGCAACCAGCAACGCCCAACGCTATTGGCTGCTACCATGGAAACACACGTACCCATAACCCTGAGGGGGAAACCTTTGGAATCAACAACAAAACATCATTTTGTCATCATATAAACTACTAAACTCTTACTAAACTACTCTTTTGACGTCAGTGCCCGCCCTCACCTGATTGACACCTCTGTCAGCCAATGTTATGCAGCGTTAGGAGTCGACGACCTCGGCAGATTGTTTCCTCTCAGGATCATTTTTTCATCATGAACTCGGGGTCGGCGCCGTGTTTGTTCCATCTATTGTCTGCCTCGACCTCTGACCTCTGACCTCATTACTGCTGCTGTTGTGATGTTGACCTCCGAGTCGATGTCAGGTGCTGCAGGAGGAGCACAGCCGCCAAAACACACACACACACACAGACACACACACACACGCATACACGCACACACACACAGAGACGCTTGTGCGAGGCCTGCGGTGTTTGATTACCACCTCTGCCAGTGCGGTTTGTTCCATTAAATTATACATTAGCATTAATTAACATTAAATATGATTGTAATTGGAATAAGTGTGAACTGTACACCGTGAGGTCGCATTCATAAATAAATGTTTTGTTTTAGTTCTGCGACGTGTTTCCAGACTTATTCCCAGTGGAGCCGGAGCCTCATTACACACATTTGTTTTCAGGGAAGCGTCGTCCCCTTAAAGAACAACCTCACACTAAATGCACTTCTTTGTGTTCAGTACAGACATTTTATGACATATACGTTGACTCTGGATCCCATTTTATGGTTTATTTTAGTGTTTTTTTGTAGTTTTAGTGCATTTTTTAACTGGTAACTGTGTCAGGGTTCAGGTTTAGAACAATACTTGAGTTGTTATTTAAGTACCGGTGTTTATCGTGCTGCCCTTATCTTGCATGTTCTCCCCGTGTCTGCGTGGGTTTTCTCCGGGTTCTCCGGTTTGAATGATTGTCTGTCTCTGTCTCTATGTGTCCTGTGATAGACTGGCGTCCTGTCCAGGGTGGACCCCGCCTCACGCCCGATGTCAGCTGGGATCAGCTCCAGCCCCCCACGACCCCGACAGGGACAAGCTTTTGAAGATGAATGAATGAATTATAACTAAAAACTGTCAAAATCAGACGTTATCGTTTGAATTACGACTTTCCAACTGTTATTGAACGCACCATCTCTGCCGCACACTTCCGTCAGACAGTGTAACCATATCTAAGCTTAAAAATATTGATATTTCATCACTTCATTCTACATTTATCATCTAAATTTATCAAAAACTAAACTGTATGAATGAACCAGATCTTAAATTCTGCGCTCCTCAGCACAACGGAGGGAATTGAGTCGCACTTGAGAGCCGTTGCCCGCTGACCCACAGCTCCGGGTTCATGCTTGCATTAACGCTTTGCGGCCTGCAAAGTTTCTTGAGAAGTAACAGAGCCATGATAATGAATTAATTGATAAGAAGTCATGGGTGACACAGTGGTGTGGTGGTTAGCACTGTCACCTCACAGCAAGAGGGTTCCTGGTTTGAATCCGGGGTGGGGCCCTTCTGTGTGGAGTTTGCGTGTTCTCCCCGTGTCTGCGTGGGTTTTCTCCGGGTTCTCCGGTTTCCTCCCACAGTCCAAAGACGTGCAGGTGTTCGGTTCATTGATGACTCTAAATCACCCGTAGGTGTGAATGGTTGTCTGTCTCTGTTCGTCTCTATGTGTCCTGTGATAGACTGGCGTCCTGTCCAGGGTGGACCCCGCCTCACGCCCGATGTCAGCTGGGATCGGCTCCAGCACCCCGCGACCCCGACAGCGACAAGAGGTTGAAGATCCCCCCTCACGCATGTTCCAATATCACAGGCACACCCCTCAAGCTAGCATACGCTAAACAACGTTAGCAGTTGCTATCTATGTGTGAGCCAGCCTACCTCCATGTAGCGTGTACTCCGTGCTGTTTGATCAATGAGACAAGACACGTGTACATTCACAGGAATCTGGTGCACGCGCACTGACGAGCACTCAATGGGAGGAGCTTTGTGGTAGAGGGGGAGGGGCGTGAGAGTTGGAAACTGAGTCAACTTCATCTGCCAGACTTGCCGACTCCAGCTTTGAAATGTTTGTAATTAAACCTAAACCTACTTTCACCTCACTTCTAGCCACGGTTGTGCTGTTTCCACAGAGGCGCAGGACTTTATGTAGTGCAGTGCAGTGAAAAACGAGTCACAGCGAGTAAACCGGAGCACAGACCTCTCTTCCTGTGGGGGTTCGGGGGGTCACTGACAGGTTATTTATCAGAAATCTCTCAAGCATGAAGCTTTACAGGATTACAGACGCGTGTGGTCGAGACACACAATAAGCAGCAGGTCAACAAGATATCCATCACTCAAGATATCCATCACGGGGCGGCGTTCCCACTTGTTTGATGCTCGATGAATGACAGCCGCGGTGTGAGGTGTTGTTTCTGCTTCTCCTCTCAGCGTTTGACTCTGTAGAAGCGTTTTGATGCCAGTTGGGTCACGTGGGCGGAAACATGCTTTAACCTCGCCGCTTGCCTGTTTAGCCGCCCACTCCCTCAAAAACTCCTCACACTCAGCTGGATTAGCGGGCTAGTGAGAGGCCGCCGTCGAGTTTACCCGACCTCTGACCTCCGCTGAGCGCTCCCTGAGCCGCGCGTGGGTTTTTAGCTCTGCTGCGTAACTCGTCCCTTCCCCTTTATTTTCCCAGCGTCCTGCTTGACTCACAGCTCGGCTCCCCCCGTGAAGGTTTGCATGAGCGGCGAGGAAGAGGGAGACCCTGAGGTTGTGCCAGTCTGAAGGTGGAACGCCTTTGATCACACGATCTAATCCTCGCTATAACATGCCTGGCAGCCAGGCAGGCGTGGGCAGCGGGTAATGGTGGTGGTGGTGGTGGTGGTGGTTGGAGGGGGGGTGTTGTTGTTGTTGTAGGATTGTGCTCTCTGACTCAGGTAGGCGATTCATCCCCGGCTGGACGAGCTCCAGGCCAGAGTGGCGAGCGTGATTCACATCAATCCAAATTCACCTTCTTTATTTCCCTCCACAGCCCTTTTCCTTTTCAAGCACCACTTCTTCTCCTTCTATGGAGCGCAGCTCTGTTTGGCACTAAAACACCACGGCTCTATGTGTGTGTGTGTGTGTGTGTGTGTGTGTAAGCGCGGTTAATCCCCTGCTACTCAAAGACCTTTTTTTTTTGTTTGTTGCAAAAGTGGATTTCAGTCGAGGAGGAGAGCGGTGGCTTTCTCTCCATGTGTTTTTTTTTTGTTTTTTCTGGAGCTTGTGATGTTGGCCGCCCACGACCGCGGAAGGATTTGGTCCAATCTTTGTTTACGATGCAGACACCGCTGACTTTTTGCTCTCTTCCAATTTTTCAATTACGCGTCCTCTGGCGGATAGCAATTACTATTCACTTGACGGAACATACGAGCATCTTCCTCCCCCCCCTCCCTCCCCTGTGAGTGTGTGCCGAGCCGCAGTGACGTGGATAAAAACACTTGTTATCTTTAATATGACTACAATGTTCACCCCCCCCCCGACGGGTCTAACTAAACAGAGGCTTATCTGTAACTCCTGACACCACAATCCATCTCTGACACGGACTGACGCAGTGCATTAAGCCGATGCAGAATACGCGGCCTCTCCCCGGCGTCTGCACACACTCAAATAAGCGTCTGTTTCAATTATTTTACATTGGAAGTCCGATTTGTCTTTCTGTCACGGTGAATTGCAGTGGCGGGTGAATTGATTGGAGTATATTGGACGGCGAGGGACGAGTGACAGGGTGGCTCCTGGTTGAAGATGGAGCGATGTGCAGCCTCTTCCTCACCGCTGCATCTCATATCAGATGCATATTCTGTGTCTGCGCCGTCAAACCGACCTGTATTTTTAACCGTTTCATCTGTTCAGGGTTTTTCCTTTTAAGAACAAATACATTTAGTAGAATATTTCACAGTAACTGTGCGTTTTGGAGGAAATGTGGGGGTTTCCATCCAGACGGTCGGGGTTGAACAGTGTTTCAGTTCTGGTCCAAGGTTTCAATCTCATCTCATCTCATCTTCAACCGCCTTTCCAGGGTCGGGTCAGCTCCAGCTCCAGCAGGGGACCCCAAACTTCCCTTTCCCGGGCCACATTAACCAGCTCTAACTGGGGGATCCTGAGGCGTTCCCAGGCCAGTGTGGAGATCTAATCTCTCCACCTCGTCCTGGGTCTTCCCCGAGGCCTCCTCCCAGCTGGACGTGCCTGGAACACCTCCCTAGGGAGGCGCCCAGGGTTCATCCTTACCAGATGATCCTGAACCACCTCAACTGGCTCCTTTCAACACAAAGGAGCAGCGGCTCTACTCCGAGTTCCTCACGGATGCTGAACTTCTCCCCCTCTCTCTAAGGGAGACTCCAGACCCCCTCCTGAGGAAACACATTTCAGACGCTTGTACCCGCGACCTTGTTCGAAAAGAGAGTTCAGCCGGAAGGTAAAGCTCTCGATCTACTGGTCAGTCTTCGTTCCTACCCTCACCTGTGGTCATGAAAGCTGGGTCAGGACCAAGGTTTCAATGTCCCAGACAAATGATGATTTAAGAAAATCCCATTCAAATATTATATTGAGCTTAAAAACAAGTAGAAAACGATATTGTATACATAAAGAATAACGTATAATATTTTGTATTGAACCCTCAAACTGCTCGGTGCACCTGTCCTTGGTCCTGACACCTCTCCATGTAAAGGTAAAGATAAGATCAGATACTCCTTTATTAGTCCCACAGGGAACTTTTCAGTGTTACAGCAGCAAAGAGGAACATGCAGAAAACAAAAGCATCAGTAAAAATGCAAAATGTCGAAAAACTGTTTCTTAAAAAACTGAGTGAACGGTGAAAATCCTGCAGATCAGGATGAGGATGCTTTACACTGCCCACATTAAAAACTGTCTTTAAAGAGGACCTATTATGCTTTAAATCACTGGTTCCCAACCTTTTTCTTAAGGGACCCATATTTTTACCATAGTAAACTTTGGTGACACCCCCCCCCCCCCCCCTCCCATGAAAATAAAAATAAAATAAGGAACATTATGACTTCTTTTATATGGAATACTTTATATTTCAGTTATTTAATAACAGCATGGGACAACATGAGGAGAACCTGTGTATGATTACAACATATTTCTTCAGAACTTGTACTACTATGAAGCCAAACTCAATATAACTTTCTTGGTAGCGCCTCTTTCTGTTTTTGACATTTTCCGCAGTCTCCTCTACCCGACGCTTCGCCATCTCTCCCTTAGCTCCGCCCAGCAACGACTGCAAGTCACACACGCTCCGTTCCTCGTGATATAGGCCTATGACTTATTCATTTATCTAAAACTTGAAATACACGAATAAATGTTTAATGTGGCTCTTGGATTTAGTTGATTTTGTCACGTATATGAATTAAATGCTCAGCCTACTCATTAATTTAACATTTTAATTACATTAAAATGATCAAACCCCTTAAAATCAAGAGGGCTTCGCGACCCCTCCTGGATCTTTGACGCCCTCCTTGGGGGGTCGGGACCCCCAGGTTGGGAACCACTGCTTTAAATGACCTTTAAATGTAGTTATAATGTTGTAAAGTCATGTTAAATAACACCAAAGTGTCAGATAATGAAGCATTTGCATGTAGACGTGTGTTCTGTGCTCAGCTCTGAACGGATTTCCAGACTTTGACTTCCCTATTGGTCGGTGATCGTTCTGCCGCCCCCATGTGTCCCAGGGCCGATGCATCCAGATTTAAACCCAACTTAAAACCACATTTAATCCCACTGAATGATTCTTTTTCATTGTTCTGTTGAGATGGATTGTTTTTTGGAAGTGCACGCAGGGATGAAGAGATTTAACTGTGAACCTGAATATGAATGAAATGAATTCAAGCAGCAACAAGACAAACAAACCCGTCGGCGTCCCGGTCAAACGGCAGCGTCAGAAGTGACATTCAGGTGTTTTTTTTAATGGGAAACTCGAGCGCTGATTGTAATGGAGGCGTCGGCGTCGGCAGTCACCTGTTCACAGGCCGGGCTGTGGAGTTACAGCGGCGACTGTCAGCGGCTGACAGAGAGCAGGAAGACACTTAAGATAATTGGCTCCCATCCCTCCCGCCATCACCTGCGGAAAGGAATTAAAATAAGAAATGGGGGGAAATGACTCTGAGCTCTCACAGCTCGCTGCTGAATCATAAATCACCTGTCAGTCATCGCCGACGGAGAGCGGCTCAGATGAATCATCTCCCGGCACCTTCACTTTTTTTCCCGTTTTAAAGCCCAGCCATCTCAGTCATTAGCTCTCCTGGCCTTGTGAGAGGTGAACGCACTCTCATCGTGTGTGTATGAGTGTGTGTGTGTGTGTAAGTGAGGGTGTGAGGGTGTGTGTGTTAGCCAGAACACATGCCAGGATGATCCTTAACTGTAATAGGTGTCAGCCGACGAGTCAGCGAGTCAGACTGTGGGAACGCCACTAACCAGGGTAGAGCAGCGAGCAGCCAGAGGACAAACGGCGAGGTGAGGGAGGTTTGCCACCGTCTTTGCTCATGGTTAATACGCTTCTGGTGCATCTGAGGAGGAGGAGGAGGAGGAGGAGGAGGAGGTGGGAGGGCAGCCGAGTCGTCTTTGACAGCAGTCGGTCGGATGATTGGAGCCGTAGTGGAGGAGGAGGAGGTGATGACATGTAAAGTATCAAGGGGAAATCTTCCCGACCGTCTGTGCCTCCCGTGTCAAATCGATGCATTCAACATAAAGCGCAAAGTCGCTGTTTTCCTGAAGCGTAAATCCAGAAGGTTAAATAAAAACCCTGATAATAAATGATGAGCTGCTTTCAGCTGCCATGTTTGTGTGTATCAGGAAACAGAAGAAGTCCCTGTTTTGGTTTCAAATGTTGCAAAAACAAAACGATTGAAATGTCGGACGTCTCCTGGCAAAGAGGAATTAAGAGAATATGTCCAACTTCCACTTGTACCAGACACGGTTGCTTCAGTTTAAGGGGCTCCGCAGGCTTCATCTATGCAGGAGTAGGTCAGGATATATCCAATTCAATTTTTTTACACACATACAGATGAACCGTCACACAGGCCTGAAATACACACATGCACAAACAGGACCTATATACATGCAATTAAGGAGAGATGTCAGAGCGAGAGGGCTGCCAGTGGACCAGCGCCCTGAGTAGTTGGGGGTTCAGTGCCTTGGTCAACAGCACCTTGGCAGTGCCCAGGAGATGAACAGGCACCTCTCCAGCCACCAGTCCACACTCCACACAGGGACTCGAGCCGGCAACCCTATGGTTTCCAGCCGAGTCACCCATGGACTGAGCTACTGCCGCCTTGCCGACCTGCTCCCGATGTGGAAGAAGAATTATTACTTTACTAATCCCGCAAGGACACACACACACAGGCCTGAAATACACACACGCACAAACAGGAACTATATACATGCAATTAAGGAGAGATGTCAGAGCGAGGGGGCTGCCAGTGGCTCGGCGCCCCGAGCAGTTGGGGGTTCAGCGCCTCGGCAGGGCCCAGGAGATGAACTGGCACCTCTCCAGCCACCAGTCCACACTCCACACAGGGACTCGAGCCGGCGACCCTATGGTTTCCAGTCGAGTCACCTATGGACTGAGCTACTGCCGCCTTGCTCCCGATGCTGTCAGTCTCCGGCAACCCTCCGTCATATGTTTTTGGTTTGATGCTACAGACACAAGCGCAGCTCCTGAAAGTGCAATATTTGCTGTGAGCCGTGCTGGGATGGCGGTATCGAGTGCACAATCAGACTCCGTTGCGTTGGCCAGACGTCTTATTGTTGTGTAATTAGAGGTCAGATTCACCTCCCACACACACGCGCGCCGGGTCGAGGATGTGATGGCACACTTGAAACTGGAGAAGTTGAAACACACGATCGAGGGTTCAACCTGGAGATTTTAAAAGGCACGGCGGCCATTTCTGAATTATTGTTAACTTGCATTTAACTGCTGTTAAACACTGGGACACACTGTACACGCAGCTTTTTTAGTTATAGTCCATCCATCATCTCATTTAATGTTATTATTGTACATGTCTGTGTTGCTGTTTGGGGACTTAAATGTTTTGTAAGTGTTTACAATTCAAAACCCAATAAAAATATTTGAATAATAACAAAAACCAAACAACGCTTTTGCAAAGATTTCTTTATAGTATTTATTGTTTTCCAATGATGATGATTCCTGCAGCTGCTTCACCACTGACCACCACGTCTCCACCCTTTGTTGGTAGATGCTACTGTCATGAACGGTGCGGGGAAATAACACTGGGAGACTGGACCCAGATGCAGACACGGACACGGGGTAAAAGTACAAACAAATATTTAATATAAACAACAGAAACGGGAACAATTACAGGGGAAACAGAAACACTGAAGACGAGACAGTCGAGGGAAACAGGAACGAGGAAACGACGGACGGTCAGGAAACAGGAACGAGGAAACGACAGACGGTCAGGAAACAGGAACGAGGAAACGACGGACGGTCAGGGAACAGGAACGAGGAAACGACGGGAAGAAACAAAGAAACAATGACTAACAAACAAGAAACACGGAGCACAAATACCCGATCGGTCCTAACTTACTGCAGCTGGGAAGACCACGCCTACCCGTACCTGGACAAACAAACAGACAAAGGGAGACAAACTCACACAAGAGGGAGAGAGGAGGGACTGACAGAACCGACTCCTGACAGCTACACTGTAAAAAAAAATCTGTAAAAATAAAACAGCAAAAGGACGGTCCAGACAGTGAAATGACAGTAAATAACCGTATCACAAAATAATATAACACATTTTAAAGTCAAAATCAGTGAAATAACATTAAATCTACTGTAATTTAATTTGGTTATTTATTGTAATTTCACGGTATCCGATTGGAAATTCTGCTGCCAGTCGTTTTACAGCTGATGTTTAAACAGTGTAGTTAATAAAACAACATTAAAACAAATGTGCTCATGTGTTAAAGGGGTAAAACTGGGGAGGATGAATTAAAAAGTTAAAAGATTGTATTTAACTAAACATATTGAATCATATAAAGTTGATGAGTAGCTGGACGTGCGTGTTGTATAAACTTTTATATATGTTTAGTGTTTAATTTGGTGAAAACTGTGCGAGGGCGAGGAATCACATGTTTGTGTGCTGTGACAAATATAACATTTGTATTCTTCTAATCTGCTCATTTACATTCATGTAAATGCTGAAATGTAATGTAACTGTGCATTGAATTGATCAGTGTGTGTACAATGTAATGAAAGGAACAAATACATACAAATACAAAATACAGAATACGCGCTGGACCTGTTGACGTAAACAGAAACGCTCTGTGCAGGCGTCAGTACTTGAACAACATGTCCCAGACTGTTTCAGACTGACGATAATAAAGTACAGCTGCACCTTTTTTTACTTTATTACAGCGAGAAATCACCAATAAAGGCAACCAGGGACCATCCATCACACCGTGTACTGTGTCCTGGGTCTTCAGTGTGAACGGAGGACGGATTTAAAAACCGCCTCTGAATCTGAATGAAGTCTGGAGCTGAGACACGGAGCTAAAGTCTCATTTTGCCAAAACATCATGTCAATAAAGATTAGTCCAATTGGATAGAGAGACACGGAGACAGAGGACAGAGGGATGGAGGAGGACGAGGAGTGTGTGTGTGTGTGTGTGTGCGCTCAGCCTCTTCTGACCTCCCGCCTTTATTTAAGTGTCGAAAGAGGCAATTTGCCTGCAGTCCGCCTGCGTCCTCCGCCCGCCGCCCCGTCTGAAGTAATCTGCCATTTCAGACCCATTTTTACCTGATTGCTTTGTCAGAAGCGAAGTGACACGGAGGTCGCACGCTCCGAGGGGAATGTAGATGCAACGCAAACACTGTACACCCGCAGATTGAAAATGCGAGCGGGCTGAAGAGAGAGAGAGGAGAGAGGAGGATAAGAAAGAAAATATTTCCCTCCTGTAGTTAGGGAGCTGATAAAACGTCAGGTGTTTGGAAGAAAGGTGGAGGAGCGCGGCGGGAGGACGACCCGCTCCACGCCACGTCTTTGAATGTGTGTTTTAAGGTGGAACTCTTTTCAAACGAGACCTCTGTTAAGTTTATTAACTCTGGAGGTTGTTCTTGATCTTGATCCTGTGCAAATCTGCATCGTCCTCTACTCCAAAGTATCTGACCAGGCTGGGACTGGACCAGGACCAGGACCAGGACCAGGACCAGGCTGGGACTGGACCAGGACCAAGACCAGGAGTATGCCCTGAGTCCTGTGACTTTTAAGCAGCAGAGCAGGTCATCAGTGGACCTGTATACAGCTGGGTGGGACCACGCCTACCAGCTCCAGACAGATACACACCAAGAGGAGAGACACATGCAGGGAACAACAGACACATGCAGGGAACAACAGACAGAGGGAGACACATGCAGGGAACAACAGACAGAGGGAGACACATGCAGGGAACAACAGACAGAGGGAGACACATGCAGGGAACAACAGACAGAGGGAGACACATGCAGGGAAGAACAGACAGAGGAGACACATGCAGGGAACAACAGACAGAGGAGACACATGCAGGGAACAACAGACAGGGGAGACACATGCAGGGAACAACAGACAGAGGAGACACATGCAGGGAACAACAGATAGAGGGAGACACATGCAGGGAACAACAGACAGAGGAGACACATGCAGGGAACAACAGACAGAGGAGACACATGCAGGGAACAACAGACAGAGGGAGACACGTGCAGGGAACAACAGACAGAGGAGACACATGCAGGGAACAACAGACAGAGAGAGACACATGCAGGGAACAACAGACAGAGGAGACACATGCAGGGAACAACAGACAGAGGGAGACACATGAAGGGAACAACAGACAGAGGGAGACACATGAAGGGAACAACAGACAGAGAGAGACACATGCAGGGAACAACAGACAGAGGATACACATGAAGAGAACAACAGACAGAGGAGACACATGCAGGGAACAACAGACAGGGGAGACACATGCAGGGAACAACAGACAGGGGAGACACATGCAGGGAACAACAGACAGGGGAGACACATGCAGGGAACAACAGACAGAGGAGACACATGCAGGATACAAAAGACAGAGGGAGACACATGCAGGGAACAACAGACAGAGGGAGACACATGCAGGGAACAACAGACAGAGGAGAGACACATGCAGGGAACAACAGACAGAGAGACACATGCAGGGAACAACAGACAGAGGGAGACACGTGCAGGGAACAACAGACAGAGAGACACATGCAGGGAACAACAGACAAAGGGAGACACATGCAGGGAACAACAGACAACAGACAGAGGAGACACATGCAGGGAACAACAGACAGAGGGAGACACGTGCAGGGAACAACAGACAGAGGGAGACACATGAAGGGAACAACAGACAGAGAGAGACACATGCAGGGAACAACAGACGGAGGAGACACATGAAGAGAACAACAGACAGAGAGAGACACATGCAGGGAACAATAGACAGAGGAGACACATGCAGGGAACAACAGACAGAGGAGACACATGCAGGGAACAACAGACAGAGGAGACACATGCAGGAGCAACAGACAGAGGAGACACATGCAGGGAACAACAGACAGAGGGAGACACATGCAGGGAACAACAGACAGAGGGAGACACATGCGGGGAACAACAAACAGAGGGAGACACATGCAGGGAACAACAGACAGAGGAGACACATGCAGGGAACAACAGACAGAGGAGACACATGCAGGGAACAACAGACAGAGAGAGACACATGCAGGGAACAACAGACAGAGAGAGACACATGCAGGGAACAACAGACAGAGGAGACACATGCAGGGAACAACAGACAGAGGAGACACGTGCAGGGAACAACAGACAGAGAGAGACACATGCAGGGAACAACAGACAGAGAGAGACACATGCAGGGAACAACAGACAGAGGGAGACACATGCAGGGAACAACAGACAGAGGGAGACACGTGCAGGGAACAACAGACAGAGAGACACATGCAGGGAACAACAGACAAAGGGAGACACATGCAGGGAACAACAGACAACAGACAGAGGAGACACATGCAGGGAACAACAGACAGAGGGAGACACGTGCAGGGAACAACAGACAGAGGGAGACACATGAAGGGAACAACAGACAGAGAGAGACACATGCAGGGAACAACAGACGGAGGAGACACATGAAGAGAACAACAGACAGAGAGAGACACATGCAGGGAACAATAGACAGAGGAGACACATGCAGGGAACAACAGACAGAGGAGACACATGCAGGGAACAACAGACAGAGGAGAGACATGCAGGGAACAACAGACAGTGGAGACACATGCAGGGAACAACAGACAGAGGGAGACACATGCAGGGAACAACAGACAGGGGAGACACATGCAGGGAACAACAGACAGAGGGAGACACATGCAGGGAACAACAGACAGAGGGAGACACATGCAGGGAACAACAGACAGAGGGAGACACATGCAGGGAACAACAGACAGAGGGAGACACATGCAGGGAACAACAGACAGAGAGAGACACATGCAGGGAACAACAGACAGAGGTGATAAATGCAGGGAACAACAGACAGAGGTGATAAATGCAGGGAACAACAGACAGAGGGACACATGCAGGGAAGAACAGACAGAGGAGACACGTGCAGGGAACAACAGACACAAGCACAAAAGGAAAAGAAGAGACTGACAAAAAACAGGAATCCTGACAATGTTTGGTTGCACCTTGCTACTGCCAGCAAACCCAGATCACCAGTTTCCGTTAGCTGGTAGCGTAAGGGAAACTGTGTTACTGCAGCCAGCGGCACCAGCGACTGGACATCGCCATGGTGACTAACGTTACGATAAAGAAGACCCTTTTCTGTTGTCCGTGTTCTCCTCGCTTTCCAAGTTGTTTTCATTTTGACAAAAGGTCGACCGGAAAAGCCGTAATCCCACCGGCCGTACATTGGCAGAGCGCCACCTACATTCCTCCCTGCTCAGGTATACGGGGAGAACTGGCATAACCTGGTTATTCACTTACTACTGCGCCTGTAAACACACTGGCTGTTGGAGCTCACTGATGCTCTTGGGTCTGAAATCCCTGCAGATGGTTCAACATCTGGTGAAAAAGACAATAAAAAACAAGAGAGAGGAGGCCGTCAGAGCGACAGAATCATGCCCACGGTAACTGGATGCAGCATCCGCATACTTCTGGCCATGTGGTGTATCGTTGTGAAGTGATGTTGCATGTGTGCATGAAGGGAAAGTGAATGTTTAATGGTGCGTATCCTCTGTGGGTTTTATTATACACTCTCCTTCCTCCACCGTATGGACTTGGTAAATGTGGCGATCTATAAACACGGGCTGGTGTCTGCAGCAGCCCGTAAGTGGACCTCACTGCTACATGTTGATGTTAATGTGAACACACTCGGCTCTGCAGCACTGCCTTCTGTTTCCTGGACTGTTTCCATGGCAATAATCATCCACTTTTGGTCCATTCATACACATAAAAAGCCTTTAGTGTCCAGGATATGAAGATACATGTGCACAAATTATCCCGCACTTATCTGTAAACTAATCCGGATATGAAGCCGTATCTGAGCATGTAGGTGTGTTTGTTTAAAATTAATTTTCTGTCATTGTATCTCTCGCTGTTGTGAGAGAAATGTCTGGATCCTACTTGTGTTTTTAGATGTTTCTGCTGATTAACAGCGCAGCTAATTACAGCCGAACGATTAATCACCCAGTATCATCGCCGCTTTTGTTGTTGTTGGTCGTGTCAGACCGTTGTGTGGTAATGCAGCGCCTGATTATCGAATTACAGCGTCTGTCCTCAGTTCACTAATAATTTGGGGATTTCTCTGAGTAATTAATTAAGACAGATTAAAACTGTTGTTTTTAACCAGGAGGATCTCTTCAAATCAAGAGCTTATTAAAAACAAAAGCGTTTATTTGTGTGATGTCAGACCTGCTGAGTGGCTCATTTTCTCATAAAAAAGCCTGTTAAAAGTTCTGAGTCGACTAAGGCCGTCCACAGCCCGTTTGGGAGAGGTGGGTTTTTGCACATGTACGAGCATGAGCGTGCGCACGTGTACGAGCACGAGGCCTACGGCGGTTCTGAGGTCATTTCCTGTGCGCCTGTTGGGACGTAGAAAAAAAAAGGAGGGACCATGCGCGGACATTTCAAACAATGGCGGTGAAAGGTTCACGTTGGTGTGATGCGGAGGTGGAGTGTTTACTGCAGATTTGGTCGATGAAAAGATTCAAAAACAGTCGACAAGACGCACAAAAACTCAGAGGTCTACGGAAAGATCTGGAAACAAAGCCACGCATCGCCATGACGTCATCAATGCGTGTGACGTGTTACGGCGTGATGACGTATAGGCAGCAAGAAGCATTCGCCGAGGCCCAGGTAGTGTGAGTACAAACGGGCCTGGAGGGGGGGACAAGGACCCTAAAGCACGGGGCACGGGACGGATGCACAGTGGGAGGGCGCCCTAAAATAGCTTTAGTTAAATTCACGGGGGTAGTCTGGATATCTTCTAATAACTCTTTTATGATCGTGTGATCTTAAAAGTGTGTTTGTCAGACGGGTCCTGTTTGCATTTAGACGCAGTTATGTTTCAAAGACTGAAGGGAAAAGTTCAGTCTTGATACTGTGGAATAAAAGATCAGCCGCAGTCAGCAGAAGCTAAACTCGCTTTTGTGTTCTTTGAGGTTCGGTTGAGTTAAGGGACACGAGTCAAAGCGATATCCCTAAAGGTGCGTTAGAGTCGTGTCGACAAATGTCACTTATCAGCTCAAAGATTCAAGTCTGAAGATGAATGATAAAAAAGATGAAAACTTTCCCCAACAAAAACAAACTCTTGAGTAAAGTCTGAAATGTGTGGTGCAGCCGCTGGCGTGCATCTACCTGCTGTCACCTTCTGAACTCCAAACAAGTGTCGGAGCGTGCCGATATGTCACCCTCCCCTCGCCCTGATTTCCCCCGGTGAGACGGCCGGCCTATTTGGAGGCTCAGGTCGCTGCTCTGGCCTTTCAGCGCCGAACCCTCAGCGGTTAAGAAGCCCGTCCCCGTGGCTGCCTGCCCGGCCTCAAAGGAGCCACCGATGACCAAGGAACAGCCCGCTCGGACTAATGAGGTCCCTGGGTACTGGCTGCAGCCAGCAGGATGGCGCTGCAGCTCGCTGACTCATTCCCGCCCTGCCTGTAATGTGCTGTAAGCTGCTCTTCAACATGATGCAACAGCTTTGCGCTACAGGCACACCACACTTAACAAAAACACACAAAACAACAACCCAGAATAATCAGGGATTTGGTATTTAGTCATTTTATATCATTCAATGTAGCGGTTCCAAACATTTGAAGACCAGACACGCCTTAAAGTCCACCTCCCTGAGATAAAGCAAGATCTCAAGCTGCACGATTTTGACTTCACCTGCAAACGTATGGAGGACCGATCCTACCACACTCAAGAATAAATACAGAAATGAATGACTCCATGTGACTGGAAGTCCAGTTCTGTCAAGGGCGCACTCACACTGTCCATCCGTACCGTGTCCAAACTGGTTTTATGGCAAAAGTCTAGTTCCTTTGACCAGTGTGAGTGCAACCGTACTGCGCCTAGCTGCGGCCAGTTGGTCGTCCACGGCACGTTTGGGAGAGGTGAGCTTTTGTAAAGCACGTTTGCATGTGTACGAGCACGAGCGTGCGCACGTGTACGAGCACGAGGCCTACGGCGGTTCTGAGGTCATTTCCTGTGCGCCTGTTGGGACGTAGAAAAAAGAAGGAGGGACCATGCGCGGACATTTCAAACAATGGCGGTGAAAGGTTCACGTTGGTGTGATGCGGAGGTGGAGTGTTTACTGCAGATTTGGTCGATGAAAAGATTCAAAAACAATCGACAAGACGCACAAAAACTGAATGCATCCTATGTCCTCATTGGCTAACGTTTGTTGCTATAGCAAGTGTTTGGTGCATGTGGATGGATTATTAATGTGCACTGCATACAGTTGTTCTGTTTGTGAAATAAAAAAACTACTTCTTAGTCTTGTGTGTTGATCAGAGTTGTGATTTATGGTTTGTGTGAAGAACAATATCCTCTGATTTCTAATTAGGGCCCTGCACTCACATCCTGCTGTCTTTCTTTAATTTCATTTGGAATCAAATAGTTATTTATCTCAAACTTATGAAGCCTCGTCCCCCAGAGAGCCGGCGTCTTGAGCAAAGGTTTGCTCAGAGACAACGATATTAAAAACGAGTGGATCGAGCTGCTGCTGGATGACACGTGTGACCCCCTGGGAACGAACCGCAGCAGAAAAAAGCCCGACCCGTGGGGATTTCTGACGACAACAAATGGCAAGTGTGTGACGCAGAATCACCACTGTTCCTGCTTGCGCGCTGCTTTCTAATACCCGAGGCTGTTTGTTCCATTTCCTGCTCTGTAACAATTCATACTTTTTTTTAAAAATGGAGACGGATTGACACAAAGGTCAGCGCCTTACCTTCCCCGCCCTCCGGCGAAAAAGTGTCAAGGAAATGATGTCACCGTGCACCACTGTGTCATTAATTCCCATGAAAATCACAGGTTGGCAGGGATGCTGGCTCCCCCGCACCCTCCCCCCCCTTGTCCGCAGACAATTACAGGTCATCCGGGCTCGACTCCATGCTGCTGTTGTCTGTGGAAATTGCGAGCTGTTGCTTAAGAGCCCAGGAGAGTGACTTTAATTAAAGGCTGCGGTGACCGACTGCTGCTGGCAATCAGCATCCGCCTGCTCTACCTGCTGCCTGTGTCTGTCTGCTGCTCCCCTCCTCTGTGCTCTCTCTCCCCGAGACAGCTCTCCACTCCGGATCCGTTCGTCTGCTCCCTCGTACTCTGGTTATTTCAGGTCCTCGCTAACAGTTAGCCGCTGCTGCTAAAGCTGCCAAATTCCGACAGTTAGTTTAATACTGAAGAAGTGGCGGAAATATCTGCCTCTTGAAGTGTCAGGAAGTTGCTAAGACAACACGGACTTTATATAAAGACGGACGACGCGTCTCCACTTCCTCCCACTGCAAAAAAGTGAAGCCAAGACAAAGAGTCGTACAAAAGATGCTACGCGCCAGTGGAACGAAATGGCGTGCACTTCCTGTCTCCTAAGAGGGCGTGGCCTCGTAAAATGACCACAAATTGACCCAAAGTCATTACAAACGACCAAAACCAAACAAATAGCGACTAAAAATGACTCAAAACGACCACAAAGAAAACAGAGCGACTAAAAGTTGAGAGAGTTTCTGTTTAAAATGGTCCCCAAGATGCAGTTCCTTTCCAAACCGCGACCAGCGCCAAACCTATTTTTAGCCTAAATGCGATACGTCCTCTCGACCAATCAGAATTCAGTGAGCGTTCTATGCGATCCAACATGGCGGCGCTCTGAAGCGGGAGAGTTTTTTGTGTCGTCCGTCTGTTCAACATGTTCAGACTGAGTGAAAGTGAAAAAAACAACTAAAAACAAATGAAAAACACCACAAAAATGTGACAAAATTACTATAAACAGATGCAAAATACCACAAAAAGTGAAAAAAATGACTAAAAACAGATGAAAAAACACAAAAACCATTAAAAACAAATGAAAAACACCACAAAAATGTGACAAAATGACTAAAAACAGATGCAAAATACCACAAAAAGTGACAAAAATGACTAAAAACAGATGAAAAAACACAAAAACCATTAAAAACAAATGAAAAACACCACAAAAATGTGACAAAATGACTAAAAACAGATGCAAAATACCACAAAAAGTGACAAAAATGACTAAAAACAGATGAAAAAACACAAAAACAAATGAAAAACACCACAAAAATGTGACAAAATGACTAAGAACAGATGCAAAATACCACAAAAAGTGACAAAAAGGACTAAAAACAGATGAAAAAACACTAAAACCATTAAAAACAAATGAAAAACACCACAAAAATGTGACAAAAGTACTATAAACAGATGAAAACTCTCGACCAATCAGAATCCAGTGAGCGTTCTATGCGTAACCAAATGTGTGGGTAAAAAGGTAAAAAATTTAATTTTCCTGAAAACTATTAAAATGGATTTATAGCGTTTTGGAAAAGAGCTCCTCACATAGATAAATAAAGATCAGTACTGTGTTTTCAGTATCAGCCAAGGGTGGAAAAATTCACTAATATATGTATTTAAAGCTGTATAGCTCTAGTGCTTTGAGGAGCCGCCAACCCGTCCATCTTTATAAACAGTTTCTACGCCGGTTGCCGTGACGCAGTGGCGTTATTCGACGCCCTGGGACTGAGACACCCTCACTAAACGTACACCGAACTAAGCCCACTTTGTTCTCAGTAAGCAGTAATGACTTTAGTCAGTGCTTCCTTCTCTTTCTGTCTCTTTACTGCTTCTTTTACATTTTTTAACTTGGTGGCTCTGTCACACACACACACACACACACACACACACACACACACACACACACACACACACACACACAGGCTTCTCTCTGGCCGTAAGAACTCAGTTAGGGTTTGAAAAATATCATTAAAATAAGTTTGTAATGTGACAAACGTACATGAGTTAAGAAGTTCACACGGTTAATTGGAAATGGACATACTGCATTCTCTCTAATGTCCAGCAGGAGGAGACTCCACTTAAAGCTGCATTCTCTCTAATGTCCAGCAGGGGGAGACTCCACTTAAAGTTGCATTCTCTCTAATGTCCAGCAGGAGGAGACTCCACTTAAAGCTGCATTCTCTCTAATGTCCAGCAGGAGGAGACTCCACTTAAAGCTGCATTCTCTCTAATGTCCAGCAGGAGGAGACTCCACTTAAAGCTGCATTCTCTCTAATGTCCAGCAGGAGGAGACTCCACTTAAAGCTGCATTCTCTCTAATGTCCAGCAGGGGGAGACTCCACTTAAAGCTGCATTCTCTCTAATGTCCAGCAGGAGGAGACTCTACTTAAAGCTGCATTCTCTCTAATGTCCAGCAGGAGGAGACTCCACTTAAAGCTGCATTCTCTCTAATGTCCAGCAAGAGGAGACTCCACTTAAAGCTGCATTCTCTCTAATGTCCAGCAGGAGGAGACTCCACTTAAAGCTGCATTCTCTCTAATGTCCAGCAGGAGGAGACTCCACTTAAAGCTGCATTCTCTCTAATGTCCAGCAGGAGGAGACTCCACTTAAAGCTGCATTCTCTCTAATGTCCAGCAGGAGGAGACTCCACTTAAAGCTGCATTCTCTCTAATGTCCAGCAGGGGGAGACTCCACTTAAAGCTGCATTCTCTCTAATTACCAGCAGGAGGAGACTCCACTCAAAGCTGCATTCTCTCTAATGTCCAGCAGGTGGAGACTCCACTTAAAGCTGCGTTCTCTCTAATGTCCAGCAGGAGGAGACTCCACTTAAAGCTGCATTCTCTCTAATGTCCAGCAGGTGGAGACTCCACTTAAAGCTGCGTTCTCTCTAATGTCCAGCAGGAGGAGACTCCACTTAAAGCTGCATTCTCTCTAATGTCCAGCAGGGGGAGACTCCACTTAAAGCTGCATTCTCTCTAATGTCCAGCAGGAGGAGACTCCACTTTAAGCAGTGGCGGTGTTGGACGCCCTGGGACTGAGACACCCTCACTAAAAGTACACCGAACTAAGCCCGCTTTGTTTCCAGTGAGCAGTAATGACTTTAGTCAGTGCTTCCTTCTCTTTCTGTCTCTTTACTGCTTCTTTTACATTTCTTAACTTGGTGGCTCTGTCACACACACACACACACACACACACACACACACACTTACACACAGTCTTCTCTCTGGCCATCTCTCTCATTTCCTACCCCTCACTCTCCATCTCCATCTGTGGAGTGTGTGTTGGATTGATTGTACCTCGGGTTACATATTCTGTCCACATTTCGGTCCTCTGCCGCTCGCCTCTTCTTCACATTCGTCTCTGGAGTGCCGGCCGACCATGGGCTATTACTGTCTCATTAAAGGGAGGCTGGGGAGACGCGGGCCTGATAAATCAATCAAACTTCCCCTCGCTGTGCCAGAGGCGCGATGGATTGAGATGGATTTTGTCCCAGCGAGAGAATATCCCAAGGTGCACCTCTTGCAAATGGTGTCATGAGGATGTATAATGCTGAGGTAGCACGCTCGCTCCAACCTCCAACAATAGCTGAGCTTCTATTTTCATACATTTAGTGGGATTACATTGGCAGCGGCGGGACAGTCTGTGCTTTCGTGACGTCCTATCACACACACTCAACATACATCATGGTCAAAGAAGCACCGGTAATTAGAGGGAAATAACGGCGGCTGTCATCTGAAGGGAGCCGAGTCTTCTTGTGGACGTTAAAACTTGCTTTGCTTGCCTACTGTTGGCTGTCACACTGGATCACATTAATAATGTAAGGGGCGTTTGTAGCCATGCAGGAATCATCTCAGCTCCTGAGTGTTTGTATTCCAACATGTTCTCCATCCCAACTCGTCACGGTCGGGAGCCTTTGGGGTCATTTTTTCATATAACGTGCAGGACATGGTTAGGTTCAGGCGTAAGAACTCAGTTAGGGTTTGAAAAATATCATTAAAATAAGTTTGTAATGTGACAAACGTACATGACATGAGTTTAGAAGTTCACACAGTTAATTGGAAATTGACTCAAAAGCTTAAAGCTGCATTCTCTGTAATGTCCAGCAGGGGGAGACTCCACTTAAAGCTGCATTCTCTCTAATGTCCAGCAGGAGGAGACTCCACTTAAAGCTGCATTCTCTCTAATGTCCAGCAGGAGGAGACTCCACTTTAAAGCTGCATTCTCTCTAATGTCCAGCAGGGGGAGACTCCACTTAAAGCTGCATTCTCTCTAATGTCCAGCAGGGGGAGACTCCACTTAAAGCTGCATTCTCTCTAATGTCCAGCAGGAGGAGACTCCACTTAACGCTGCATTCTCTCTAATGTCCAGCAGGAGGAGACTCCACTTAAAGCTGCATTCTCTCTAATGTCCAGCAGGAGGAGACTCCACTTAAAGCTGCATTCTCTCTAATGTCCAGCAGGAGGAGACTCCACTTTAAAGCTGCATTCTCTCTAATGTCCAGCAGGGGGAGACTCCACTTAAAGCTGCATTCTCTCTAATGTCCAGCAGGGGGAGACTCCACTTAAAGCTGCATTCTCTCTAATGTCCAGCAGGAGGAGACTCCACTTAACGCTGCATTCTCTCTAATGTCCAGCAGGAGGAGACTCCACTTAAAGCTGCATTCTCTCTAATGTCCAGCAGGAGGAGACTCCACTTAAAGCTGCATTCTCTCTAATGTCCAGCAGGGGGAGACTCCACTTAAAGCTGCATTCTCTCTAATGTCCAGCAGGGGGAGACTCCACTTAAAGCTGCATTCTCTCTAATGTCCAGCAGGAGGAGACTCCACTTAAAGCTGCATTCTCTCTAATGTCCAGCAAGAGGAGACTCCACTTAAAGCTGCATTCTCTCTAATGTCCAGCAGGGGGAGACTCCACTTAAAGCTGCATTCTCTGTAATGTCCAGCAGGAGGAGACTCCACTTAAAGCTGCATTCTCTGTAATGTCCAGCAGGAGGAGACTCCACTTAAAGCTGCATTCTCTCTAATGTCCAGCAGGAGGAGACTCCACTTAATGCTGCATTCTCTCTAATGTCCTGCAGGAGGAGACTCCACTTAAAGCTGCATTCTCTCTAATGTCCAGCAGGAGGAGACTCCACTTAAAGCTGCATTCTCTGTAATGTCCAGCAGGAGGAGACTCCACTTAAAGCTACATTCTCTCTAATGTTCAGCAGGGGGAGACTCCACTTAAAGCTGCGTTCTCTCTAATGTCCAGCAGGAGGAGACTCCACTTAAAGCTGCATTATCTCTAATGTCCAGCAGGAGGAGACTCCACTTAAAGCTGCATTCTCTCTAATGTCCAGCAGGGGGAGACTCCACTTAAAGCTGCATTCTCTCTAATGTCCAGCAGGAGGAGACTCCACTTAAAGCTGCATTCTCTCTAATGTCCAGCAGGAGGAGACTCCACTTAAAGCTGCATTCTCTCTAATGTCCAGCAGGAGGAGACTCCACTTAAAGCTGCATTCTCTCTAATGTCCAGCAGGAGGAGACTCCACTTAAAGCTGCATTCTCTCTAATGTCCAGCAGGAGGAGACTCCACTTAAAGCTGCATTAACATAAACATTTTCCTAATGAGTTCATGTTCAGTCTCTAGTTTCAAGTCTTCTTCAGTTCAGCGTGACGTTCATTTAGTAAATGATGGTCTCATTTAGAGTCAAATAGACCATAAAGCAGGAGATGATTGAGGGGCTACCTTGTGGTTGACAGGTCGCCATGTTAGCGACAGAATAGAGGTTCAGTGATACACACACACGGCTCTATGTACAGTAAATAGCCGTGAACTTAAAGCCTCAGGGCATCGACCCTTCTCGCAGTGAGTTTTAACTTCAGCGAATTGTAACATTTCCATCAAGGCTGTATTTCATTTGCAGTATTTCGAGCTCGTAGTAAACACATCGCTTTATCCTGCTTATGTCTGAGTCACTGTTCTTCCTGCGTCTTTAATCTCATTATCGCGGCTTCTACCTGCGGACTGAGGACGCTACATTTACACATTTCCTCTTTAATAAGGTCAGAAGTCTCTCTGACCTCTCTGTAATGTCCAGCAGGGGGAGACTCCACTTAAAGCTGCATTTTCTCTTATGTCCAGCAGGAGGAGACTCCACTTAAAGCTGCGTTCTCTCTAATGTCCAGCAGGAGGAGACTCCACTTAAAGCTGCATTCTCTCTAATGTCCAGCAGGAGGAGACTCCACTTAAAGCTGCATTCTCTCTAATGTCCAGCAGGAGGAGACTCCACTTAAAGCTGCATTCTCTCTAATGTACAGCAGGAGGAGACTCCACTTAAGGCTGCATTCTCTCTAATGTCCAGCAGGAGGAGACTCCACTTAAAGCTGCATTCTCTCTAATGTACAGCAGGGGGAGACTCTACTTAAAGCTGCATTCTCTCTAATGTCCAGCAGGGGGAGACTCCACTTAAAGCTGCATTAACATAAACATTTTCCTAATGAGTTCATGTCTCAGTCTCTAGTTTCAAGTCTTCTTCAGTTCAGCATGACGTTCATTTAGTAAATGATGGTCCCATTTAGAGTCAAACAGACCAGAAAGCAGGAGATGATTGAGGGGCTACCTTGTGGTTGACAGGTCGCCATGTTAGCGACAGAGCAGAGGTTCAGTGATACACACACACGGCTTTAAGTACAGTAAATAGCCGTGAACTTAAAGCCTCAGGGCATCGACTCTTCTCGCAGTGAGTTTTAACTTCAGCGAATTGTAACATTTCCATCAAGGCTGTATTTCATTTGCAGTATTTCGAACTGGTAGTAAACACATCGCTTTATCCTGCTTATGTCTGAGTCACTGTTCTTCCTGCGTCTTTAATCTCATTATCGCAGCTTCTACCTGCGGACTGAGGACGCTACATTTACACATTTCCTCTTTAATAAGGTCAGAAGTCTCTCTGACCTCTGAGAGGAGTTTGTCTGATTAAATTAGAGTCCAACCTCGATGTGTCTCGGGTGTGTTTACATCTTTACATTATGTAATTACACTTCTATCAGCGTGATTTATTGACTGATTCAACCGTGTTATTTTCTCCATGCTTCTGCTCCTGTTGGGGAGGTGAGTCATTAAAGAAAACGAACATTATCATTAACACACGATGGAGCCACTTTTTAACTCCGCGGTTGGTTGGTTTTTCACTTACTTTCATCCAGAACATTAATAACGCAGGAAACACATGAGTAATGGCATCTTGAGCATCCCTGTCCCTCTATGCGAGTTTTAATCTGCGGTTCTCTGTTTTCTTGTTTGTTTGTTTTTTGATATTTCGGGAGCGAGCTGTGTGGAGGCAATCCCAGTCCACTGTCGGTATTTCACAGGGGACATGAACGTCGGCCTCCTGGGTGAAAGTCCCGTGTTTGTTTGACCCGTCCATCCACCACGACCTCCGCGACATGCTCTTCGTTGAACTTTAGGGCACACTCACACTGTCCTTCCGCACCGCACCAAAACAGGTTTTTCGGGTCAAGCCTAGTGCGTTTGACCAGTGTGACTGCAACCGATCCGCGGCCCGTCTGAGAGAGGTGGGCTTTTGTAAAGCGCGTTTGCACGTGTACGAGCACGAGGCCTACGGCGGTTCTGAGGTCATTTCCTGTGCGCCTGTTGGGACGTAGAAAAAAGAAGGAGGGACCATGCGCGGACATTTCAAACAATGGCGGTGAAAGGTTCACGTTGGTGTGATGCGGAGGTGGAGTGTTTACTGCAGATTTGGTCGATGAAAAGATTCAAAAACAGTCGACAAGACGCACAAAAACTCAGAGGTCTACGGAAAGATTTGGAAACAAAGCCACGCATCCCCATGACGTCATCAATGCGTGTGACGTGTTACGGCGTGATGACGTATAGGCAGCAAGAAGCATTCTCCGAGGCCCAGGTAGTGTGAGTACAAACGGGCCTGGAGGGGGGGACAAGGACCCTAAAGCACGGGGCACGGGACGGAGGCACAGTGTGAGTGCGCCCTTAAACTCTGTCTCATGACTTTGTCTGCTCCTGTCATTGTCTGCTCCTGTCATATTTGCTACGTCCACTAGAGGTCGCAGCGTATTAGTAAATGTTGGCACAAGGTCGCTCGTCGCATGCCGAACTCCATTTGTAGTGAATGTTTTATTTGCTGTTTTGTTCGCACAGAATGCAAGTAAAAGTTATAATCCTTCAGATGTTCAACTGGTTATTTGTGATTTCCTCTCTATCGCAGAGTGAGTTAAAACAATGGTGACTGATCATGTGACAGAAAAGAGGCAACAAGTGCTTTCATTAGTCTGAGTATTCACATCTGTGTGTCTGTGGAGACATTCATTCATCCATCCATCTTCAACCGCTTGTCCCTGTCGGGGTCGCGGAGGGCTGGAGCCGATCCCAGCTGACATCGGGCGTGAGGCGGGGTCCACCCTGGACAGGACGCCAGTCTATCACAGGACACATAGAGACGAACAGAGAAAGACAACCACTCACACCTACGGGTGATTTAGAGTAATTTAAGAGGGTTTCATGTCACATCCTTCTCTCTCTGTCTGTCTCCCCGTCTTTCAATATGAAAATACCACAAAAGATAAACTGATGGTGCAACCTCTAACTCACCAGGGCGAGCAAGTCGAGGTCTCAGCGGCCCATGCAGCAGCTTCAGTTAAATATAATGGGCGCGTTCTGCTGCGTATATCTTTCATATTGAAAGACTTGTACCACGATGCTAAGCAGTGCTTTGAGTTTCATTGTTAAGTTGAGAGAAAAAAGCTCTGATTCATAATATCTATGAAGGTACAGCTGCTGCCCATGTCATTAAATGTCATTTAAAGATATCATAGGTAATCTCCCAATGGAAGAAGATTAAACTCTTGAGTAAATGTACATAGTTAGGATCAGATAAACAAAGTATCAAATGTACTCAATATACACAATGATATTTAACATAACTTTTGTTGGAGTCACATTAAAATCATAATATTGGAGGAAGGGACCTCTAGAAGCTTTATTGTCTGTGATAAAATGAACTCATGTCTGCCCGGGTTGAGGTGGTCTCTGTGGCGGTGATCCCTGCGACCTTGGACTGGGATCTCTCCCGGTGTGGTCGGCCCCCCAAAGGTAGCTTCCTCTAGCCTCCTCTGTACCTCAGGTCTCACTGCCAGGCCATGTCTCTGTAGTGACAGCTAGTGTTTGTGTAGGTGTGAGTGTGTGTGTCAGCGTGGCAGTGTGTGTACGGATGGACAGTGTGAGTAATGCAACCAAGTAATCTAACTTATATACTAGTTTGGGTCATGACTTTACGTGTATATATGAAAAAACACTAACAAAATAACACATATTTATATTTTCTACTCAAAACATTTGACCTGAGTGAAACTGAGCAGAACTTCAGCATGAGTTGAATATTTACAGCTCTCACGGAAATGATAAGAGAGATAAGCAGATGTTTTTAAATTGTTAAATGATTTATTTATTGTGGGAGGAAACCCAGGACTCTCAAGTAGACAGGCAGGCCAATCACTGGTCACTGCCCCAATAGTCTCTCCAACGGTCTCTGTCCTCCAGAGGCAGGCCAATCACTGCTCACTGCCCCTATAGTCTCTCCAACGGTCTCCGTCCTCCAGAGGCAGGCCAATCACTGGTCACTGCCCCTATAGTCTCTCCAAGAGTCTATGTCTCCACTCCACGTCTGAATGGTGCGGGGAAGATCTTGGAGAAGAAACTGCGGACGTCGCCCTGCTTCTTTGGCATCAACAGGTGGTCTTTGAAGGAGAAGGCGATGCAGTTATCAACTGCTGGTTCATCTAGAGCCATTGAAGCCAGCACGATCTTTGCAGAGCCCCACTTCTTGCAAAGGTCTTTGAACACGGCTTTGTGCAGGTGTTTGAAAGTGTCCGGGGTGATTTCAAAATCTGCTCCTTTGACTTTGGACCATATCTTTTCGGACAGGCGTTCGATGATGGTCTCCGGGTTTACAGCTGGGGTCTTTGCTTTGTTGGAGGCCTGATGAACCAGCTTGTCCACAAGGATCTTGACGGACACTTTCTTTTCCTGTAGCTCTGCAACATCCTCCTGTGTTTGTGACACTGAGTCCTTCAAAGCCTGGATCATCATGTCCCTGTGGATGTCAGCCTGGGTGTACAACCACCATCTCATCAGTCCCAGGTAGTGCCTCACTTTGCGATATATGGCACCGTACATGGTATCGCGTGATTGGGCAACTAAAATGGGACCTTTAGTTTGTCCTGGGACAATCTGAGGGATGTTCCCCTCTATGATGTTGTTGTAGAGGAGATGGCAAAGTTCTTTGGTGATGACCAGGTCTTCACCTTCCTTCGGCCAAAGTAGAGAGTCAACAGCAGAAGAGAAGGACTGTATTGAAGCCTCGCTCTTGGCTTTGGCATCAGGGAAGAATTTGGTCCTCAGCTGCGCCGCCATGCCATGGAGTGACTGTTTGGCAAACTGTGTGGAGTTAAAGGTCTTTATCTTGGCCCCCACTCCTTCCATGGACAGCTTCTCTCTGGAGTCTGTCTCACTTGCGGCATCTTTCTCTTCCAGACACTGAAGATCTTCAACAATCGACTGAGCGATTTCATCTGCTACAGTTTTAATCTCCAGGGAAGTGTCAGATCGCTGCTGTTGACGCTCAGAGTCGGTCATATCACGCAGGAGAGGTTCTGTGATTTCATCGACCTCTTTCCTGATGAGTTCCTGGACAGCTTTAGTTGTTGCGATCACAAAGTCGTCCTCTGATGCTCCTGAGTTGCTCTTCTCAGGAGTCTTTGACCGAACAGATCTGCTTGTTCTTGGCCTGCGCAAAACCTTCCTCTTGCCCATGAAGGCTGTCAGCATACAGCACGCATGACTGACCATCACGTCGAGTGTTTGAGGAGGTGTCACACGCTCTTCGAAAGGCTCTGCGTCCACACTCGCACAGATGTTAGAGTTGATGTTCTCCGTGACCTCTGTGACGATCATGTTGTTCAGGCGTCCTGAGCTGACACAGTGGACTCGCTCTTCAACGTCCAGAACCTCAGCAAAAGTCTGAAGGAGTGTGTTGCCCACACTGGACCGAACAAACTCCTCTGAGATGACTTTGCTGTATTTATGGCCCAGCGTCTCCAAAATGGACATCTGCACGAATGCGATGAGGTCCAAAATGAGTTCTGCAACCATGATCTTGGTGGCGTTATCTGCCGCTCCTTGTTTCAGCAGTCCCTGCTGTTCCACTTTGATCCTGTTGAAAAAGGATTCAATCAGCGGACGGACTTCCTTCACGGTGATCGTCTCAGCCTCTGTGATTCTCAGTCTACCCATGGTGATTGGATGAGAACGGATCGTCTGCGGTACTTTCTGTCTTTTCTAGTTTGCTCGTGGCGAAACTGCGTCTGTCAAAGTAACTCGATCAGAAGTGTCTCCAGGAGGAATTTACACCGTATTTATAAGCCTGAGGCGTGATGTCATCAGAGCCGTTCTAACTGTCTAACTGTCAAACTGTGATGTCATAGTTCAGAGGAATAGACTCTTCCTTGACTCCTCCCCCAAACAGCAGCATAGCAACCGTTGCTAGGCTAGGAGCTAACCCACTTTTAAGACAAAAACAAGATTTGACAATGACTTTGATTGTAAAAACTGTATATTTTGAACCTGTTAATTTTACATGGAACATTCTCCATTCACAAATAAGTAAAGAAACCACACATGCAACAATTTAAAACAGAATTTGGACATTATATGCAAATATTACATGGACTTAAAGTTATAATCTTTAAGATTTTCATGTATTTAATTGTGTGTTAAGTTCCTCTCCATCACAGAGTGAGTGAAAACAATGGCGACTGATCATGTGACCCACTAATGAAAGCACTTGTTGCCTCTTTGCTGAGTATTCACATACATGTGTGTGTGGAGACGTTCCCTCTCTAAATGGTAATACGTCCCCATGTTAGCGACGCTGCTGACGGCGGTTGGTCTGATGGTTATGCTGCGTTCATTTGTAATCTGAAATCTGGAACTTCCCACTTCTGATTCAGGGTTGTAGTGAGGGTGGACGTGTAATAGGAACATGTGTGTGTGAGTGTATGGATTTAAGAGGAGGACATAGAGGGGACGGAGAGGTTCCTCAACAGGTTCCTCTTGATCCTTTGCAAAACCCTTTCACCAAATGTCAGGAGACCGATAGCCAAGGAGGTTTTGTTTGTTTGTTTGTTTGTTCGTCCGCAGGATTACATAAAAAACTGCCTCGATTTGCATGTGATTCAGTTTTCTCACATTAATTGAGTAACGAACCCACAGAAGTGCATTCATAGACAACGAGGGTTGGAATTCAATTAAATTAAATTCAATTTTATTTAAAGTGCCAAATCCTAACAAAGGTTATCTCAGGACACTTTACAGAGTAGGTAAAGACCACACTCTATGACAGCGGTGTGAAACTCCAATTCACAGTGGGCCAAATTTAAAAACTGGGCCAAACTCAATATTTACTAAAAAAAACAAAGACTGCAAATGTGCATGTGTTCCTTCTCTCCAGATGTGTAACGTTGAACCTTTCCAGTGCAGCTCCTTGTTCTTGTCGTGGTGTTTCTTCTGTTTGATTTTTTGGTCACAGCCACGGTGACAAACAGCTCTTTACCTTCACACACAGATCATCTGCTGAAAGCTCCTGTCCTCCATCTTTCTTTGGGTCGTTTTTGTGGAGTTTTCATCTGTTTTTAGTCATTTTGTCATGTTTTTGTGGTGTTTTCATCTGTTTTTAGTCATTTTTTCACATTTTTGTGGTGTTTTTCATCTATTTTTAAGTAATTTTGTCATGTTTTTGTGGTGTTTTGCGTCTGTTTTTAGTCGTTTTGTCACCTTTTTGTGGTGTTTTCATCTTTCTTTCTTTCTTGTCGTGGTGTTTCTTCTGTTTGATTCTTTGGTTACAGCCACGG